>NC_140040.1:12126833-12429333 GCF_963513975.1 Fringilla coelebs
CCACCTAACCCTACCTAACCCTAACCCTAACCCTAACCTAGGCCGGGCAGCAAATCAGCCTAGGGTTAAGGCAGGTGCCACAATTAAAGCCATCGCAGAGGCCATGTTGTGGCAGTTTTGCGATGGCCTTGGGATGCCTTTTGCAGCTGCAGTGTTCCTGGAGCTCTGGGCCTTTTAGTTTTCAGAACCCTACCCCTAAACCTAACCCTAACCCTAACCCTAACCCTAGGCCGGGCAGCAAATCAGCCTAGGGTTAAGGCAGGTGCCACAATTAAAGCCATCGCAGAGGCCATGTTGTGGCAGTTTTGCGATGGCCTTGGGATGCCTTTTGCAGCTGCAGTGTTCCTGGAGCTCTGGGCTTTTTAGTTTTCAGAACCCTACCCCCTAAACCTAACCCTAACCCTAACCCTAGGCCAGGCAGCAAATCAGCCTAGGGTTAAGGCAGGTGCCACAATTAAAGCCATCGCAGAGGCCATGTTGTGGCAGTTTTGCGATGGCCTTGGGATGCCTTTTGCAGCTGCAGTGTTCCTGGAGCTCTGGGCCTTTTAGTTTTCAGAACCCTACCCCCTAACCCTAACCCTAACCCTAACCCTAACCCTAGGCCGGGCAGCAAATCAGCCTAGGGTTAAGGCAGGTGCCACAATTAAAGCCATCGCAGAGGCCATGTTGTGGCAGTTTTGCGATGGCCTTGGGATGCCTTTTGCAGCTGCAGTGTTCCTGGAGCTCTGGGCCTTTTAGTTTTCAGAACCCTACCCCCTAAACCTAACCCTAACCCTAACCCTAGGCCGGGCAGCAAATCAGCCTAGGGTTAAGGCAGGTGCCACAATTAAAGCCATCGCAGAGGCCATGTTGTGGCAGTTTTGCGATGGCCTTGGGATGCCTTTTGCAGCTGCAGTGTTCCTGGAGCTCTGGGCCTTTTAGTTTTCAGAACCCTACCCCCTAAACCTAACCCTAACCCTAACCCTAACCCTAGGCCGGGCAGCAAATCAGCCTAGGGTTAAGGCAGGTGCCACAATTAAAGCCATCGCAGAGGCCATGTTGTGGCAGTTTTGCGATGGCCTTGGGATGCCTTTTGCAGCTGCAGTGTTCCTGGAGCTCTGGGCTTTTTAGTTTTCAGAACCCTACCCCTTAAACCTAACCCTAACCCTAACCCTAGGCCGGGCAGCAAATCAGCCTAGGGTTAAGGCAGGTGCCACAATTAAAGCCATCGCAGAGGCCATGTTGTGGCAGTTTTGCGATTGCCTTGGGATGCCTTTTGCAGCTGCAGTGTTCCTGGAGCTCTGGGCTTTTTAGTTTTCAGAACCCTACCCCCTAAACCTAACCCTAACCCTAACCCTAGGCCGGGCAGCAAATCAGCCTAGGGTTAAGGCAGGTGCCACAATTAAAGCCATCGCAGAGGCCATGTTGTGGCAGTTTTGCAATGGCCTTGGGATGCCTTTTGCAGCTGCAGTGTTCCTGGAGCTCTGGGCCTTTTAGTTTTCAGAACCCTACCCCCTAAACCTAACCCTAACCCTAGGCCGGGCAGCAAATCAGCCTAGGGTTAAGGCAGGTGCGACAATTAAAGCCATCGCAGAGGCCATGTTGTGGCAGTTTTGCGATGGCCTTGGGATGCCTTTTGCAGCTGCAGTGTTCCTGGAGCTCTGGGCTTTTTAGTTTTCAGAACCCTACCCCCTAACCCTAACCCTAACCCTAACCCTAACCCTAGGCCGGGCAGCAAATCAGCCTAGGGTTAAGGCAGGTGCCACAATTAAAGCCATCGCAGAGGCCATGTTGTGGCAGTTTTGCGATGGCCTTGGGATGCCTTTTGCAGCTGCAGTGTTCCTGGAGCTCTGGGCCTTTTAGTTTTCAGAACCCTACCCCCTAAACCTAACCCTAACCCTAACCCTAACCCTAGGCCGTGCAGCAAATCAGCCTAGGGTTAAGGCAGGTGCCACAATTAAAGCCATCGCAGAGGCCATGTTGTGGCAGTTTTGCGATGGCCTTGGGATGCCTTTTGCAGCTGCAGTGTTCCTGGAGCTCTGGGCTTTTTAGTTTTCAGAACCCTACCCCCTAAACCTAACCCTAACCCTAACCCTAACCCTAGGCCGGGCAGCAAATCAGCCTAGGGTTAAGGCAGGTGCCACAATTAAAGCCATCGCAGAGGCCATGTTGTGGCAGTTTTGCGATGGCCTTGGGATGCCTTTTGCAGCTGCAGTGTTCCTGGAGCTCTGGGCCTTTTAGTTTTCAGAACCCTACCCCCTAAACCTAACCCTAACCCTAACCCTAGGCCGGGCAGCAAATCAGCCTAGGGTTAAGGCAGGTGCCACAATTAAAGCCATCGCAGAGGCCATGTTGTGGCAGTTTTGCGATGGCCTTGGGATGCCTTTTGCAGCTGCAGTGTTCCTGGAGCTCTGGGCTTTTTAGTTTTCAGAACCCTACCCCTTAAACCTAACCCTAACCCTAACCCTAACCCTAACCCTAGGCCAGGCAGCAAATCAGCCTAGGGTTAAGGCAGGTGCCACAATTAAAGCCATCGCAGAGGCCATGTTGTGGCAGTTTTGCAATGGCCTTGGGATGCCTTTTGCAGCTGCAGTGTTCCTGGAGCTCTGGGCCTTTTAGTTTTCAGAACCCTACCCCCTAAACCTAACCCTAACCCTAGGCCGGGCAGCAAATCAGCCTAGGGTTAAGGCAGGTGCCACAATTAAAGCCATCGCAGAGGCCATGTTGTGGCAGTTTTGCGATGGCCTTGGGATGCCTTTTGCAGCTGCAGTGTTCCTGGAGCTCTGGGCTTTTTAGTTTTCAGAACCCTACCCCCTAAACCTAACCCTAACCCTAACCCTAACCCTAACCCTAACCCTAGGCCGGGCAGCAAATCAGCCTAGGGTTAAGGCAGGTGCCACAATTAAAGCCATCGCAGAGGCCATGTTGTGGCAGTTTTGCGATGGCCTTGGGATGCCTTTTGCAGCTGCAGTGTTCCTGGAGCTCTGGGCCTTTTAGTTTTCAGAACCCTACCCCCTAAACCTAACCCTAACCCTAACCCTAACCCTAGGCCGGGCAGCAAATCAGCCTAGGGTTAAGGCAGGTGCCACAATTAAAGCCATCGCAGAGGCCATGTTGTGGCAGTTTTGCGATGGCCTTAGGATGCCTTTTGCAGCTGCAGTGTTCCTGGAGCTCTGGGCTTTTTAGTTTTCAGAACCCTACCCCCTAAACCTAACCCTAACCCTAACCCTAGGCCAGGCAGCAAATCAGCCTAGGGTTAAGGCAGGTGCCACAATTAAAGCCATCGCAGAGGCCATGTTGTGGCAGTTTTGCGATGGCCTTGGGATGCCTTTTGCAGCTGCAGTGTTCCTGGAGCTCTGGGCCTTTTAGTTTTCAGAACCCTACCCCCTAACCCTAACCCTAACCCTAGGCCGGGCAGCAAATCAGCCTAGGGTTAAGGCAGGTGCCACAATTAAAGCCATCGCAGAGGCCATGTTGTGGCAGTTTTGCGATGGCCTTGGGATGCCTTTTGCAGCTGCAGTGTTCCTGGAGCTCTGGGCCTTTTAGTTTTCAGAACCCTACCCCCTAAACCTAACCCTAACCCTAACCCTAGGCCGGGCAGCAAATCAGCCTAGGGTTAAGGCAGGTGCCACAATTAAAGCCATCGCAGAGGCCATGTTGTGGCAGTTTTGCGATGGCCTTGGGATGCCTTTTGCAGCTGCAGTGTTCCTGGAGCTCTGGGCTTTTTAGTTTTCAGAACCCTACCCCCTAACCCTAACCCTAACCCTAACCCTAACCCTAGGCCGGGCAGCAAATCAGCCTAGGGTTAAGGCAGGTGCCACAATTAAAGCCATCGCAGAGGCCATGTTGTGGCAGTTTTGCGATGGCCTTGGGATGCCTTTTGCAGCTGCAGTGTTCCTGGAGCTCTGGGCCTTTTAGTTTTCAGAACCCTACCCCCTAAACCTAACCCTAACCCTAACCCTAGGCCGGGCAGCAAATCAGCCTAGGGTTAAGGCAGGTGCCACAATTAAAGCCATCACAGAGGCCATGTTGTGGCAGTTTTGCGATGGCCTTGGGATGCCTTTTGCAGCTGCAGTGTTCCTGGAGCTCTGGGCTTTTTAGTTTTCAGAACCCTACCCCTTAAACCTAACCCTAACCCTAACCCTAGGCCGGGCAGCAAATCAGCCTAGGGTTAAGGCAGGTGCCACAATTAAAGCCATCGCAGAGGCCATGTTGTGGCAGTTTTGCGATGGCCTTGGGATGCCTTTTGCAGCTGCAGTGTTCCTGGAGCTCTGGGCCTTTTAGTTTTCAGAACCCTACCCCCTAAACCTAACCCTAACCCTAACCCTAGGCCGGGCAGCAAATCAGCCTAGGGTTAAGGCAGGTGCCACAATTAAAGCCATCGCAGAGGCCATGTTGTGGCAGTTTTGCGATGGCCTTGGGATGCCTTTTGCAGCTGCAGTGTTCCTGGAGCTCTGGGCCTTTTAGTTTTCAGAACCCTACCCCCTAAACCTAACCCTAACCCTAACCCTAGGCCGGGCAGCAAATCAGCCTAGGGTTAAGGCAGGTTCCACAATTAAAGCCATCGCAGAGGCCATGTTGTGGCAGTTTTGCGATGGCCTTGGGATGCCTTTTGCAGCTGCAGTGTTCCTGGAGCTCTGGGCCTTTTAGTTTTCAGAACCCTACCCCCTAAACCTAACCCTAACCCTAACCCTAGGCCGGGCAGCAAATCAGCCTAGGGTTAAGGCAGGTGCCACAATTAAAGCCATCACAGAGGCCATGTTGTGGCAGTTTTGCGATGGCCTTGGGATGCCTTTTGCAGCTGCAGTGTTCCTGGAGCTCTGGGCTTTTTAGTTTTCAGAACCCTACCCCTTAAACCTAACCCTAACCCTAACCCTAGGCCGGGCAGCAAATCAGCCTAGGGTTAAGGCAGGTGCCACAATTAAAGCCATCGCAGAGGCCATGTTGTGGCAGTTTTGCGATTGCCTTGGGATGCCTTTTGCAGCTGCAGTGTTCCTGGAGCTCTGGGCTTTTTAGTTTTCAGAACCCTACCCCCTAAACCTAACCCTAACCCTAACCCTAACCCTAACCCTAGGCCGGGCAGCAAATCAGCCTAGGGTTAAGGCAGGTGCCACAATTAAAGCCATCGCAGAGGCCATGTTGTGGCAGTTTTGCGATGGCCTTGGGATGCCTTTTGCAGCTGCAGTGTTCCTGGAGCTCTGGGCCTTTTAGTTTTCAGAACCCTACCCCCTAACCCTAACCCTAACCCTAACCCTAGGCCGGGCAGCAAATCAGCCTAGGGTTAAGGCAGGTGCGACAATTAAAGCCATCGCAGAGGCCATGTTGTGGCAGTTTTGCGATGGCCTTGGGATGCCTTTTGCAGCTGCAGTGTTCCTGGAGCTCTGGGCCTTTTAGTTTTCAGAACCCTACCCCCTAAACCTAACCCTAACCCTAACCCTAGGCCGGGCAGCAAATCAGCCTAGGGTTAAGGCAGGTTCCACAATTAAAGCCATCGCAGAGGCCATGTTGTGGCAGTTTTGCGATGGCCTTGGGATGCCTTTTGCAGCTGCAGTGTTCCTGGAGCTCTGGGCCTTTTAGTTTTCAGAACCCTACCCCCTAAACCTAACCCTAACCCTAACCCTAGGCCGGGCAGCAAATCAGCCTAGGGTTAAGGCAGGTGCCACAATTAAAGCCATCGCAGAGGCCATGTTGTGGCAGTTTTGCAATGGCCTTGGGATGCCTTTTGCAGCTGCAGTGTTCCTGGAGCTCTGGGCTTTTTAGTTTTCAGAACCCTACCCCCTAAACCTAACCCTAACCCTAACCCTAACCCTAGGCCGGGCAGCAAATCAGCCTAGGGTTAAGGCAGGTGCCACAATTAAAGGCATCGCAGAGGCCATGTTGTGGCAGTTTTGCGATGGCCTTGGGATGCCTTTTGCAGCTGCAGTGTTCCTGGAGCTCTGGGCTTTTTAGTTTTCAGAACCCTACCCCCTAAACCTAACCCTAACCCTAACCCTAACCCTAGGCCAGGCAGCAAATCAGCCTAGGGTTAAGGCAGGTGCCACAATTAAAGCCATCGCAGAGGCCATGTTGTGGCAGTTTTGCGATGGCCTTGGGATGCCTTTTGCAGCTGCAGTGTTCCTGGAGCTCTGGGCCTTTTAGTTTTCAGAACCCTACCCCCTAAACCTAACCCTAAACCTAACCCTAGGCCGGGCAGCAAATCAGCCTAGGGTTAAGGCAGGTGCCACAATTAAAGCCAACGCAGAGGCCATGTTGTGGCAGTTTTGCGATGGCCTTGGGATGCCTTTTGCAGCTGCAGTGTTCCTGGAGCTCTGGGCCTTTTAGTTTTCAGAACCCTACCCCCTAAACCTAACCCTAACCCTAGGCCGGGCAGCAAATCAGCCTAGGGTTAAGGCAGGTGCCACAATTAAAGCCATCGCAGAGGCCATGTTGTGGCAGTTTTGCGATGGCCTTGGGATGCCTTTTGCAGCTGCAGTGTTCCTGGAGCTCTGGGCCTTTTAGTTTTAAGAACCCTACCTCCTAAACCTAACCCTAACCCTAACCCTAGGCCGGGCAGCAAATCAGCCTAGGGTTAAGGCAGGTGCCACAATTAAAGCCATCGCAGAGGCCATGTTGTGGCAGTTTTGCGATGGCCTTGGGATGCCTTTTGCAGCTGCAGTGTTCCTGGAGCTCTGGGCTTTTTAGTTTTCAGAACCCTACCCCCTAAACCTAACCCTAACCCTAACCCTAACCCTAGGCCGGGCAGCAAATCAGCCTAGGGTTAAGGCAGGTGCCACAATTAAAGCCATCGCAGAGGCCATGTTGTGGCAGTTTTGCGATGGCCTTGGGATGCCTTTTGCAGCTGCAGTGTTCCTGGAGCTCTGGGCCTTTTAGTTTTCAGAACCCTACCCCCTAAACCTAACCCTAACCCTAACCCTAGGCCGGGCAGCAAATCAGCCTAGGGTTAAGGCAGGTGCCACAATTAAAGCCATCGCAGAGGCCATGTTGTGGCAGTTTTGCGATGGCCTTGGGATGCCTTTTGCAGCTGCAGTGTTCCTGGAGCTCTGGGCCTTTTAGTTTTCAGAACCCTACCCCCTAAACCTAACCCTAACCCTAACCCTAACCCTAGGCTGGGCAGCAAATCAGCCTAGGGTTAAGGCAGGTGCCACAATTAAAGCCATCGCAGAGGCCATGTTGTGGCAGTTTTGCGATGGCCTTGGGATGCCTTTTGCAGCTGCAGTGTTCCTGGAGCTCTGGGCCTTTTAGTTTTCAGAACCCTACCCCCTAAACCTAACCCTAACCCTAACCCTAACCCTAGGCCGGGCAGCAAATCAGCCTAGGGTTAAGGCAGGTGCCACAATTAAAGCCATCGCAGAGGCCATGTTGTGGCAGTTTTGCGATGGCCTTGGGATGCCTTTTGCAGCTGCAGTGTTCCTGGAGCTCTGGGCCTTTTAGTTTTCAGAACCCTACCCCCTAAACCTAACCCTAACCCTAACCCTAGGCCGGGCAGCAAATCAGCCTAGGGTTAAGGCAGGTGCCACAATTAAAGCCATCACAGAGGCCATGTTGTGGCAGTTTTGCGATGGCCTTGGGATGCCTTTTGCAGCTGCAGTGTTCCTGGAGCTCTGGGCCTTTTAGTTTTCAGAACCCTACCCCTTAAACCTAACCCTAACCCTAACCCTAGGCCGGGCAGCAAATCAGCCTAGGGTTAAGGCAGGTGCCACAATTAAAGCCATCGCAGAGGCCATGTTGTGGCAGTTTTGCGATGGCCTTGGGATGCCTTTTGCAGCTGCAGTGTTCCTGGAGCTCTGGGCCTTTTAGTTTTCAGAACCCTACCCCCTAAACCTAACCCTAACCCTAACCCTAACCCTAGGCCGGGCAGCAAATCAGCCTAGGGTTAAGGCAGGTGCCACAATTAAAGCCATCGCAGAGGCCATGTTGTGGCAGTTTTGCGATGGCCTTGGGATGCCTTTTGCAGCTGCAGTGTTCCTGGAGCTCTGGGCTTTTTAGTTTTCAGAACCCTACCCCCTAAACCTAACCCTAACCCTAACCCTAACCCTAGGCCGGGCAGCAAATCAGCCTAGGGTTATGGCAGGTGCCACAATTAAAGCCATCGCAGAGGCCATGTTGTGGCAGTTTTGCGATGGCCTTGGGATGCCTTTTGCAGCTGCAGTGTTCCTGGAGCTCTGGGCCTTTTAGTTTTCAGAACCCTACCCCCTAACCCTAACCCTAACCCTAACCCTAGGCCGGGCAGCAAATCAGCCTAGGGTTAAGGCAGGTGCCACAATTAAAGCCATCACAGAGGCCATGTTGTGGCAGTTTTGCGATGGCCTTGGGATGCCTTTTGCAGCTGCAGTGTTCCTGGAGCTCTGGGCCTTTTAGTTTTCAGAACCCTACCCCTTAAACCTAACCCTAACCCTAACCCTAGGCCGGGCAGCAAATCAGCCTAGGGTTAAGGCAGGTGCCACAATTAAAGCCATCGCAGAGGCCATGTTGTGGCAGTTTTGCGATGGCCTTGGGATGCCTTTTGCAGCTGCAGTGTTCCTGGAGCTCTGGGCCTTTTAGTTTTCAGAACCCTACCCCCTAAACCTAACCCTAACCCTAACCCTAACCCTAGGCTGGGCAGCAAATCAGCCTAGGGTTAAGGCAGGTGCCACAATTAAAGCCATCGCAGAGGCCATGTTGTGGCAGTTTTGCGATGGCCTTGGGATGCCTTTTGCAGCTGCAGTGTTCCTGGAGCTCTGGGCCTTTTAGTTTTCAGAACCCTACCCCCTAAACCTAACCCTAACCCTAACCCTAACCCTAGGCCGGGCAGCAAATCAGCCTAGGGTTAAGGCAGGTGCCACAATTAAAGCCATCGCAGAGGCCATGTTGTGGCAGTTTTGCGATGGCCTTGGGATGCCTTTTGCAGCTGCAGTGTTCCTGGAGCTCTGGGCCTTTTAGTTTTCAGAACCCTACCCCCTAAACCTAACCCTAACCCTAACCCTAGGCCGGGCAGCAAATCAGCCTAGGGTTAAGGCAGGTGCCACAATTAAAGCCATCACAGAGGCCATGTTGTGGCAGTTTTGCGATGGCCTTGGGATGCCTTTTGCAGCTGCAGTGTTCCTGGAGCTCTGGGCTTTTTAGTTTTCAGAACCCTACCCCCTAAACCTAACCCTAACCCTAACCCTAACCCTAACCCTAGGCCAGGCAGCAAATCAGCCAAGGGTTAAGGCAGGTGCCACAATTAAAGCCATCGCAGAGGCCATGTTGTGGCAGTTTTGCGATGGCCTTGGGATGCCTTTTGCAGCTGCAGTGTTCCTGGAGCTCTGGGCTTTTTAGTTTTCAGAACCCTACCCCCTAAACCTAACCCTAACCCTAACCCTAACCCTAGGCCAGGCAGCAAATCAGCCTAGGGTTAAGGCAGGTGCCACAATTAAAGCCATCGCAGAGGCCATGTTGTGGCAGTTTTGCGATGGCCTTGGGATGCCTTTTGCAGCTGCAGTGTTCCTGGAGCTCTGGGCCTTTTAGTTTTCAGAACCCTACCCCCTAAACCTAACCCTAACCCTAACCCTAACCCTAGGCCAGGCAGCAAATCAGCCTAGGGTTAAGGCAGGTGCCACAATTAAAGCCATCGCAGAGGCCATGTTGTGGCAGTTTTGCGATGGCCTTGGGATGCCTTTTGCAGCTGCAGTGTTCCTGGAGCTCTGGGCCTTTTAGTTTTCAGAACCCTACCCCCTAAACCTAACCCTAAACCTAACCCTAACCCTAGGCCGGGCAGCAAATCAGCCTAGGGTTAAGGCAGGTGCCACAATTAAAGCCATCGCAGAGGCCATGTTGTGGCAGTTTTGCGATGGCCTTGGGATGCCTTTTGCAGCTGCAGTGTTCCTGGAGCTCTGGGCCTTTTAGTTTTCAGAACCCTACCCCCTAAACCTAACCCTAACCCTAACCCTAACCCTAGGCCGGGCAGCAAATCAGCCTAGGGTTAAGGCAGGTGCCACAATTAAAGCCATCGCAGAGGCCATGTTGTGGCAGTTTTGCGATGGCCTTGGGATGCCTTTTGCAGCTGCAGTGTTCCTGGAGCTCTGGGCCTTTTAGTTTTCAGAACCCTACCCCCTAAACCTAACCCTAACCCTAACCCTAGGCCGGGCAGCAAATCAGCCTAGGGTTAAGGCAGGTGCCACAATTAAAGCCATCGCAGAGGCCATGTTGTGGCAGTTTTGCGATGGCCTTGGGATGCCTTTTGCAGCTGCAGTGTTCCTGGAGCTCTGGGCCTTTTAGTTTTCAGAACCCTACCCCCTAAACCTAACCCTAACCCTAACCCTAACCCTAGGCCGGGCAGCAAATCAGCCTAGGGTTAAGGCAGGTGCCACAATTAAAGCCATCGCAGAGGCCATGTTGTGGCAGTTTTGCGATGGCCTTGGGATGCCTTTTGCAGCTGCAGTGTTCCTGGAGCTCTGGGCCTTTTAGTTTTCAGAACCCTACCCCCTAAACCTAACCCTAACCCTAACCCTAGGCCGGGCAGCAAATCAGCCTAGGGTTAAGGCAGGTGCCACAATTAAAGCCATCGCAGAGGCCATGTTGTGGCAGTTTTGCGATGGCCTTGGGATGCCTTTTGCAGCTGCAGTGTTCCTGGAGCTCTGGGCCTTTTAGTTTTCAGAACCCTACCCCCTAAACCTAACCCTAACCCTAACCCTAACCCTAGGCCGGGCAGCAAATCAGCCTAGGGTTAAGGCAGGTGCCACAATTAAAGCCATCGCAGAGGCCATGTTGTGGCAGTTTTGCGATGGCCTTGGGATGCCTTTTGCAGCTGCAGTGTTCCTGGAGCTCTGGGCTTTTTAGTTTTCAGAACCCTACCCCCTAACCCTAACCCTAACCCTAACCCTAGGCCGGGCAGCAAATCAGCCTAGGGTTAAGGCAGGTGCCACAATTAAAGCCATCGCAGAGGCCATGTTGTGGCAGTTTTGCGATGGCCTTGGGATGCCTTTTGCAGCTGCAGTGTTCCTGGAGCTCTGGGCCTTTTAGTTTTCAGAACCCTACCCCCTAAACCTAACCCTAACCCTAACCCTAGGCCGGGCAGCAAATCAGCCTAGGGTTAAGGCAGGTGCCACAATTAAAGCCATCGCAGAGGCCATGTTGTGGCAGTTTTGCGATGGCCTTGGGATGCCTTTTGCAGCTGCAGTGTTCCTGGAGCTCTGGGCCTTTTAGTTTTCAGAACCCTACCCACTAAACCTAACCCTAACCCTAACCCTAACCCTAACCCTAGGCCGGGCAGCAAATCAGCCTAGGGTTAAGGCAGGTGCCACAATTAAAGCCATCGCAGAGGCCATGTTGTGGCAGTTTTGCGATGGCCTTGGGATGCCTTTTGCAGCTGCAGTGTTCCTGGAGCTCTGGGCTTTTTAGTTTTCAGAACCCTACCCCCTAACCCTAACCCTAACCCTAACCCTAGGCCGGGCAGCAAATCAGCCTAGGGTTAAGGCAGGTGCCACAATTAAAGCCATCGCAGAGGCCATGTTGTGGCAGTTTTGCGATGGCCTTGGGATGCCTTTTGCAGCTGCAGTGTTCCTGGAGCTCTGGGCCTTTTAGTTTTCAGAACCCTACCCCCTAAACCTAACCCTAACCCTAACCCTAACCCTAGGCCGGGCAGCAAATCAGCCTAGGGTTAAGGCAGGTGCCACAATTAAAGCCATCGCAGAGGCCATGTTGTGGCAGTTTTGCGATGCCCTTGGGATGCCTTTTGCAGCTGCACTGCATCTGGCGCTTGCACTTTGTCAAACCTCTTTTGCTTTGTGCTTTTCAGAACCCTAGTTGTAGTCATAACCCGACTATTTCTCTAGGAATTAAAATCAGCCTTGTTCCATGGCTTGTTCCTTAGAAGAATCCTTTTAGGAAGGCATGTTGTGGCCGTTCTCTTTTCCCTTTGTATGCCTTTTTTAACTTCTGTGTGTCTCGATCTCTGGCTTTTGTTTATTTTTTGAGACTCTTTCCCCTTGCAGATCCCTGATTTTAGGCGAAGCTTTAAAAGCAGTCCTGGTTTCTGTCTGTTTCCAAAGGGATAGCTTTCTTCCTTTTCCTTTCTTCCCATTCAGTGTTTCATTTTTACTAAATATTTCTTCACTTTATACAAATGGAAGCAAACCTTTGCTGGCCTTTGTCCTGTTTGCATCACTAACCGTCATCAGCTGTTCTCCATACCTGGAGGGTGACTGGAGTCGGTCTTCATCTTAAGGTCTTGAGACCCAAGCTCTGCTCCTGTCAGTGTCCCAAGCCCACTGAGTGACTTTGATCAACTGATGAAATCTCAGACTTCTTTTGAATACCAATAATACTTTGTCTTCTTCTATAAAGATATATTTTACTTATATTTTTGCAGTACATTCCAAGGTATCATTTTCCCCATTTTACAGCTAGGGGAACTGTTCTACAAGTAAGAGAAGTGATTTTTCCCAATGTCTAATGCAATGGTGTGGAGACCACACTGACTGCCTGAAGAAATACTGAAGCACAACTGGCATCCCAGCTTTGCAAAGAAAGATGTGCCACAGTTGTGTGTTCAAGTACTTCATGCATGAACAGCCACAACAGAGCTTCACCTGTTCCTGCTGTCATAGCCCTGAGAAAACTGCCTGAGGTGTTGATGCAAGAGAAAACATTTCTGACTAATTAATATATTTGTAGAACGAATAAGTGGTTGAATAGCTCAAATATTTTAACCACTACTTTTCAAAAATAAAAAAGCAAAAGTCTTGCCTAAGAGATTCTTAGACTATATAAAAAACCTAAAGACTTCAGTATCATTTTCCACAAGAAGGAACAGAAAAATATTTTCAAATATTTTTTTTTCAGTTTTAAGTATTTCTTAGAACTTTGGAATTTCTTTCCAGTGCTCTTGTAGCCTAAACAAGAAGAATCCCACAACCACTACAGAGTAATTATATACATCAGCAACAGCAGCACACAGTACATCAGAGCTTTGAGTATGGTCTTACTTTTCCAATTGCTATTGACATCTCTGAAGTATACCTACAACAGATATCAATCGAAGTATAAATTCACATTTAACTTTTTCCCAGGAAAAAATTATTTTTAAAAATTGCTGTCCAACCAACATATGCCTAGCGTGTCTAACAAACCACAGGCTGCGTACAAGTGAGAAAAAAATTTAAATAAAATCTGGGCAGATCATCTCCAAAAGTCCATGGAGAGTTGCATTACGATCTATTGAGCTTTGCCCCATTTCCATATCAATTATTATATCATTTGGAGCATTAAGTAGATAATACTGCTTACACAACTTTCTAAAATAACTAAAGAAGCCCATGAGGATGCCTAGTTACTTATGAAACATATGCAGACAAGATGCTCTCTGTGCAATGCAGCATCTTGTTTACAGGGAATCCTGTGATCTTTATCATATACTTGTTATTAACTCCTGTTATCTGCTGCATCACTGGAGGATAATATTTGCTTTCCTGAATCTTAATAAGTCTAAATGCATTTATTGAATTCAACAGATTTGTACAATCAGCATGGGAGTCGAGTTCAGGACACAAGATGAAATCTAGGTTTTGTGGCTGAGACAGCAGCTGAGCAAATCAAATCAAGAATGTTTATTTTTTTTATTAGATCAAAGGCAGGAGCAAGATGTGTTGAAAAACTAAACACAGTAGTAATGGTGTAAAATATTGAATGTCAATTCCCATCTGGATGAGGTGAGAGCCCCAAAGAACCAACCTATTTACATTCAGATCACATTACAACATATGTTCATCACACTTTGTGAATATGTATATGCTCTGTAGATGCACAAGGCACAAGTTTTCATGTCAGACCAGTAAGAGCTGAGAGCAGCTACACGGAAGTAAAGTTATAATGTAGTTGAGAACAGAATAAGTTCTACTGTCTATATAAACAATATCTATACTCAGTGGATGTGTGGATGGACAGATGGCTGATGAGGGGAAAGAGCAAGCAAATTTGAATGTTCTGGTGCTTAATAAATGCTTTCCAAGTGTTTAGGAAATTCAGATCAAAGTTACTTTTACAAGAACTTCATGGTTTTATATACAAATATATATATATAGATATAGAAGAAATAGATATATATATATATAGAGAGAGAGAGTGCCCGTTTTAAACATGCCAACATTCTTTTATTAGAAATAGGAATACACATGTAGCTGTGATTACTCAGAAAAATGCTGTAGAGAAATACATACACTGGATGATCCTCCATATACTAATCTCTCTAAACTAGTGTAATTTAAATATTTTTCATTCCAGACAGCGCGAGACTCTGTGATAACCGACAGGAAATATTAAAGAATTTTACTGAAAATGCACGACTTTAATCCCACTGTGTTTCCCGGGTGGCAATGATTGCCAAGGCTTTACGTGCCCTGGCAGGGGCTGCAGTGCCACTAGATGGAGCCGCAGCATTTTCAGGAGCTCGGGACCCTGCCAGCTCAAGGGAATGGAGCAGAGAACTTTTTTTAATGACTTGAATTTTATTTAAAAAAAAGGAAAAAATCTACTCTAAAGTCTAACATTTAAATTTTAATATGATTAAACTAAATATATATCTCTCAGCTCCATTGTGGGTTCAGACTGTAGCCCCTTGCTTTCCAGCTATCCTTCAGGACAATTTACCACAGCCCTTTATCAGGCAGAGCTCTAGGAGCTGGCTGGAAAGCTGAAAGAGAAAATGTTCTTGCAGGCTTTTAGACCTGGTGAGTTCAAAGCCAGAATCACTGCAGCGTCTCAGTTCCTACAGTACCTTTTCCTTCTGATCAAAAGGAACCAAGTAAAACTCACAACTCTTAAAAGAACTATCAAATAATGGGGGGAGGGAAGTAAAAATAAATGGGCCCATAATGCCTTCTGAATAGTGCTGGGGAAAGTTCAATGACTCCATTTTAAAAAGCTGCACTCCCAAGTATGAAAACGAGATCTGATTCTGTTTTGAGTGCAACTACTATAAAATACATGTGTTAATTTATGTACAGGCAGAAATATACTGCAAACAGTATCTATAGGCATGTTTTGATATTGAGCATTGTCCTCTGGTTGGTAACATAGAAGGGGAAGAAATGATGACTAAACCTGGACCATAGTTCCCAGTCATCTCCATTATCTGTGCTTTAAGCAGCAAAACACAGAAATTTGGTTTTGGAAGCAGCTCCTGAGAAACACAACAGATCCAGCACCGGTCTGCAGTTCCTTGAGTTTTGCTAATGATTTTTATTAGGTTGCTGGGATGGCCTGGATTTGGAGACTGGCTTCTCCCCCCACAGACTGCCAGCTGCAGACCAGAGTTTGAAAGCAGCCTCCCCCTGCATCAGGATATTTTTTTTTTCCAAAAGGTTTCTGCAGAATCTGCTAGCTTTTAGAAACAGCATGAAGGAACTGGGCAGTCCAGAGGCAGTAAAAAGCAGGAAGACTTTGCCAAAGTCTTTGAAAGAATAGTCTCAGGAGGTGAAATCTTTGAAGGCCTGTCTGCCTTCTTCCTATTCAGTTTCTTCCAGAAATCATGGAAGGAAAAGGAAAAAAAAAAAGAAAAAGAAAAAGAAAAAAAAAAAAAAGATACGGTGCTTTTATAGTGCTTCATATGTTCAGAACATTTTATGAATACTGGGTAAGATTAATCCAGGCTTTAAATCTGCATAAACCTTGGCAGAGGGCTCTGGTGCCCATGAGATTATAAAGTCTGCCATGAAACTAAATTGTGATCATCAGAAAAGAAGACTCAAAAAGGTGTAGCCAGGAAAAAAAGTTTATTTTTGAAACAAGAAGACTGAGAAAAAAATCTAAGAAGAGAAACAAATGGTTGGTCACTTGCAGTAGGGTGTAAGTTTTCATTCATTTCATCTCCTTTGGAGAGCAGTCATGCAGATCTTTATGTTAAAAACAGTACCCCAGAGAGACTGACAGGGAAAACTGGTTTTGGTTTATGCATTTATACTTTTCTTATCCTAAGAAGATAGCAGTGAGGATACTTGGTTATAAGTAAACATAAACAACAGTGTTAATTATAGTCTTCACAAGCAGCAGTAAGCCCAACTAACTTATTCCTTGATTATTATGCTCCATGTTCATCTGAGTGGTCCACGCTGCAGCTGTAAGAGGCTTGATTTGTACTCCATCAAAATGTATTTTACTCGTACTTAGATTTGAAATGTATTTAAAATTATGATTTGTCCTGCTGTGCAGCAGCTTAATGATAACTGACCTAATTTGCCATATAAATCTTCTGTATAGGAAAGGAATTCATTTTCCTTCTGGAAGGCAGAGCACTCTGAAACAACCTTTGTTTGCTGCTGCCACCCCGAGCCCCTTCAAAGCCCAAGGTTAGAGGCAGAGGATGAGGGCAGAAGGATATTCTTTATCTCACCTCAGCATGTTTTCCTTGTGTTGGCCACTGACACTCACAACAGAGAGGATGAGGGAGCAGTAAACACAGCAGAAGCATCAAGTGGAAAGTTGAGACAAAGCACAATTCCAGAGCTAACCACTGCCAGAGGAACCATGTGCTAGAGCTGTGTCACTCCAGAGGTTCAGTCATTCCCCTGGATGTATTTGTAGCTCCTACTTTGCATTTTTTTCACAGCATCACTGTGTGGCTCCAGAGATCTCTCTGCTCCCTCCTCCTTCCCATTCTCTCTGCCTCAGACACTGCAATTATATTTGGAGCAAAATAGATTTACTAGGTCTAGGGGAAGGTTTCTAAATCTAGAACATTGACCATCTCTCCCCCCACCACTGCCTGACGTGACAACTGATGCACTACAGCATACAGACAGGACTGGCTGCAGCAGGACAAGCTCCTGGGGTGCCCTTAACTTCCCAGCTGGCCTGTGCTGTTGGTCTGTCCTCAGGCCAGATGGGATTTATTCACTGAACAATATAGTCTGAATGCATTCCCTCTCCACGATTTTTCTTCTTATTTAGCTTAACTTCCTAATTTCACAACAGCACACACAGCCTTAGAAACCTAAGAAGCTCAGCCTCTGAGCTTTTTTTACACATAGATGCTCCCTGCCCATCCTGCCATCCTGCAGTACAGCTCAGCTGCACTCTGTAGTAAGTGTTCAGCTACAGTCCAGGCCAAAAAGTATTGAAAGCACATCTCTACAGAAAATGCAACTTGCTTGATCTATTAGCTATGCTTACAAGAGCTTATGTCTGCTTGTACTGATGCATTTAAAAATCTGACTTTACATATTTTTTCATTCTTCCTTGTATCAAATGCCAGACTTCAAATACCGTCTTTCCTAACAGTGCAGCTGTAAAATGTCTCTTCTTCACTCTCACTTAAGGTTTTCCTCCTGTTGAAGATGACCCTGAAGCGTCTGCACTGGTCGTGCAGTGGCCATGATTTGAGGTTGCCGCTGATAGCCTTTGTCTCCCTGCTCAGAAAGCAGCAGGGACAAGCCATGGAGGTGGAATTCCACCAGTCTGACCTTCAGGACGGGCAGAGCTGTTACCAAACTTGCAGGACTACTATGAGTAAGAGCAGTCACTTTATATCATTTCCCTACGTGTTAGTCTAGACCACCAGCACCTATTTCAGGCACCATCTCTCTTCTGTTTTGAACTATCTTCACAACCTACACTTCTCTTCCATGTAGACACAATAGTGATGATCAAATTACTGCCTTAAAGAGACATTCTACTTATTGAAGAGGATCAAAGGAATTCTTGCAACAATAAAAGAGGTCAGATGCTAGTTTGATTTTCATTAGGATCTCCAGGTCTAGCAAAAAAAAAAAGTAACTTTTCCTCCTTCCTCAGCATGTCACCCTGTCCCTCCTGACAGCTTCTGGCAACAATCTTCTTTTTTCTATCCTGAGAAACCAATTGAAGTTTCCTTTATCTCCAAACCCCTTGCTCTGCAAAAACATTTGTATCATTTTGGATCCATGAGTCATGTCCCTCAAAGCTATTTGTTTATTTCTCCCACTGTCTTCCTTATGGTTGACTGAGGCCATGTATCACAAAGAGCTGTGTGGCTTTCCCTTTCCTTATCAGAGGCAGCAAAGGTTAGAACAATGTGTACATAAAGGGAGATCTGATAACCCACCCATGTATTGCTTCACCTGCCACCTCCAGGTCATTCACAGCACTCCAGCAATTCATTCAGGCCAGCAGAGCCAGTGCAGTGCATTGCTCTGCTTGGAGAATCACACCCCAAGCCTGCTAGAAGGCAATACCTTGAATTACCTCATCCTCTTTCTCTGGACTAACAGAGAATTTGCCCCTCTGCCTGTTTTATCTTTGAACTGCATAAACTTCTCCATTTTCTTTACCAGTTGTTGGGGTTTTTTAGTTGTTGTTTTGGTTTTTGGGTTTTTTAAAATGAATCTTTCTGGAATTTGTATGTAGTTCAGAGCTAATTTTAGCTTGATCAGAAAGTACTCTGGGATGCTTGCACAAAGGTGCTATAGAAATGCATTGCATTACACTGCATCCAAATCAAAATCAACACAGTTAAAAATTAGCTATGGTAGTAAAAAAGGCTGCAGGGATGAGGCTGGCACAGAGTCCATGCTGAAAAAACTGCCTAAAGAGTTGTGATCTCTGTATTTTCACAGGTTGAGAAATCGACTTGCAAGGGCAATTTGAATCTGATGCTTTGAGATATGAGCTGACCACCCTATAGAAGTTGAGAAGGGATTTTTAATCATTGCAAAACCGAGCTGCAGCCATACACAAACACACCAGTGGATCTGGAGTACATAATGCTCATTAGCTCTGGGTAGGAAGGCAGATTCACTTGTCTTTGCTGTCAATGCCCTGTTGGTAATGATGTAAGGCACAAGGCAAGGACATCATGGTAGGTGAATCAATACTCTGAACCACTGAAAAAGTCTTATTTTCTCCATAGAATGAAGAAGCAGCAGCACTCTGAGGTCAGAGCTAGGCAGCCAGGTATACATGGATAATTGCAAGCATTGCAGTTCCTACATGCAGTCTTCACAAACATGCATTGATTCACCACAGAATGCCTCCTAAAGAAAAGGAATTCTTAAGATTTCCTAACATTCTCCCATGAGAGCGAGTTTCTTTTCCAATCCATTGTGCTACCGTTACAACCTTATTTTTATTTTCAAGAATTTTCATTGAATCACAGAACTCCTCTCTGACACAGCTCACCTTTTAGAGATATTTTTCAATTGATCTAATCCATCCATTCTACCTAAGAACTCCTTTGACTGTTTAAAAAAACAACAAATGAAAACAAAAACCCAAAGACCTAAGGATGCATGTAAAATGTAGCATCATTAACAATTCTTTAATATATACAAGCAAATCTGGCAACTTTAAATCTTGTTACTACTTTGAAACATGCCACAGACTGTCTTTTCCACTTTCTACTTAGTGAATCTTCATAGGGTTTTTAATACTCTTTCTACTTTTGCCATGATCAAAGGAATTGCTCTCCGTTTGCTTGTTCCTCTGATAAGTGATAAAAGATGTCAGTGAGACTAATGAGAACTGCCTCCAGCTTCCTTCATAAAGCCCTGTAGAAAAGAAATCACAATGCATCGTCAAACCTGCTAGTCTTTTAGGAAATAAAGTGTGGAAAAATACTAGGCACAAAGACAACAGGGGGATGGGAGCAGGGGAGGAGGGGGGAAAGAGCTTTTACAAAAGAAACAAGGATATTGGTGTGTAAGCAGAAATGTTACTCCCATCAAGAGTATTGGGGTAAATCCTGAAACAACTGCATGTGCAAATGTGGAACTTCTGTTCTTTGCACAGCAGTATTTGTCTTTTCACAGACACACAGTGCACATGTTGGAAAAGCCACATAACAGCTTCCCCCCCAGCCCACAATACAGCAGTGTTAAAAATCAGAACCAAATCCAGATCAGGCCTTTACTCTGCAGTGCTCAATGACAGTTCACTTTACTTTTTTCAGGACCTGCCAGGATCTTTTCAGTTTCAAAGTGAATTTTACTTGCTAGTGCAAAGGCTGTCAGTGTGGCCTGAAGGCAGATTGAGCACATCTCCAGGTCCTACAACCATGGATGTGTTTCCATTTACTGAAAACAACTCAAATAAACTCAATGGATCAAATAAAGTTTTCGTGCATCAGGACCTGCCCCAAATCAGTGGTGAGATTTTAATTTGGGCTGTGAAGAGCTGCTTAGCCTTCTGAGCAAATTCTTCCTCTCGTTTGCTGACCAATATCTCATCTGCCAGGGCTGCTGTGCGTTTTTCCCTGCCCATGCACATCTATTAAAGCAACTACAGAAGGTAAGAGTGTACAAAAATGTGGATTATAATTCAATATTTATAAATTAAAATTAATCCAAGGGAAAATATACAGTTTTCCAACTGCATCTTTCTTTTCAAATTAATTGTTTTAATCAAAAAAGGAAGGCTTGAGTTGCAATGGTTGTTTCCAACCATCATGCCTATAGTAAACAAGCATCCTGCTTTTTGAAAGACTCAGTGACAGACGTGGCAAATGGCTATATTTAATTTTGAGACAAAATTGTAATATCATTATCTTTTTTAGGAAGATAACTGAACAGTACACAATGAAAACATCTCTTAATGTTCTACATATTGACTTTAATCACTGAATGAAATAAAGTAAATGGCCATAGGAGGACTGTGTTCTTTTCACTGGTAACGAGTAGTGATTCACTGACCTGATGAGAGCACCTTGCCAACAACACATTTTGGGTTTTGGGTTTTGGTTTTTATGGTTTTTTAACTTTGAATAATTTAATGCATCAGAGTAAATTGGACTCAGTGTGGGTTTAAAACTTAATTTTAAAGTTTCACTCAAGAAAGACTTTTTAAAACTGAAATTAAAAGCCCAATTTATTTTTGAAACATTGATTTTTTTATCTGTCCTGCTGTTTCTCTTCATTAAGGGAAGAATGACTCTGATGCCTCAACATCAGAACAGAACAGAAACTCTGATCTTTCTCCTGGGGCTCTGTTTCCTCTTTATACTAATACTAAATATGAAGGGTCTACGGAATCTTAAATGAGGAGAAGAAATGCATTTCTAAGCTGGCTAGGGGAGGGATTAAGTCGGGGAAGTAGCCTAGGGGAGAGTGGAGCTACATAAACAGATAGACAGCCTGAGGCAGCTTCTATCACCCTTGGCTTCATTGGGCTGAACCCCAATTAACACCAGCCCTGAGCCTGGACCACAACCACACCCACTCTTAGGGCTGCCTTCTTCTAAAATAGTACAATTACAGGGTGAGCCACCAAAACCCAGCAGAACTTGCTGTTACCTTGTGAGAGAGCCAGGGAATGCCCCAATTAGCATGGGAATTAGCTGATGCTTGAATGCAATTTCCTTCGGGATCACATTCGCTGGAAGAGCCATCGGTGGGGGAAGATCCATAGTTCTGTACTTATTATTTAGGCTGACAAATGCTACCCTTGCAGCTTTCCCTCATGCAAACACCTGCTGAGAAACAGTGCCTCCTGTATTCAAAACAAAAGCTCTTTTATGGCTTTTGTCACATGAACTGTCCATTTGGTGCGTTTTACTAAAAAACAACCAACAGGACAGGTTTTTGGCCAATTTTTACAAATTTCAAAGTTAAGTATTGAAAAGGGCGTTTAGCAGCGACTTGCTGGTAGAGGTTGAAACTCACAAAGAATTTCAGGAGCACAAGGTGATTGTAACATCCAGTTCTGCAACAAAACAAAGCCTTGGAGATCCCACAGGTGTCTGCCTGTGCAGGAGGCAGTGATGACTTTAAGGGTTGTAGCCTCAAAAGAGAGATCTGGACTGACAGCAGCAGTCTCTTCACTATTTCCCTTCCACTGGGAAAGAAAAACATACAGAGTACAGAACTTTTAAAAAAGGAACTTCTGAAAAAAATTATAGAAGAAAATGAAAGAAAAAGAAAATTATAGAAGAAAAGAAAAATTATAGAAGGAGTGAAAGAAAGAAAGAGGATAAAGACAAGGGGGAAAATGAAGGAAAGAAGTGAAATAAATCTAGCAAGGTTTAAAATTATGAAGGAAGAAGGAAGGGATTTAAAATAATAATGAAATACTGACATGGAGGTAAAATTTAAAATTTAATAAAATGCATGGAGAAAGAAAAAAGAAGGTGGCAGTTACTAAAATTAAAAAAAAAGGGTGAAAAATAAAAGAAAATAAAGAAGATGAACATAAGATACACGTATCTCAGTTACTGTTACATTATAGGCAGAAATCCAGAATGGCTTTCTAAAAGATGCACTGTGAATCAAAAACTGGATCTCAATCTCTATTCATTTTCAGCAAGAAAATCATTACTCTTCTCATGTTACTATTCTTCAAAAAAATCTGACTGGAACCTTCCAAGTATCCTACCAACTGCAAGAATTTTTGACTTGAAAATGAAATTTTATAAATGAAACTTGTACTGCAGCTTTGCATCAAAATATTTTAGACATCTCTAAGAATGCTATCAACCTTCATTTAACAAAGTAAAACAAAAAAATCTCAAAAAGGTTTGCTTGGAAAATGCTTAAAACTTATAGGGAAAGCTGGCACTTTTCCAAAGATGTTTTTGTTATCCTCTCATAGAAAATGTAAAGGCAGCTGAATGATCACATTTAAAGTCTAGTAGAAATCAGATCCTAGATATCTGCACCACCTGCTCAGCACATTTTGCTTATTATTCATTCAGGTAACATCTCCTTCCTTCAGTGGTTTCTGTGAAAACTATTCCAAGAAGCCATTCCTGAAATGATATTAAACCTAGAGAAACATGCTGAAGAATTGCTGCAGAGGCAAGTATAAAAGTTTTTCCAGGGAAATCAACTTATTTAAATTTTGTTGTATCACTTCTGGGAAACATCTCAGCCAAAGCAACTTTTATACTGGATCATTTATTCTGGTATTCCTTTCACTTAGTAGCTTTTTCAATATGTGCAAAGGACTGGGGATTTACCTGTGTTATTTTCAGGATATAGAGGATGGGAGTTCAAGGAAAAATATTGGTGGTGAGGGCTTGTAGCAGGACTGTCATAGAAATGCTTATTCTTGTGATCAGCTCCATTTCAGGGCTGTTAGCCAGACCTCTCGTAATAAATTTAGGCTTTCCTAAACAGAAAACCTCAGAAAAATTCATTTGAATGAACTGTAGCTGTGAATTAACGTTCCCAAGTGCCTTTCCACAGACATGCACTTAAGGGTTTAACAGACCACAGTGCAGTAGAGTTTGGGGATGTGTATGATATAGCTGGGAGATACCACAACCTCAGCAGTAATTATTTTTTAACAACGTTATTCAAATTGGAAGACTCATACTGCTTTTAGTATCTTCAGTGCTTCAATTTCACTTAGGTTGTACTTGTTTTTATCCTTGAGAGACCCAAGGTAATGAAGTGGAGAAATGGTTTTTCCTAGTACTGCTTGGAAACGAGGAAAAAGACCTCATTACCAAAAAAACCACCAATGCAAAACCTGGAGGATGGAGTCCTGGTCCCTTAAGGCTCTCCCCAGGATGAGGAGCAGTGAGCATTTCTTAGTTTTGGGGCTGCCTGGACAGACCCAGGAAGCCTCAGGCACGAAGGCTGGGTGAGGACTCGGGATCAGTGGCAGATCCTGTGGCCAGAGCTCCACTGAGCCCAAGCTCGCTTTCCCTGCTGCTCAGTGCCTGCATGTCACCAGTTCTGAGCATCATTCTACAAATCTGCTGCTGGCACTGCATGCCCAGCAGTGCTGGGCACAGAGGTGAATGTCCCTCCAGTGCCATTTCCTGCTCACATTGTGCCCCCAGTGACTTCCACACCCAGCACCCGCAGGGCTCCGCAGGATCTGCTCTCACAGCACCACTCTAAATCACCTGGCCCAGATCATAACCCCTGCTACTTCAGTTGTTACTCTGCTTCTGGTTAAAGAACAGCTTTTTCTGGTCCCAGCCCCACTTTGCCACCCAAGTCACCTGGAAGGACAGGTGCCTGGGCTTGGAATCCTGCCATCAGCAGTGTCACAGCAGTGATGCTGCAGTGACAAACGCTGCCTGATGACAATCTGCACACTGATGCATGCCATTGCTGCAAGCTGCCACTTGATGAAATTTTCTTTTGACAACTATTGCAAGATAAATACATAAGTTTTTAATTATTTAATATTTTCTATAGATTAGAATATTCTTTATGTAATAGTCACAAAATTTACAGAAGCCTAAACAGATTCAACCTTTGTGTAAACAAATATTTTCATTCACTTCACTGGACTGATACATAAAAAGCAGTAGGTGCAGGAGCAACTTGTGGTATATTCTGATTACAGATGCTTAGATTTCAGTTTGAAACCTCCTCAAAATGATCGTTGCTACAGAATGAAAACATTTGAGACTGCTGTAGAAACCAACATTACAGAGCACAGAGGCCAGAAAGTTATTTAGGTCAGCATTCAGTGTAGCATTCTGGAAGTACCACCTCCCAGCCCCAGAATGAGCATGAGCCCAGCATTCCCTAAAATGGGGAACCATCAGCATAAATCTGGAGGTTGTGCTCTGCCACTTCTGGTGTACACAGGCATTTAGATCATTTAGATCCAGTATCTTTTTCTTGTCCGTATAATTTATAACCTCATATGTGAAAACTAGACTCCTAAAATATTTGAAAAGCTGATCTTGGATGAAGTTTGGTTAAGATGTGTTTAGTGCTGTTCAGCTCAACAGCAAAATTCATACTGATGGTGAGGATAATTCTTAGCAAGCTTTCCAAAGGGAAGGGGTGTTTTGGGTTTTTTTTAATGGCTGATAAAGCACTGATCTCAGCTGTGAGAACCAGGGTTTACTTCTCACTCTCCATCGTCCTCAGAGCAAAGGAAAAAAGAATTTAGGCCTTTCAAAACATTCACTGCACAGAAGCTCTAGAGAATAGAAACACACACAGAACAGCAAGGCAAAAGCCTGGTGTGCTAAAACCCTGTCTTGTCCATCTGTACCTTCTGCACAAATTCCTCCAGAAAAATTAATACCCTCCATCTGGCAAAGGAGGGTGCTTTGAGGACTTTGGAGCAAAAAAGCCATTATAGCTTAAAGCTCATTATATAAAATAAAACATACTTTTTGAATTTATAAATAAACTTAATATGCTCAGAAAAGAGAGCAAATTATTAAATATTAGGAACAGATGGGGAAATGTCAGACCACGGCTACTTGTATTTCCTGCATTTCACAGCTGGTTTGCAAGTATGAAGCATGCAAAGCCTTAAGCCACTCAGATCAAATGATCACAGTGGACCAAATTCTGTGTCCTTTACTCAGGCTATTTATTCTGCATTTGATTCAAGTGTTGTTTTGCCTGAAAGCTACACCTTCTTCTGCAAAGCACTTTCACTTAGGACTGATTTTAAACCTCTTTAAGATGGTTCAGTAACTAAACCAAGTTTCTAAACCCCTCCAGACCCTTTACCTTCAACTCTACATCGAGGAGAGCCTGTCAGGGGCATTCCCAGTCCCACCTAAAAATCCCATAACTTTCCCTAAAAAAAATGGTAGTCACAGCAGGTCTCTTCCTTCTTTTCTTCAATTTATCATGTATTTTAGCCTCTTCAACACTGTCACTGTCAGAAGATGTGAAAGGCATCTTTATTTCTTTGGAGAAGAAAACAAGAGCTGTTTAGTACTAAGAATATTTTCTCCTTGTTTAGGCTGTTGTAAACACAGTTCCTATAAAATAAAAACAAAAACAAAAAAAAGGAAAGAAAAAAAATGTATAACAAACAAACAAAAAAAATCCAACAACAAAACACAAGTCAAAATCCTCCCCAGGAACAAATGGCTGGTGTCATTATATTTAAAACAAAAAGACCTAGATGATAGATGCAGCCAGACTCTGTGTTCCTTTTAACCTGAATCTCTGCCTGTGGGCCATATCATCCTAAAAACTCTTTGATACAAGTTAGGAACTAATGCTGGGGGCGTATCCAGAGCTGCACACAGGTACCTGCTGATTTGCCAGCTCACAGGTTTCAAAAGTCTGGTAGCCTGCTCCTGGCACCTCTTGTCAGTCACTGACAGGAAGATCTTCCTTGTGAAGGGCAATTTGCACAGCGGGGGACCTGCAAAGCAGCCGCCGCAGGTATTGAAGAGAAAATATAAGAAGCAAATTATATAAAAATGATTTTTTTTTCCCAAGGATCAGGAGAGGGAGGGGAGGGATTCGCTCTCATGAAAAATGGGGCACGGAGCAAAGAAGGCGGAGGGGAAGGCAGGCATGGAAATGTCATAAAAAGCTCAGAGTGCAATTGATGCAGGCAGTGAAAGCTTTCTATTACCTGTCCCCTGGTGAGGGCTGGCTGGCACACAGAGGCCACCTGTGTGTGTGCAGCACAGCTCACACCGAGCTCACCCCTGCCTGGGTGCCCTGTCTGTGCTCCCCACGGGCTCAGAGCCTCTGCAGCCCCTGCTCCCAGTGCTCCCCCTGACAGACACACAGCTCCTGGCTTGGGCAGCATGGCAGAGTGCCCTGCACTGCAATCCTGTCAGCTCACAATGCTCTGGGGAACGCTGTGAGCAGAGGGACCATTTGCACATCTGCTGTATTCCCCTCAGAGACAAGCCTGAATTATTTAAAGGCATAAGAGGGAATACTTAAGCTTCAGCTTGTCATGTAAGGAAAGGAAAAAATGTAAAATTGTACATTTAGTCTTTACAAGCCCCAAATCTAAAACCAAACATGGGATTAATTTAGGTTTTCGGCTTTACAGAGCAATATTAGAGGTTTGTCCAGAACACGGTTTCTCTCTCCCATCCCCAAGCCCAGTGTTTTACTGTTCAGTACCATCAATCTCATCAGCACTTATCCCTTTTCCTGCCTCTTTTCTCTTCCCTAAATCTGCTGTCACAAAGAATTCTTCTCACACCCACAAAAAAAACCCTGAAAAATCTATTGTAACAATCATATTTCATACTTTCCTCCTTAAGCACTTAAAGATAGAAAAACTGGTTTTGTTATGCCACTGTACAATATAAGCAGAAGATGAACAGAGTAAATTAAATAATAAAAAAATACACACAGAGATAAAAAGCTAAGTAACACCTTTCCTTTTTTCCCCAGTTATTTCAGACTGCAGGATTGTAAAACGTTTGCCAGCTCCTGCTAGCTGGGGTGCTGCTCATAGCTGTGACTTGTGAGGTCCCCAGAAATCAGTGAAATCCTGTTTTGGGGAGATGAGGCAGGGTCTCAGCAGCTGCTGCAGCACCCCTGGGTGCACTGTGAGCCCAGGCAGTGTGATTGAGATAACTCTGCTTCACAGTGATGGAAAATTGGGGTGACAGCCCTTGGCCCATGGAGGGAAGGGACAAGAACAGGCCCTGCTGCTCTTTCTCCAGGAGCAGCCCATCAAGAAGGGCCATGAAATGGCATTACATGTCTCAGTCACAGCTACCTCTTCCTGACTGGAAAAGAGATAAGGATTGTTTTATTTCCCCCTGCTGAGTATGAAAGGATATTGTTTACCTCCCTCGCAAATGTCATCAGAAATATGATTATTTGCAGTACAGTTTTTATCTAAATGCATGATTCCAAGGATTAACCCAAGGCAACCCAGGCTTTCAAATCTACAAATGCATGGATTTTGCTATATGTAGGACCTAGATCCAGCCTTGACAATTGCAGTTTTAAAATCTGAATTTCTGGCCAGAAATGTCTAAATTTCAGTCCAGAGCTGCAGCTTCAGGCATGCCAAATAGCAGGCAGATTCAGACAAGTTCTTCATCTTTTGCTAGAAGTTCAAGTAAAGGACTGACAAGAGCTAGACAAGGAATCCTACAAATTTGATATTTTAAAGAAAAAGTAGAGCACCTGCAGGTTTTTTCACATGGCTATCCCAAACTGTCTTCAGTAATGTGTACCAACAGCTTAAACCTGAGACTTTGTAATTTCTTACAACTACAGCTGTGTGCCAGCACTTTAAACAATTCACCTAAACAGCTATAGTTATAGAGACCCAATTTTCTAAATCAGCTGGGAAAGATATTTCATAGCAATACAGAATTCATATTGTCCAACTTGTTAGAATTAGTCATGACTGTAATTAAGAGCATACACAGGAGTAGCCATGGGAAAAACAGATCTCTGAAAAGCATTTTTGGAGGTAAAATTACATATTGATCCCTAGTGATAATGGGATAATGATTCAAGCTTGCAGGCAGAACGACAGGTCTTTTGAACCATGAAAAATGAACACACCAGAAGCTAAGTGAGAAAGTTAATAAGTTACAGGTGAAGCTGAATATTTTTCTAGGTGGTAGAAGGACATCTTCTATGACTTTTTTAAAATAATTTGCATTTACTTTGCACTAAATAAGTGTAGAAGGCAAAGTTTTATGACATAGACAATTCTGAAGGATTGGATGGTCTGCTAGTAAGGAGGAGGATGCTAAAACTAAAATGAGTCATTGAAAATATGTCATTTGCTTAGCTGTATGAGGTGCCTTAAACTAGGCATTCTAAATGACCAAAAAAAGGAAGCAAGAAGTAAAACAGAGGTGGAACACGTGTCTGTCACTGGCTGTCGTGGTGACAAAAAAGGAACCAAAAAAAATCAGGCACTCAAGGAAAGAAAAAAGGAGCCCAGAGTATCATTAAATGAACAACCCTCAAAGAGCAGGATTGCTTTCTAGCAGGAATTCCAGGGCTGCCAAACACGTGTTTTCATTAGGACCAGGAGAGGTTGGCTGCACACATTTCAAACCCACTCAGACTTGTGGGCTTAAAAATGTGCTCCTGTAAGCCAGCCTTCTGCATTCCACAGAGGAGCAGGACTCTCATGTTCCCAGAGGCATTAGAGGTTGGAGTTGACCTGGCAAACCCATTTACTGCCATAGTTGTGTACTAGAAGTTATGCATGGCAATTCCCAGCCCTGGCATCACTTGGCACCTCATGGCAGTGTAGAAAAGCATCCAGGAAAAAAATATGGTAGTAAATTATTTTAAAAAATGATGAATAAGGGTAAGGTTTACATAGAAAACTTGTACAATAGCCTTGTTTTTGAAAAGCAGAAAGAGAGAAGATCTGAAATGCATTTGCATGATTTCTTCATTGACCTGTTCTTGACCCAGAGGATCCATGTTAGCAGCTTGCTTTGTACCATAAAACTAAAATAATCTTTAAATTAGAAAGAACACTCGCCCCTTTTCCCTGCTGACAAAGACTCTCAAGGAGATCTCCCAAAACCCAGTCCTTTCCAGAGATAGGTACACCAAATGGGGAAAAAAGGATGTTAGATGCTTTCAGGCCAAATCCTCAGCTGGTGCACATTGACTAAATTGTTTTCAGCTCTTCTCTCACTGAATGAAAGAAACATTTGACCAGTGCTGGTGAGGCACTGGAGCAACAGTTGCTAGCCTGAAACATCAATTAGTAGTTTAATTAAAATAGCAGGATATTCTATGGTTGAGAGTAGGAAAGATCAATACAAACCTATAAAATCCAAAACCTGCAAGAACAGATATTTTGTTTATCCTTCAGAATCAGACATCTACTTTCACCAATATTATTATTATTCCTTATGAGAAGTTAGAAGAAATTTGGGCATATCAAATAGCATAGAAGACACATTTATGATCTTTGTGTTTCACACTGAAACTCATATTTGTGTTTCATTTATCTGTGAACAGAAAGATGATGCCAGCTTTTGAATCTGAAATATCTGCCTTTAGAGATAGCAGTTTTGTCCCAAATGTCAATGTCTATATGTTTCTTTCTTGGAGAAAATCAATATGATAATATGAAACCATTTTTCCTCCCCCTTGGTCATTATGTTACTCCCCCTGTCCTTACTTTATCTAATTTAGAAAGGTGGAAGTAACCAATACTAGTGTACAGTTTTCATTCAGATGGTGATTCAGCCAAAAAGTCTCTTTCCATAGTTTGTCAGCACTGATTATGAACTGCACAACAGCCTCCACAGAGCCCATTATCCTCCAGCTAAGCTCAAGTATTTCAGCTTCAAGTTCTACAGCATTGTCAAGAATCACTATTACTGCAATAGCAAAACCAAGGCACTTTTCTTGAGCCTTTCTTTCTAAACAGCAAATTGACTTCTACACAAGTACAGAAAAAATGTTGCAGAAAGCACTTTCTGAAAGATGTTTTTCATTAGGGTTTAGCTGCTGGTAGGCAGCTCAGTGCAAGACAACATCATGGGGGTGGTTGTGTCTGGCCTCAGTGCCACTGCTGAATTTGTGTCTGCTTCCCATCTTCTCCCAGGCACCTGCACTTAGGTGTGCCATCCTGGCCCCCTTGGTAAGAGCAATAATTCCCATTGGCTTTAATGGGGCCTGGATTTCTCCCTATTAATGTTTGAGTCACAGAATCACAGAATGGATTGGGTTGGAAGAGATCTCAAAGGTCATCCAGTTCCAATCCTGTCTGACCATCCTTTAATCGCATTCCAGGCTAAAAAATGCATGGAACACAATAATTCTCTGCTAATTAACAAATACATCTCTGGAACAAGAGTCCTGTAGCCTTCTGTTCCTATTTCTGTCTGTAATATATTGGTTAGTTTGTGCAGTATTTTAACCTCCAGTGCTTGCAGCTCAGATACCACCAGCTTCTCCAGTGGACAGACATAGGGACTACTCATGCCTAAGAGTTAAATGCAAGTTTAAGTGATGAAATGTCAGGTTAGCTTTTTCATTAGAGTGTATTTGATAGCCTTCTGTTGAATCAATCCAGAATGCCATTGCCATGAATATCTTCTGCTATGAATTGACAGAAATCAATAAAAAAAATGAGAGGAGCAACGTTTGTGAGATAATTTATCCTGCAACTGCTACAAGTAAAAACATCTTTTAAAAAGCTTTTAAAGAAAAAAAAAAGGAGTGAATAGGCCTGAAGAGGCACTTGAGAAATAAACCAGCATGAAGGCAGGTGCAAGGGGCAGGGAGGCAGTGAGTCCCCCACTCAGAAGGGGCACCATGCCAGAAGAGCCCCAGCAGTTTCCATGCTCACAAACATGCCCAAGTCAAGATTACAAAAGGCGTCATGGACTTTTAGGAGACCAGTTCCTTTGAATACCAAAATTCAAGTCCATGAAGATCCACATTTCCTTCACCAGCCCTCTGGGGGATCTGTCTCTAAAGCATCTTGTTTGAACCACCCAGACAGAAAGCATGGCCTGTCCCTACTGCCACACTATGTGGGAGAGTGAGATGTCATCATCTACAACTTCTGCTCCTGCCTCTCTTTAGGTATCATAAAGATAATTTCTTAAATCACAAAATAAAGGTTAAAACAGTTGTATGTAAGACATTATTCTTCTGCTCTCTGTTAGTCTGTATAGATTATAAATTATTTCAAGGAGACTGGTTTTTTTTAATGGTCTGTCCAGAGTCTATAAAGCCAGAGCTCTGATGCTTCTGCTCCTACTGATCAAATATAATTACTGCAGCTGAATGTTGTAAGTATGATTTAAGCTGAGAATCTGAGCACACATGCTAAAAAAGTAGAAATGTTGCTTATTCTGCCTTTTCTTTTTGCCAGGTCAAAAGATGAGGGCATAGACTCTAAAAAGAGAACATTTTTTAAAGATTGCTCCTGTGCAGAGCTGAATTGTCCAAATCATAACTAATGCTGATTAATTCAAAACTCACAGTACTGTAGCAAAATCAAAATGGGGAATTGCTATCCCCAAATATTGTCAAAACAGGGCTCTCCCAAGCCTTGAATGATTCCTTCTTCCCCCCACAGCACATTTTCACCAGGCACAGCCTGCACCAGACATACCCCAGTCCGAGCAAGGAGTTAGACACTTAGGATTGTTCTCAAAAAAAAAAAAAAATCTCTCATCTGTTTTGAGACTTTTAAATTCTTGTTTTAAAGTAAAAAATGCACTCTGAAATCAGGGAAACAGACTGAGCTACAGCAGGCACCCTAAGGGCTCCTCTGTACCTCTCTTTGACCGTGGACTGTCAGCAACCACAACACTGCAAAGCAGGAAAAACCACTTGACACTCCTACAACATCATTTAGTTTCCCTTTGTATCACTGACCACAGGAAAGAATGGAAATTATTTGGTGGATCTTTCCCCACTATTCAATATGGGTTTGGATGTGCAAAACACAATCTGGCCCTGATTTAAAAAAAAAAAAAATCAAAAAATAGGGAGGTGTCTGCACAAAACAATAGCAAGCTTGTTTGACTCAATGTTGTTGTGTCCAAATAGTTCAGTACTTGTCCTATGACATTTTAGTTATTTAAAGGTTCAGTTTTTTGCTTATTTGTCTCAGCTTTCAATAAAACAAGGGGGAAAAAAATGGAAAGGGTTAATTTAAATTCCTACTGCTTGCAAGGCAGAACATAAACTCCAGAAAAAACTCATGAGGAGCCCAGCAATACTCTTCTAGATCTCCTGAAACAAAACCTTATGATTTTTGTGGCCTGCCCAGTTTTGATTCCTCAGGCTCATGAACACTTAAATTCACTCAGAGGTTTTCAGTACCACATACAAGATGTAAGGTGTTATGACTGACAGCTGACTCTGTGACATCTGTTCAAGCATCAACTTTGCATCTTAGCAGAAAATACTCATCCCATAATTGCATTTTTGTTTGTCAGGCTGCCAGGAAATGCCTTACAGATACAATGATTAACTCTACTTGTGTACACAGATTTATCATTTTTTATAAAGCTTAGTATCACCTGTAGCTGAAAGACTTGCATCCATCCATACAGACTTACAAACATTCTCTTTTTGAGTGTAATGTGGTGCTAGACTGTATCTATAAATCAGGATAATCTGAATCACCAACATTGTGTTTACCTTATTTACAATGGAGCTCATGGAAATAAAGATCATTTGTTAAACCTCCTGTTTCTGCATGTCAGAAGGCCAAGACATGTCAAGAAAAACACAGGGGGTTAAAGCATTTGTGGATGTTTTGAAGGGTAGAGTAAGGACATATTTGTTCAGTAAGTTCTGAAACATTTCAAGACAGTCTCACACTGTACCCTCAGGATAGAAAAAAAATTGTTTAAAACTGAGAGTTATTTTTAGTGAAGAAAAACAGAATAGATATGTCTTTACTGCTCTTTCCCTACTGGTAGGCTTGGAAAGACAATGAGGCAATAAATTCGGCATTAACCTTAAATGCACCTGTCTCTTCCAACTGCAAAATCTTGTTAATGTCTGTGTCAGAGTCATACAGAGGGTCAGATTATGACATTCTGAGGAGCAATACCAGCAGTGTTTTGTAGGACATTACATAGAGCATCAATCAAAATGTTGTGTGAGAGAAAATGTATCTCACTTTTCCAAAGCACTGAGAAGGAAGGGTGTGTGAATAGTCCTTTAAACCCTCAGTGCCATTGTGCCACCCAACAAAGACTGACTATGCACTGAATTTCACATGCTGAAAACCCAGGGCTGCACAGCCTTTTTCTGCACCAGGAGCTCTGCCAGCTTTCATGCCCTTTGCAAGGACATAATCTCAGTTTGCAGTTCTAAACCTTCCCAGACCTGCTGACCATCACAAAGATGTGCACGAAGATGATGTTCAAACTTTCCTTAACTTCATCTCTTTAGTCACTTTACCTCCTTACAAGTGGGGAGGTCATGAGGTGTCCTGGGATGTGCCTGTGCCACGATGGCCACTGCTTTGCCCTGCTCTGGGGAGCAAGTGGAGAGCTCACTCACAGCTCTTGACAACTCCTACTGTTTTCAGAGTCACAACTGTTGGTGCCCCATTTCCTTTCCTTTTCCAAATCCTGCAGTAACTTGAGAGGGGTGCTGATCCAGGAACAGGAAACAGAGAAGACTTTTGGACTCTGGGGCCCACTCTGCAGCTGGCCCAGCTGTAGAGTGTACAGCTTTGTACAGAGTGTACAGCAGGTACAAATACCTGCTCCAAAGGGCTGTGCCCGTGGTCACACCTGCACGTGCTGGCAGTGTCAGCTCTCCCACCTTGCTTTAAGAGTCCACAAAATATACTCTGTAATATACACCAAGTTAACAAATATTAGGAGGATTACTTAATTTCTAAGGCCGCTGAGGACCTCAGAGAACAGGCACCAGTTGAGCCCAAAGTATTTGCAGGAATCCCTGTGGATTCCATTGCTAATAAAACCTCAGACCAGACAGAGATAATCTCACTTGGCTTTCAGCATCCAGCCCTGAGAGGTGAGTGGTGATAATACTGCCCCCACTGAGCTTTTGTCTTGTAGAAAGGATATTTAACACCACACAGTGTATCAAGCCTCATATTAATAAATGATGCAATTCATTTCAATCAGAATTATTGCCACAAGCACCAAGAAGTGTAATTAATATTTTCTGGCGTGCCTTGTCTCATAATAGTTTTTATTCAACATGAAGGATAATTAGGAGTTGTATCATTCTGAACAGAATGCTGCATCACAAATTCCTTGTGGTAAGCTTTACTTTAAGGATTTTCCACCACAAGAAAAGCAGGTGTAAAATACTTATTACAGTGCTTTAAAATATGCTAAAATGAATGGTGGTATTCAAAGCGGTACAGCAAACACATTTTAAAAGGTTTTATGTTGCTGAGAGGCAGCTTTCTGAAACGGGTAAAGGAGCAGGTAGACACATTTATTTCTTCACCTGCAACACCACTGCCCCAGGCTGCCAAGCCATGTCCACCTCTGCACCAGGGCAAAGCTGCAGGATGGAATTAAATTCTCTGTCATCACATCAACACACACACACACACACACAAATTCTCCAATCTCCCGCGTTAACAATTTCCCTGGATACAGTGGTGGAAAACACACAGGTTTGCTATGCAAGCTGGAACGTTAATGTCTGAGGAAGTCAGTGCCAACTGAAATCAATGGAAATTGGATTTACTGTCGAGGGTTTTTCCAGTGGGAAGAGCCGCGCGGGGCTCGCCGGGCTCGCTGTGACACTAGGTGGCACTGGTTGTTTTGGAAGCCTCTTTGCTTTCTCCTTTCTTTCATTTCCACCCACAAATAGAAGCGGGAAAGCGCATACAATAAAATCAGTGCTGATTCCGCTGCCAGTCGAAGAGGCTGGGAAATTCAGTCTCGGTACCAGAGAGCAGCAGAGCATAGCTGGACAGCCAAGACAAAGGATGCATCCAAAAGTGGTGGCCAGTCCCAGGCTGGTGCTGAACAGCCTCTGGGAAGGGCCCCAGAAACCCAAGGAGTCACAGCCTGCCTTCCCAGAACATGTCACTTCTCTCGTCAGTCACTACTTGTCAGGAGATTCTGAGCTCTTTTCTTAAATGTGGGAAAAATACTGAAAATTCACCTGTTTTTCCCCCCCCCTCCTCCTTTGGACATAAGTTATCTTAGGAGAAGAAGAAGTATGTGCATCAACAAAAATTAAATGATCCATTTTCTACATTGCATGCAATCAGGTATTTCCTAACTCTCTCACAGAGAAGGAATCTGTTATATTCCCATCTCATAATTTATTTATCAAGCAATAAAACAACAATTTATGTTTCTGCAATTCTGGTTCATCAAATTCTTTAATTAATGTGGATTCAAACAGCACTATCTCATGTAGTAGTGTACAAAGAAATAATTTTCAGTTTCTACATTTTCAGTATGCGAAGCCAAAAATTAAATACAATTAAGTCAATCTAAAAACTCAGGAGTGTTCTAAAAAATATAACAGATTTCAGTCTCTTCTCAGTCTGATATTTCTTGATGCTATAAAACCATATGTAGACAATTTGTTTCTCTATAGCCATCTACATAAAATAAAGTGTTTACTTTTATGAAAGCTAAGATTTTTACCTACTCATTCAGTCAAGGAACCAAAGCTTAAAAAAATATTGTGAGGCTTTCATTTGACTTGCAGGAGTTGTCAGTGCTATTGGAACTATTGGAATGGTGATTTTGTGTGAAGAGCACATCAGCTCTTCAGTGGGACACAACAACCCTCTGTAGCTCTTTTGGGCAGCAAGAGAAGCAAGAGGTGGCTGGGTCAGTGAGGAGGGGTTAACAGCAACATTATCCATGCTCTAATCTGTTCAAAAAGTCCCCACTTGTAGAAGAATATTTGTTTTCAATGACTGGGAATTTGGTTTTTTTCACCATTCTCTGACAAGCACTGCACCATCACCAGCTGAGTTCCCCCTTGGGTTAGGTTGGGATGCTGATTGTGAGCAAGTTTAGAACTTGTTTAGAACTGGATTTTTCTCTTAAAGACTATTTGAGTGCTGACTCTAAATAATAAAACCAGTTCCAGTCATGGCACAAAATATTCTGGCTAAAATGGGGCCAATCTCCCCACAAGATTTTACTTTGAAACTGTGAGAAATGGACAGTCAGGACAGCACTGAGGACCACAGCACCCCAGAAGAGAGCAACAGCACTACAGGAGTTCCAGTAAATGTGGAATTTCTGATCAGAGCCCATACAGCATTGTCATTTCTCTGATCCCAATGTAATTTGCCATCAGACCAGATATTTGAACTCGTCTATCTTAATCTAGTTCTTGCATTCTTCTCTTCTCAAAGAAAAAAGGAAACAGTGTGTTGATTTTTTATTTTTTTTTTTGTCTTCAGACTGACAATGACACTGTGCAGACTAATAGTAGTACAGTTATGAACTCCAGCTGTCTTTGGTAAGGAAAAGCCATTAACATTGGTTTTCCCTTTATCCTTTCCTTTTATATCTATTTGCTTGTTAGCTGAACTTTCTTTGTACGTCTTGAAACCCACTGTAATAATTCATACTGATTGCAAAAGACATGCTAGAAGAAAAGGCTGCAAAGCCACTTATTTGTAGTTATCTCAGTTGTTGATCTCAGCCAATAAACTGCTGACTGATCACTGCAAATGTTTCTGCCTCTGCAGATATGCCAGGGGCTGACACTCGGTTCATTTTAGCTCCTGTTGGTCTGCTGGCATGACTGGAAGGCTGTGCAGTGCCCCAGCCCTGGCACAGCACCAGTGATGGGTGCAGGGCTGCCTGTGCTGCTCTGGAAGCTGCCACCCTGGACTGGCCAGCTCATGGCACAGTGTCCCCTCAGGAGGGCACAGAGAGCTGCACAAGCAGCTCCTTCAGCTGCAGAGGGAATGAATGGTGCAGCCCCACGTGGAGGGCTGTCCATCCCAGCCAGGGTACTTTAAAGGAGACAGGGGAAAGTCACAAGGCTGTGCATGCACAGAGTGGGAAGGAAATGGGCAGTTTTGGAACTCCTCTGATTTCCAGTGGCAGCCCTCTACCATCCACAGTGGCACCCTGAGCTTTGCCCCTCTCAGCTTTGCTTTCACAGCGCTCTTGGTGATGTCCCTTCCCTGCCAGGATGACACAGCACTCCATCCTTGTGCCCCAGGGGCTCAGCTTTCAGCCACAGCACAGAGCTCCTCCTGGCATCTCATGAACAGCCCGTGGTGCATCGCTGCTTTGGGACGTGCTCCGCATTCATCTGCAGGATTCCAGCACACAACAATTAATAAAGCTGAGAGGGTAGCACTTGGATGTTTAAAACACTCCATCTGTGCCTCTCCCTCATCTCTAGACAGGCACTCCTAGCTACCCACAGGCACTTTTATCTCTGAAGCCCAAGTGGGAATTCCATCCTTCACATGCCTTCAGTTTTGAGCCAACTCTCCCAGAGCAAAATGAAGCCAGCCTGTGTAAAGATTCCCCTCCACAGCCCTCTCACACTGGGAAGGAGACAGCTAAACACAGCACACAGTGGTGTGCACACTTGCACAGAGCAGTACTGTCATTCCTTCTCTTTATTCCCTACCTTTCCCCTTCCATCTGCTCTTTCTTGTCTTAGAAACGGCATCTTTTGGCACATTACCTGGTTTTTGTTCTTACTTTGAGCTCGGTCTGGGGTTACCAAGCCACAGTGAGAGCTCTTTCCCACGGCAGGGGATGAGCCCCAGCCCAGAGGAGCAGAGAGGGACTCACACCCAGCTCCTGCCTTGGGCACAGCAGCCCTGCAAGGCTCATGTGGCACTGCAGCTTCAGGTCCCAGATAAGGGTGCAAGTGATGCAGGTCCAGAGCAAAGGGATACATTTCAGACACGTGGAGAATGCCTAATATAAATAAAATAAACTGTATAAATCAAATATTTAGCTTTTGAAATGCTAGCTGTTCCAGATGTAAAAATCTAAACAATTATCCCTGAGATAAGCATCACAAAGTATATTTATACTTCCCCCTAGGTTTTATTTTGTGTTCATTAATATATACAACATTTTCCTTTTTAAAAACACTTTATGAGCCACATGCTCTCTCTGTGTACTTTTATGGAATTGCTGTTGGAGTTGGATGAAGCTGCATTTGCATTCGAGGGAGAGCTCAACTCACTGTAATCATGCCTAATTTGTTGGAGCACTGAGTATTTAAATCAGATTATTATAATGTTTACAGCTCCCACAACCCCCAAATTGCATGATAATTGTCATGTCATGCAATTTATAGCTATGCAGGCTCGGCACTGAGACTGACAGGACCATTGTGTATATTATTAGTCAAACATTTGTGAATCTGAAGACATTATGAGGAATCCAAAAGAAATGTGAGGGGCAGACAGTGCCACAGGCAAACACAGTTTAAAGTTAAGCCCTTCCATCTCACTACTGAAAATGTGCAGTCCTTCTGCCCTTTTTGGTCCTGGGGGCTTTGGCTGACACTTTCAGAGGTTCAGGTAGCAAACAGCCCCCAAGAAAACCACAACTGGCCAAAGCTGAAACTGCCTGCAAGCACATATTCTTCTACTGCCAGGCATGTTTACTCCCTCAAGCTTATTCCTGATATCAGACAAATATTAGGACTGGAGTGTGAAGTATTCAGAAAGGAACCAGGAAGTACCTGGACAACAACATGCATGAAGCTTGAGTTTCATCTCTGTAGAAGCAGCTTTGTGTGGAATTCAGCAGCTGAATGGAGGACTTGTAAGAAGACTTAAATGCCACTGAAAGAAACCCATCCTGCTCATTTGACAACACTTAGCACAGTGTGGTGATGCTTTGTGCACAGGTTTGTAGATGACACTGTAAAATCACTAAGAGTACTTTCTCATTAAGAGGGGGGAGGGAAAGGAAATTACAGGACAATTATATTTTCTGTCCCCAAAGTATAATTTCCACCAGTACAAAATGCTCACAGCTGCTAGAAACTCAGTGGTGATGCCACTACTAAAGTTCTCCTGCAGGAAGCTGGGAGAAATGTGGTCCTGGTTTTCCATTTCTCAGATGCAGATTCCAGTCCTTGGGGCAGTAGCTGCTGCTCACATCCTGAGATGCACAGCCAGTGGCAACTCCTTGTTCTCCTCTTTTAACCCAGTAATGCCAAATTAGCGGGGAAGAAAAATGAAGGCAACAGCAGTGATCAAAGAGGAAATTTTGCAAAGAGGCATGTGTGGTTGGTTGCTAAGTGAAACACAATGTCAGTGGTTCCTTTAAAGCAGGAAGTCGATTCTCCTGTCACTTACGGGCAGGCTGCTGGAAATTTGTGTGGCCATTGAGAGCGGTTCCTTTGGAGCATCCTCCTGGAGGGATCTCGGGCCAGCTGCTGGCAGGGATGGAGCTGTGGGGCTTCAGAAGGGGCTTCCCTGTGGCTTGTAAGGAAATGGATTACAAGAGAGCCCCCGGACAGGGGTGGCAGCCACGTGGGCCACGGGGCTGAGCAACAGGTGGCCAGCAGCCCCTGCCAAATCACCATCTTGGCCTCATCAATGGCCAATAAAGAAAGAGAACAGGAACAAGTTACAGATGGCAAATAACGAAATAAAATGTCATAAAACTGCAAAAAAGGAGCTCTTCTGAGGAGCAAATTGGCCCTTACGCCACCAATTCTGGCTGAGAAAAAAGAGATTAAATTGTTTGCCTAATTTGCCTTATGTATTCAAGGTGTGATGCATATGCCCTAGTATTCGAAATAGTTTGAAGTATTTAGATGGTCAAAGATTATCAACAAGGTAAATAATACTTATAAAGATGTAAAAATATTCTCATTCAAGAAAAAAACAGTCAGGGACATAGAAAAAGAAGTAAACCTTAGAGACCAGTTTCTAATAAAAGTTGATTGCAAAACAAAATGGAGAGTAGGAAAATTATGTATTAAAAATCAGAGTATTAGATTACTTCCAAAATCAAGAATGCAAGAAAGTAAAACAACTTTTTTTTTTTTATTTTTTTAGAATTAAAAAAATTCGACTTTCCACTCACCTGCCAAAGATTCAAAATTCAAGTTAACCTGTGGGACAGAAGCAGAGACAAGCATGGCCTTTGGAATGTGCTACCAGAAAAATGTGTAAGATAAATGAAACCCAACAGTCAAAACATCCAAGCCTCCTGTGAGTCATGACAGATAATCGCCAGGAACGTGGTGGATGGTGATGGCCAGAGAGCTTCAAAAGACAAGGACAAAACATTAATTTAGTAACAGCTGCTTACAAAAAGCAGGGACTGTTTGTCCAGGCATATAAGGAGTTGTTAGATGAACATCTTACCATGATGAGGAAAGAACAATGGGAGCTTATGAAGGAGAAAGAGACAACAATGGGGTTATGATAATATTTCCTCGCTAAAATTTATTTGTAAAACAGAATTAAGCATTGCATGCTACACTTTTCTAATACAGCAATCCAGAGGGAAAAGGGTGGTGGGCTGTAGGATTTTGTGCATCCACAATGCCCTAGGGTAGCTACATCAAAGAGCAAAGGGAAGCAGTGTCCAACTGCATCCCCAGGTGCTGAAGCAGAAATAGCAGATCTGGGAAAGTGTCCATCTGTGTAGGCTATTATCACTAAAATGCACAAGATAGCAACTCTTGAGAACTGCCTCATGCTTAGCAAAAGCGATGCTGGAGATCTGTCAGCCTTACCAGGACGTTCCTCCCTCGGCAATCTCAGTACAACAACAGTTATTAAACCTTTTTTTGTTAACACCACTCTGCTCGCTGTTTTGTGCTTGTTTGCTCGGTTTGCCATCCAGCAGAAACAAAACAAGTGTGGTGCCTACATTGGAGGGCACGGTTAAAGCTCAGTGGTACCACTCAGCATGCTTAAATCCCAGTGGGACAGTGGGAACAAGCCTGCAGGGAAACAAAGCCAGCCCCAGCAGGCGCAGGAAGCGTGCTGGAGACTGCACTCTGCACTCCGGAGCTGCCCAGGGCTCCACTCCTGCCTTCCAGCCCAGCTGGGACCAGCACAGTCCCTGAGAGAGATGCCAGACTAGAACAGTCCCCATCCCCATCTCCACATGTTTCTGTGCTCAGAACAGTGCAGTCTCCCTTAAATCCCACATCAGGACTCTCTGTGCTCCCTCCAGCCTGCTGTAGTAGGAGCAGGGGCTTCCACCAACGAGGAATCCCACCAGGTGTGAGCTGCTGCACTCCCCCAGCTCTGCCTGCAGCTCTCCCTTGGGATTTCCCTGGTGAGGTGACAAATCTACAGCCCAGATGAGCCCGTGGAGGGGGCCCTTTCTGCATGGGCTGTGCCACAGCTGTCAGGTCAGCTTGTGAGCATCGCTGCTGGGCAGGGCTCAGCCCACAACAGTGGCCATGCACACAGACTTCATGGTTTATAGGCACCCCAAAACACACAGACCCTTCCCTGCACATGTGCTCCCTGGTTCCAAGATGTCTCTATGCACCAAAGGTTACCAGGCCCAAAAGTCCTCTGCTTTTCTTTTAAAAACTTATTAAAGGTAATTATTAAACTTCAGGTTTCGGCAAATGCTTAAAATACAATGTTGGTAGGAGCTCATATAAACTGCACCTGTAAGTGACATCTTTGCAATGCTCTTGTACATAGGAGGCTCAAAGCTATTTCTTGCCAGCAGCAGTGATCTGCAGACTTTAGATGTTGTTAAAAAGCTTACAATATCAGCAGGGCAACTGCTGCCTCCATTAGAAACATGATACTAAGATGCTGATTAATACCAGGAGGGGGCTTTAATCAGCCAAAGCCATATGCTATTTCACTTAAGATGAAAGTGCAAATGATAATCATTATTTCAGAAAGGATGTATTTAAAAGAAGAGCAGAACAGCAAGTGGCATCTTTTTATCATTAGAGCTTCTTCATGCAGACCCTTTTTTTCTAAAGCTTCATAAGCTTTTATGAACATCTGGATCATTTCTTCATTATATAGGCTTCCAATATAATTATGTTTGATGTAGTGTTTTTAGTGGAGTTATGCTAAATGTCTAAATATACAATTAATTCCTATTAATTATAGTTTTCAAACTGGTGAAATTATCCATCATTAACTTAATCACTTGCATTTTATCTTAAAATTGTATTCACTCTTTTATAATCCCTACATCTAAAGCCATTTCTTCCCTGGGCTTTGTGTGATGTTTTGCATGCTGTTTGTATAAAGGTTTGCCAGCCATTTTCAACTGCTTGTAGAACTGGGGCTGTCAGCAGCAGACCATTTTAAAATAGAATCTAATTCAGCTTAGTTGTTTTACCAAGAAGTGCTTCAGAGAGAAGGGAAAAAAGAGGTGAATTTGGATCTGTAAAGGGCAAGTCTTCATTAGACCTGATGGATCTTTAGTTCTGTATTCCTTACACCAAGGCGAGGGGGGTGAGGGAGGCTTAACAAGAGCAGAGTAAAGGAAGAGAGTTATTCACTGGTTTCCACTTCATGTGGCAGTAATTCAGCATGAAAAGAGCCAAATGATTTGGAAGTCTACATTGACTGTACTTGAAGAATTAGGAGCATCTTTAGTGTCAAGTTACAGCACATCTAAAGAAAAAAACCATCTCCAAAGCCTTTTTTGAACACTCTGGCCTCATTTTAGGCTTCTCCTGTGGCTTAAACTGGAACTTATGTTATGACACATTAGTCAAATGCCTCCCCTAGTTCCAAAGCCTCAAGTTGGATGGATATTCTCTTTTCTTTCGTATGGCATTTACAGAATGAAAAGAAAAAGAATCAAAGGATTAAAAACACCAGAACAGACCTGCTTGGCTCTCATCAGTCTCCTTTCAGGCACTGAGAGGCAGGAGGAGTGCAGCAAACCAGAACTGCTGTTAGCACTGATGAGACACAAGTATCAGCTTTGGTCCAGTAAGAAAATACCCAGTCAGTGTCATTGTCACTTCTTTAGTGCCCAGCACTCCTCCTTCCTGCAGGAGCACCTGGCCTGGGTGCCCAGGCTGAGAACAGCCCATGGGATTTTTTCACTCCAGTCAGGAGGTTCCTAAGCCCTGAGTGCTCAGGGGCTCTGTCCATCCACAGCCACTGACCCTGCACAGCACAGCAGAGCCTGGCCTGACACACCTCAAGGAATGAAAAAGACAGTTCTCTTTGGGGTTCATCATCCTGAGCAGCTCTTTTCTAATCCCAGCCTCTTCTCCACTATTGTAGACTTTTCTCTGCTGGACATGAAGGAGCTTAAATGATGCTTATACGCATCTTTTACAAGGAATGTATTATTATCCTGGTTTTGTACTAAGGGCTCAGACAATGCCTCTCCTGCTTGAATTTACATAAGAACTGTTAAATACATCAAGAGCACAAAGACCTCTAATTCTCACAAATAAAGCTGTCCTCTTGTCTTTGCCTTCACTGGCATATTGTGGTAGCAAATACTTTCTCCAATTTCAAATTTTCAGTTCAAATGCCTCCTATAATTTCAGAGTACTCTTGTCACAGCGCTGGATGTCCCATTCTTCTAGTCAGGTCATTTAGGACATTCCCTTTACTCATGATATGATGTGATATCAAATGATCCTTTGATGCTCAAGGTTCCTTGAGGGAATGCATTTCATTTACGGTTCCAGCTGCCTCGGAGTCACAAAACCATGTGCTCTGCTCGTCCTTCAGGCTCCCATTTTAGGAGGCTAACACACTTAAACTGCAGTTCCCAGTACCTCAGATTACAAAGAAGCAGATTCTACCTTTCTCCCCCTCTTCCATAACATGTTGGAAAATTCTTTCTTCTGTCAAAAATAGGAACCAGCTTGACTGACACTGAAAATTTTTGTTCCAGAGAGACACTGAGCAGGAGCTAAAGTTTGTTTTATTCCTTCTGGAGTGAGACAAGGTTGTTGCTGGTTTTGAAAACTTGTGGCAGCATGTGAGACCCAGCAGCAAAGTTGTGCCAGCTGGGGATGGGATCCTTTGGTCTGTTCTAATCACTGCTCTATTTCCTTTCAGCTCCTGCCCCTCCTTTGTCTTTGCTCTCATTTTTACTCCCCTCCTCTAAATGGAAAATTTAAAATATAAGTCTCAGGCATCTGACCCATGGCTCACCTCCAGGTGTGCCACAATATGCCTGCTCATCATAGGGGCTGCCTTGGCTCCAGAGGACAGAGCTTTTGGCTTTGATCACTCCAGATGTATTTTCTCCTCATAATAAACTGAAAATTGCTATCATCCCTTTTGGGTCTCCAACAGATCATTTGCCTTTTATTTCTTCAGTAAGGTGTTCAATGAATGTTGTGGTAAAAAGCTACACAGTCTAATGCAGATTTCAATCAAAATTCAGAAACTGTAAAAATTAATTGTCTCTTCATGAGTAAATTAGCTGCCAGGTGCTCTGAGATCAAGACAGTGACATCCAGATCCTGCAGGAATTTAGGATTTACTTCAGAAGTTTCTAAAAGGATGGCCCAAAGCTGATTCTCTGTAGTTCTGCATAATGCACATACCACTCCTTTGGAAATCCCTCCTGACTAAACACAGGGAGGAGAACACTCTCAGTTGCTTCTGGGTAACACAGAAGACATTCACCCAGCCACGTTTCAGACTCATTCTGCAAAAGAGACCGTGACTGATTCCAGAATATAAGAAATACTGGACTAGGCCAGTGGTGCAGCTACACCAGTATTTGCCTCCAGCAATGGAGAAATGACCTCTCAGCTCAACCCTTTATTTCCTGTATCTTAGCCAGTTTTCAGTAAAATAACCTGGCCACTAACAGTTTTGCAATGCAGTTTCTTCAATAGCTTTTTGTATGTAATGTTCAAACAGGTCTTTTGAAAATTGAAGTGTTGATGTGCACATGCTTATAGACACCTCATTGAACTGTGGCAGGTCAGGGACAAGTCTTCCTTTTCCAGAAACTCTTGCCCACTCTGCCCTCACTGTGCTGTTTATCCCAGCATCCCCTCTAAAGGTCTTTTAGGATTTAATGTCACCATTTGAGTAACCTCAGAGAGAAGCACTCAGGTGGAGTCTGAGATTCCTCATGTTCTTTAGTCATGGTTCACCTCTGGAATGCCACAGCCACAGTGTGAATGGTCTCTGAGCATCAGTACCACCTGCAGCATCCTGTGGGCTGGGTCCATTTGGTGCTGCAATGGGTGACAAAAAGCTTGCAGCTGCACCAAATGTATGATATGAACACAACATTTTGTATCTTCAGTGCTGCCACAAATCAGCCCCTTCTGTAGAACCCTCTTTTTAAATTTTTTTTTCCCATGGTAAGATTCTTTAGAATGAATGCTCAGAGCCTTTAAAAGATTAAGGTGCTTGGCTCCCAATGATCCTTTTGCTTACAGAGAGAGCTGGGGGTTGCAGCCTAAGGGATCTACAGGATCCAGGGCAAATAAACAAACCACTCAATTCAGACAACAGCAGCAAGGACTAATGACCAAGAGGCTTAGTTTGTATTAAGATGCCTTGAGCTGGAGTCCCAGCTCTGGCAGACTGCAGGGCCTTTGAAACTCTTTCTGTATCCACTGCAGTCTGTAACTATCTTGTCTGTTTAGATTGTGATCTCCTGTGTCAGTGATTGACGTGATACATTTGTACAGTGCCAGTAAAACAGGAGTCACAACACAGCCCAGGTTAGGACCCTGAGGTGCTGTTTTAGTAACAACATCCCTCTCCTCCTCTGGCACTGCAGTAATCCACAGCCACATTATAATATCCACCTGCTTTGGGCCATCTGGTATGCATAAATGTCCCTGTGTCTTTTTACATGTAAATATAACTCTTTGAAGACTCTTCTTTTTGTTACCAGTCACTGCTTGTTAAGTGCTGTTGGAGTTCTCTGCCCCACAGGAGAGAGAGGTGGATCCAAGGAGCCCTGCAGCCCAGGCAGAGCAGCAAACAGTGGGTGAGCCAGGAGCTGGTTCCCTTTCAGTGTCCCCAGGAGGGGACTGCCCTGCAGCTGCTGGAGGTTTCAGAGCGCTGGGAAAGGGGACAGAATGTACATTCTGTTATCAGCCATGCTTTTGAGTGTGGAGGGAAGTTGCAGGTTCAGGAAGCACAACTCATGACACTGTGCTGAACAAGGAAGATATAAAGACAGGAGAGTGTGAAGCCAACAAAAGGAACAAGAGGAGGGACAGAACAAAACCATGGCTGTTCTCTAGGGACAAAAACAGATCACAGCTCTTTAAAGCTAAAAAATTAAAAAATGATAAAAAAGGGATTAAAGGGATGGAAAGTTTCAAAATTGGGAAGGGGGGTGGCATTGGTTGTCACATACCTTCTAGTGTCAGAAAATGTAAGAAGATCCCTACTTTTTCTGCTATTGCAATGACATCTGCCTTCCTGTGTCAACAGACCTGAGCTGCAGAGCTGGAGTGTGACAGAACTCAGATTCTGTAACAGATCTGCTCTACTAAGCAGGGATTATCTTTGCATAAGATTTGTATGAAGCTGAATAGGGCTTTTAGACACAACTACAGAACAATTCATCCCCATCACCCCCATGCAGGCTGAAGCAGTGTGCACCCCACTGAAGCATTCTGCAGTCTGAGAGAGGGAGTATACTTTGAACTAATTAATCCACTGGTTCTTCTATCTTTTAGATTCAAATGCCAACATCACCCCTTACCTGCCAGTCCTATTTCAAGTCTCTTTGTCTGAAGAAATTGAACTGAGAGAGAATCATAACAAAATCAGGTGATTTAGCCTCCTAGAACAAATACAGTTCCTTCTGCACAAGTGTTGAGGGGTAAAAGTTTTTTACTTCCAAAGTCTTCTGAGAGTCCTGAAATTCTTTTCTTCTGTGTTGCATTTTGAAGTTGCTCCCCATGAATATCATTGTCAGACAATAGTAACTCTCCACCTACTGACTGTCAGTAGTTTTCACAGAGATGACATTTAAGACTCACAGCTTGAAAGCTAATCTCTCTTCTCAAAGTTATATTTCCCAGCAAATATTTGGATGTATACTAGACAAATAAAGTGAATGCAGGTGTTCCTTGTAACTGTTCAACCAAAAAGATGAAAACTGTGTAAGAATGGAATTTAATTTGACAAAATTGTGTCAGTTGCAGACTGGAGTTCTATGTAACTGCAATTCCTTGGGAAAACAACAATAATAATCTGAATTAAAATTTTCTTCTGCAAATGCAATACTAAGGTTTACACTGTTGTCTGCTGAATCCAGAGTTTCTATGACTAGTGCATCAAATACTTCAGCATGCCAGCATGGCTCCTAGTGAAGAAAATATCCACAATGCCACGAGAGGTGTGATGGTTGCATTCAGAGCATCAAATCATTCTTAGCCCAGTCTGGCTACAGCTCAGTGCTTGTGTGACAGGATAGGTTTGAGTATGCTCAGCAGCCCAGAGGAGCTCTCCAGGTGGGCTGAGTTTCACTCTGTGACAGCTTCCCTGGCACCTGCTCCAGAGGCAGCCAAGGTGAACAGGAGGGTAAATTGAAACACCTCACTGCACTAGGGACATGCCTGAAGTCCTTTCTTTATTGGACATGAAATCCAGAGGTTGATGATAAAACTATGAAATAAATCCAAGTTTAGAGGAGTTATTTAGCAGTTGAGATTTAAAATTGGGCCAGATCTCCCTTGCTTATATCAATGATCTGTAGATTTAACAGGTACTATAGGCAGCTCAGAGAACTCACAATCAGATGATCTCTTTTCACTTCTGTCCCACCTTAACTGAGAAAAAAACATCTCAGTTGTTGACTTTGGACTTTCCCCAAACCTCTTCCATACCTAATCCTCTTCAGTCAAAATAGTCTGAATCTGGCAAGGAGATCTGGAAAGAAGTAAAGGTCCCCTTTTATCCAGATTTTCTTTTTCGTCTCTGCACATTATTTTGTTAAAGTAGAACAGAGAGGAAGAAAAATTCAAGAAATACAGGAGATGATTCTTTAGAGTAATAGATAGCTTTCCAGAGAAAACGTAGGCATTCTCTTTAATAATATTATCTCTTACAAGATGTCCCTCATGTAAGAATCAAAACAGATAAGGTGTCAATGTTCCCATGCATTACACCTTCATTTCTCTTTTAGAAGTTACTATCCCAAGGCTACAAAATTTCCAGGGATTTTTAGGCAGCTCTGGATATGTGTTCTTAAACAGAAAAAGTCACTCAATGTTTATGATTGTCTCTCCCCCATATTCAAAGTGCTAGTAAATACTGTTTTCTTGTGGTTACCTCAACTAACAGAAGAAAAGCCTGATGGGAATACAAGTGCCTTGACTGAAGCTCTGCAGTTTTACCTCCTATTTCCCTGGATTCCTGTGGATATCCATTCCTTAACTATCATAAATGAAACACCCAGTCATTTCTGTGTTCTGACAGGTATTTCTGATCTCAATGGGCAAGACTCAGTGTCATACAGGTTAATACACACAAAAGCAGCCTGGCTGTGCCTGGAAACTCACCTATATACTCACCTAAGCCTTATTCAGATACACCCCACTGCAACAGGCACCATTGCAAGGTTTCTATGCCCCAGACATCCATCTAAACTATTTTGCTGCCTCAGTCCTGTTTGCAGCAGACAGATGGTAATATTAAGACGTTGCTGCATTTCAGAGTGGAGCCCTGCAGAGCTGTCTCAGCAAAGCCAGAGCCTGGCTGGCACAGAGCCTGGGCTCCCCTGGCAGCCCCCCTGGGTGCTCCCCTCTCCAGGGCAGCGTGCCCTGCACTTGCTCTGCTCTGTGAGTCAATCAAGCAAAGCACACGCAGTTCATCAAACCAACTTTTTACAGCTTCAGAAATAAAGGAAAGGAAGCGTAAATTTAATGCTAGCAGCTGGAAGACAGAGTAGAAACACCCTCTTCTGCAGCTAAGTTTCTAGTAACATCACTGGATGTTGTGCTCCTGAAAATTATGGGGTTTGGGTCCAGGAAGTGCCTTCCCCTTCATCCCAACACTGCTCAGCCTCCCCAAGTGACTAGCACTCTGCGAGGGTTTCCAGATCCTCGGAACAAACCGAGTTAAATAATTGACACTTTCCTTTGTTTGATTCAGCATACAGCTCTTGCCAGTGTTCAGACACTAGAGACCACAAAGCAGCCACTATAAATTTCCAAAATGCACTGTGCTGGTTTAGACTTTCCTCTCTGATGCTTTTCCCAGTATTAACTCTGTATCTTCTCAAAATTACACATTGTCAAATTAAGCACAGTTGGTGGCACATTTATTATTGTTAAGTAAAGCCAATGAAAGAACATTCATTTCTTATAGAACAACAAGGATTTTTACAGAATTCCTGTCTTGGTTCCACACTTTTTAAAAAATCCACTTTTTCTTAATCTCTTAAACTTGGGCTAAGCAGAGTTTTGAGGTTTGCAGAGCTGTTCTCCAGCTGAGTGTTTCCTTTTAGATATGCACACCTCCTTGTTGGACATTCATTATCAAACCTTGTGTTTGCCTTTTATCTACAAGTCCTCTTCAGTGTTCAGCATAAACTACATGGACACCTTGCAGATTGACATTTCTTCATTCATGCTTTACCTTAAACAGCATGCGAAGACATCAAAGAAGAGGAGCCGACTTTGATGTTACAAAATGAAAAACGCCTCATGATTTGCCAAGACCAGGGGAACTTGTAGTTTGCTCTTTTTTTTCCCCTTAAAGAAATACTACTGCTTTCCCCATGGATATGTGAAAATCTTTGCCATTTTCACCAAGCCTGTGTAAACATTTTGTTCCCAGTAAAAAAACAAGCCAGATCTCATTGCAGTCTGTTAAAAATGGGCCCCAGGGCCTAAACTACAGTGGCTTGAACACACCCTTTATTTGAAGAGCTTTTTTGTTTCTCACCTGTGACTTTGCACACTCTGGGTGTCACGACCCCCAGCGTCACCTCACTAATAATGATGCTGATAGTGCATGCACGTGTGTTGTGTTTTTCATGCACAGGACACTGAGAGGGATTTAGAAAAACATGGTCATTGCTGTGCTGTAGATAAAGGAATTGTGCAATGAGAGATGTTATTTGGTTTGGCCATGATAGCAAATAGCCAGCAATAAATGAGAGCTGTCCCAATTCCTTGTGGGCCCTTGGCTCAGCAGCTCACTCTGATCATGAAATCAAAGGTGATTTCCTCAGCACCACAGCAGACACAAAAAGTGCCAATAAGCCTGGCAGGAGGCCGGGCACACCTTGTCAGAAGGTGCCACACAGCCCCAGAGGAAAGGCCAGATCTGGTTCAGAACTCACATTCCTGTTGTTTTGAGCCCTGGGAAGGGAGGTTTGCTTTGCGTGTTCTCTTTCATTGTTTGAAGTGAAGAGCTGCCCTGTCCTTATAAGGACAGAAGGAATGTGCATAATTAGTCCAAGGCTAGAGAACAGAGACGTTCAAAATGAACATTTGTTATTGATTTCCCAGACTGCAGTGGAACTGAGAAAAATATCATGAGAGGAAAAGCTACGTAATTAAATGTGATTTGTTCGAATGGTGCCAAGCTAGGTCATTGCATATGTATCACTTGACTGCATTGCTTCAACATAAAGTGCTCAGTCCCCCTCCCTGGCACAGAATCCTTTGATTTACCACCCTCCCTTCACTGCCTCCCTTCGCTGGTGGAAGGGGCCAGCCCTTTTGTTGTTTTGCTGCCGGCAGTGTTGCTTGTGCTATTTCTTTAAGACTCCTCATCAGATGTGGTTTGTCAGGAACATGCCCAGACTGTAAGTCAGAACAGAGCTCATTTTCTTTGATGTGCATTTGTAATGTGCCTGCTCCAAAAGGAGGGGAAGGAAAACTTTGGTCGCGCTGTTTATCTGCAAGAACTACATTTTAAGTAACTGGATGTGAATGGACTGTGCACAAACTGCAGTGTTGGCTACTCCTTTCAAACAGAATTTTATCAATAATTGGTGCCAACACAAGAACATGTGTCAAACACTTAACCACAACCAATTCGGGAGGAATGTGTTTAGTCCAGACCTTCTGCTATAGAAAGACTTTATTTTCAGTTTAGGGCCTGAATTTTTCCAAAACAACGCAAATAGCTGCTTTAACCTCATTTATTGTCCTATTGTGCTCAAGACCAGCACAGATATGATCAGTTTGGCTCTTAGACTCTTTGCTCAAGGCTTTTACCCTTGAGCAAGTGCTTTGCATACGAAAAAAATCTGAAAGTGAAAGGGTTACACTTCCTTGAAGGTCCACTTAAATGGCTGTGAGAAGAGAGCCAAAATGGTAATCACATCCCTATGAGATCATATTGAAAGCAGCCATGCCTATTGCATAGAGTCCTCTGATGTTGCAGGGATCTGTAAAACATTTAATCACTGGAGTTTCAGTAAGTTGAGATTTGTTGTGAGTACTGTACAGAGCACTTGTCTCAGATAAAATGCTGCCTGGTAATGCTCTTACAGCTACATGAGCCAGAATGCAATCGAATATCCATGGTGATTTAGCCTTGCACCGTCATCCCAGAGAAGGGGATGCAGGATTTTCACAGCTACATAGCAGTGGATTAATATAACTATTCATTACAATTCATGGGAGGCCTGATCCAGCTTCTGCCAGCGGAAGGAAAGATGCCATTTGATTTTACTGCGAGTTTGGATGGGGTTTTGTGTGTCTAATCCTGTAACTGCCCTCCACTGCTCCTCCAGGGCTATTACTCTGCTGCCCAGATGCTCTGCACCTCTACAGCTGCTGCTCTGCTCTCATTGCTCAGTGGAGCCCAGGTGATCCTGTGGCAGCTAAGCATTGCCACAGAGAGGTTTAATAGCTGGACCTTGTCTACCTTGCTTCTATTTATTCGAGCTTGTGAAGTTCTGACTGACCTAAAATTTAAGTTTGGCATAAACCACGTCAATGCCTGTCTCAGAAAGAAATGAATGATGGACTTCTGGAGATGGCTCTGCAAGATCTCACAGATGAGACTGTGTGTAGGTGAAACCCAAGCGAGCTCCACTCACAACGAAGCTTCTCCTGTGGCCCAAAGTGTGCAGGGAGCCAAGAGACAATCCTCATTAGCTTACCTTCATTAAACTGACAGCAATCTCTATCCACTCAAGCTTGCGCTGAATAAATTAAGACTATATTTTGAGGAAGCCCTCCTCCACCTATGACATGGTTTGAAGATTACTTTGAAAGATGCAGAAACCAAGCTAAAAGTGGGCCAAGGTTAAAGAGCAAATCATTCACAGTGGGTCAGTCCAAATGACCCCTTCTGGTTTCTTGCAAAGATCCAAACCTATAAACTGTCAATGCAACTTGAAATATTGAAGAAATCCGAAAGGTAGTTTGTGCCTCTCAAGTGGTTAAAACAAAACAATCACCTGAGCCCATTTTATTGTAAAGGTTCTGTTTCACTACCATTACTGAGCAGCAGAATGAGCAAGTGGGTAGGTATCCAGAGTGAAAGATGGTTCAGTATATGGTTATATTTTGTCCTTTGTGCCTATACAATCCTAACACACATTAGATGAAAAAACCTACCTGGGCTGCTAGAGCCAGACAAATGAAAAGGATGCCTCTGACCAAAGAGCACTGAGTTTTCAGAGACAGCTCCTGAAATGTGCCAGGTTTGAGAATGGAAGCCTCAGAGCATCAGTCCTTTCCCCTTGGCTGACAGGGTCTTGCAAAAGAACAGAAGAGGTTTTCCAGCAAATATTTTGAGTGTCAGGGGAAAGAAAACTCTCATGAATTAATGTGGATTTTGAGGAGAATGATATTGCCTAAAAATACCATTGTTAGTACAGGCTTTTTTGACAGACTTGGCAGGTTTCTATAGCACCTTCTGACTATATAAAGTTGTGTGTGTGACTTAATCTTTTTATTTCTGCCTTTTGGAGTTTAGTCTCTGTCACTGTTGCCCTCTGAATTCAACTCCTCTGAACCCTCAGTGCTCCTGACACTCATTGTTATTCTGCTCTCTGCTTTCAACAATATTCCAGTGAGATTCCCTTCCTGTCAAAGCACTGACTCAGTCTACCTTAGAAAACTCTAAGGACCTGTTGATCTCTAAGAGACAAGTGAATATTTCTAGTTTCACTATCATTAATAACCAGCAAAAATGCCAGGATTAAAATGTTTAACAGAAAAAAAATATGTGTTCTCAAAGTTATTTATATCACTGCCAGCAAAAGAAATTTCACATTTTAGTGTTTTGCTGTGCTTGAAGGTTGAACATTTTTAAGAACTGTCTGCCAGCATCACATTCACTTCCCACCTGCTTTTGCTGCTGCTGCCCAAGTCCCACACCATGGCCCCAGTTTCAGGCTGCCTATCAGGTGTTGAAAAGAACTGTTTGGAGGCATATGGACCAGCCAGGTGAAATCCTGTGTGATGCCTTTGTTTTGGAGGCCAGACACTGAAAAGCACACCATCTATAAGCCATAATTATGCCCCTTTTTTAGTGAGCCCAAAATAAGGTCTGGTCAAATCTCCACAAATATTCTCATCAAGCATTAGCTCATACTCTTGTAAAGGATGTGTAGCAGCAGACTAGAGATGGGAAGGTAAAGGTAAGTTCTCATGCAGCCTTGTGCCAGTTTAAGATGCCCACAGCTGCAAACTACACCCTTGTCTGCAGCAGCAGCAGTCACTTCTCTACCATTTCTGATGTGTTCAGGCATCAGGGAAATCCCCCATTCTGCAAGGGCTTTATTTCTAGGCATGGTTTCAGCCAGCCCCAGGACTTAGTGAGCTCCCCCAGGCCAGGCTGCAGCTCCTGCTGCCCCTGCTCTCCCTGCAGCCTCCTTGCAGCACTGCCAGGACCCTCTGACACCCCAGATCTGCTCAACCATGCTCAGTAGCAACCCAAGAGCAAAAACAAAGCCTCCCACCCACTCTGAAATTCCACCCCACACTAGAAGACTAACAGTGGAAAACTAAATACAAAAGTAGGCACCTAAACACTCTGTGGTCAATAAGAGCAAAAAGAATCACCAGAATCTCCATAGTGAGAAGGTGACCCAGCACAAAGACCTTGGGAGAGGGCAGGATCCCCTGTCTGCCTCTGGCCTCAAGGCAGTCTCTGGCTGCTGAGAAGCCTTGGGAAGAGATTTCCCAACACTCAGGACTGTATGCCATCCCACACACACAGGCAGCGCTGGCTGCTGTCAGAACTGGACTGCTAGGCTGAAATACCTGCTAGCATTGCCTCTTCTGGCAATGTTTGGCAGCACAGATTTGGGACCTTTATGCTGCATCATGATCTCTGAAAATTTCATAAGTAAACCCCTTCATTACTAGCATAATGAACAGATTTCCTGTAAACTCTGAAAACTGGTCCATTTCCTCCACACTGGGAGATAACAAGCATCACACAGCAGTGACCCAAACACCTCTGTGAAACCTTCCAGAAAACAAGGGCTATGTTGTACTTTTTGCTTGGCACTACAGCCCCAGGACATAGCACCACTGTGATGTCAGATTCTCATTTAACTTTCCCCATTTGCACTTCTGCAATTTTGGGAGAAAACCACTTCACCTGTCTTTATAGACCTAAGAAATGCCACTGGACTTTGAATTATTACACACATCCATCTAAAAAGACCATCTACACACTTGTCTCCTTACCAAAGAAGCTCAGAAGCAGACCTTAGACATGTGAACTCCACCAGCAATTAGCAAAAAAGGGAGAGGGAAAAAAAATTAATCTATTGCAAATGGCCAATACAGCAAATAAGCCCTGACACTTATTGCTAATTGAGGGGCTACAGTATCAAACAAAATGATCAAGGACTTAGCTGGGTCTAACAAAATACATGAACAATTAAGGGTCTTACTGTAAAAAAATAGCAATATTTTATTTGATTCATCCCCAGCCCAGCAGCCTTAACAATATGTTTGTGTGTTCCAAGGCCTGACAGCTTACAGGACACCAGGTCTCCTTTGCAGGAAGATGTAGCTTTGTTCACCCACAGCTCCTCCAGGGAGTCACCTACTTGTGAGTTGAAGTCAAAAAAGTTTGGATCCCAAAGACTGAAAAATGGGACTGTTTGAAGATTAAATCAGGAACACCTTGGAAAAAAGGTCACAATAAAGAAAGTGTGTGTATCTTGTCATAACTGGGTTGCTGGTGATCAGGCATGGTGTAGCCAGCAATGAAAAACTCAAGCTTTCAGCTGAGAGATAAAGTCTGGAATTAAAATGGAGTTAAATTTAAATTCCAGAGTTCACTGGGTGCTGTGCTGGAGTAAAAGTCTGTCCTGTGCTTTGAACTGAAGCAGCTTAGCAAGGCAAACTTAAATCTGACTATTATACTTAGAAAAGAGAGCATCTCTCCACACTGAGCATTTTCATCCTTCAGTCTCTAGCTGAGCATCTCTACAAGCAAACAATTCAAACCTGTCACAACTCCTCAAGCTTTACAACTTATAACCTGCTCTAAAACCACACTTGAGCCAAGCCTTTCTTGGAACTTGCTGGAGCAGCTGATGGGATTACTGCCCCAAAGGGTCCCTTCTGCCTCCTGCTGGAGCACAAGAGACTTTGAAACATCACCAATTCATTTTCCACATGGAAGATGATTTTCAGATTAATTTTTCTCTTCATGTTTATCCTTAAGGTAGTTTTCCACCCAGAACTCTGAGGAAGAAGAGGGGGGCAGGAGGGTGTGGGGGGTGTGGTGGATTCTGGCTCCTATGCAGTCTACATCAAAAGTTACCAGGGCAACAAACCAGTTCGGAAGCCAAGCTGACAGACCTAACCAAGAGTCTGCTGGGCCCCCTGAAGGAAAAAAGAAATGACTGAAAGACATCAGAGGAGGGAAAATAAAAAATTAAAGCCCATCCTGTTGTGCTAAGCTGGTCAGAGCATGCCCACTTCATCCTATTTAGGGTGAAAGTGTCTAATATTGTACTTGACTGGGGAAAAAAAAATATAAAGCAAGAAACTTAATTCAAAAGTTCTGAGCATTTTCCAGGCTTTTTCCCTGACCCTTGGTGGTGCTGAGGGCAGGGCAGGGCAGGGCAGGGCAGGCAGTGCTGGGTGCAGGGATGGCTGCCCCCAGCCCGGGCTGGGAGCGCTCCCGCGGCAGCCAGAGACAAATCCAGCAGTTATTGTCATCAAAGTGAGAGAAACTGAGCTGATCAAAACAAGCAGAAGGCACTGTTCTGTTTGGTCTGAACACTCTGTACACTGCCACTTGGGAACTTAATTAGTCCACATGCTTCATGTTGCTATCTTTAGTCTGATGGCATACAGCTGTTCTCGGCATCGCTGCCTGCTGCCCTCTCCCTGCTCTCGGGGTCTGGAGTCGGAAAGGAGGGATTGCCTCCAGTTTAATCCTCTGCCAGCCCTTGCTGATTGCCTAAAACAAAACATTTTAGCCCAAATCATGAGGTAAATGGTTTCATTAGCTCATGGGGGTTTTCCCACCTGGCCAGGGATGGGGAGAAATCCCACATCTCAGGGTGCTGATCACATCACAGGGCCACCCTTCAGAGCCAAAAAAACCCCCAAAATCAAGCCTTTTTGGGGCAGTCTTACTGCAGGGGTGAGGGGGAAGCATTTTTGAGTCATTGCCAGCATGAGGTGAGGGGACTGCTGAGGAGAACTGGTGCTGCTTCCCACCTCTGCTGAGGTAGAAGAAGAATGAGCCTTGGACATGAAGTATGAAGGGATAGAGATTACTTCAGGATATTGAGACCTGACACTTTTCCAACAGCCTGCCATGGCACACAGTGATCCAGATTGTGCAAGGATTTAGGAATTAAAAAAATACTCCAGGACGGAGACTGCGGTGATCCATTCATACTAAAATGCAGGAAAATAAACCTACTGAAGATGCCCAGCTGGCCAATAAAGCCAAAATAGGGGAAAGACTCAGGAATGAGGTATGAGCTCCCACTCCTGGTTGCCTCTGTGTTCAGCATCAGGTTAAGCCTGACTCCCCCCATTTCCAGCACAGGAAGGAGGACAAAGCTGGCTCTATAGCCCAGGGAGGAAGGGAATGCCCCTATGCACTACATCTAATAAATGAAGGTCTTCAAAATCCCTTGGCTGATGTCATTTGTTGCACAGGGTGTCACAGCCTTGGCCTTTCAGCTGGGACATTCATATCTCCCAGCTGGAATGCAGCTGGCATCCCCAAGCCTGGCTGTAACCTCCCAGCTCAGAGAGCAACTAATTTTTCTGAGCAGTTAAGAAGTTCCACATTCATCTTCTCCCAGGCTTTAACCATATCAGTGTCCTCCTCCTCTTTCCTCCCCCCATTAGTTTTTGTCTCTTGTAATCATTTTTTTCTCGTATTCTAGAAATCCCTGCTTTGCTACCTTGACAGTGATGCGAATGTCAGGTGCTGCACATCATGCCACACTCATGAGTTTTACATTCCTGTGACATGCCAGACTTTGATACAATTACAGCTTGGCTACATGTCTTAATTTATGTTACAATACTGCTGCAGTAGTATCAGAGACAAATGTTTAATTCACAGAAACTCAGTTTCAAACTACAGTCCCTGAATGCATACAGCAGACTTCAATATTTTTTCATCAATTTCTTAGTTCATAAAAATCAATTTTTGTAGAGTTTTTACACTGTACATAAAAGACTGTGGCATCAATTAGCCTTAATTCTTTTTTTTTTTCTTTTTTGGAAACCTCTTTGTAGGAAAATCTCATATTTCAGCAATTTGCATTATCCACACAATCTGCTTTGAAGTTCTAAGTTATGGTAAGAAAAGGATCCACTTATCTGCACATAAAAAATGTTCAAAGCTTATAAATTCCCTGAAACAGATGTACATTATCATTGGATTTGCCTTTCTCTCTTTGCTGTTGCATGGCTAATAGAGTTTCATGTGCCCCCTCACATCCTCCCCATTTAGCATCTTTTCTCTACAGAAGCATGCACCCTACTGTGCCAATCCACACTTCAAAGATTTCTGTCTATCTATTAGAAACAAAGCACAAAGTGAGAACATATGGCCCCTTTTAAATTTCCCACATTTAAGTCAATATCGTTTCTTTTCTCCTTTGGCAAAGAAACATAATAAGGTTTATCTTCTCCCTTCCTAAATCTGCTGGCTCTCTCAAACTGCTTGTGCCAATTCAGCAGTTACTTTGCAGTATCAGACTTGGCAGCACATATGAAAACAAAATCTCTAATTTTTAAATTGCTTTTATTTCTTCAGATCAAGAAGATGCATTTAAATGATGAAAAAGGACAAAATGTAACTGCACACTTTCAGATAAGTGGATTTTAAACCCATGAAAGGGCACAACAGAAAGTCAACAGCAAAAAAATTGTCTTGTTCGAGTTCTTTTCATGGTGACATCTTTCTCAAGTGACTGAAGGGATGGAAGAGCATTGTGGAACCCAAGGCTTTACTGCACCTGCTTGTCACACGTGCCAGAGAAACCCAGTGCTGGGGTAGGGGGAGATCAGACACTGGGGCACTGACACCCCTCCTGAGGACAAGGAGCATCCACTGGCCTCAATGGCTTGGGCTCCTCAGCTTTCCCTGCTGCTGTCACAGACATAGTGAACATGCCTCCTGTGTGCCAGGAAGGAGCAGTTTTGGACCCTGCCTCTGGAGTGGCTCCATCCCCACACCCTTGGGGAGGTGAGGAAGAGGGCAGGCAGGACGCTCCTGGTGAGATCTGCTGTGCAGGGGATTTCCTCTGCAGTCGCAGGCCACGGGAGCAATGTCCAAAGGAACACAGGCTCCAAGTAAAACAAACTTCATTAACTATTGTTAGAAAGATCAGCAGACACATAATATCCTGTGAATGCCGAATTCCTGATTCAGTTATGGCAAAAGGGGTTGCAGTGATGATGTTTTTAGCAGAGAAAGGAATGAAAGTCTTGCCCTGCTCCTGAAAACACAAAGACTTGCTCTAATTCACAGTTACCAGCTCAAATGACTCCAGGTTTCAGGCTTGTAAGAGATCAAGATTGTAATCTTTAATTTAATTGATTTTAGCGTCCATTTATTAGACCAGGAGAGTTCTAATAAAAACCTGTCCCTGACCAGTGCAAGCTCTGAGTGTCCCAGGGCCCTGATTACATAAATATAAGTACAAATTAAAGGAATTCTGTTGACTCAGTAAAGCTGCACAAAATTTCCAGTGAAACCTCTGGAAGTCACACGCTCAGAGCCATTGAGGGTTGTGGCCCTAGCAGATGGCACACTCAAACAGCAAGTTGTGATTGTAGACATCAAAAGTAAAAAATATTCCCTGAAAAGGCTGTAAAGAGAGGAATGTGAGGCCCACAGCGCTGCCTTATTGCTTCCCTCATACTTTTGCACTTACTGGAAATTCAGTCTCTGTAATTGGGCTTTTCCTCCCCGCCACTCCTCACAAGGTGAGAGGGTTAATTGCTTTGGACTGAAACATTACGGGTTTTGTACTCCTGCTTCCTACTGGCACGTTGAGTATGCAGAGATGCTGTGTGCACACACCACACAGGAGCCCCAGCACTGGGAGCAGGGATGAGAGCAGCTCCAGACCTCCCAGCCCTGGGGTGAGAGCAGCTCCAGACCTCCCAGCCCTGGGGTGAGAGCATCTCCAGACCTCCCAGCCATGGGGTGAGAGCTCCAGACCTCCCAGCCATGGGGTGAGAGCAGCTCCAGACCTCCCAGCCCTGGGGTGAGAGCAGCTCCAGACCTCCCAGCCATGGGGTGAGAGCAGCTCCAGACCTCCCAGCCATGGGGTGAGAGCAGCTCCAGACCTCCCAGCCATGGGGTGAGAGCAGCTCCAGACCTCCCAGCCATGGGGTGAGAGCAGCTCCAGACCTCCCAGCCCTGGGTATCTCTAGAGCTCCTATCTCTGGCTTTGAAAATCAGCACTGGCCAAGTGAGACCTTAATGCTAATTGCTGTAGCATTTCACTGTTTATCTTAGGCGAACTAGCATTACCAGTCATGGTTGTTAACAACCTCAAGTGGCACTTTATTCATCTATCAACAGCCTTACCCTGTGAACAAGCAAGCAAAGAACTATAAACACCCACTCCAAAGTCACTCTGTAGGTTTAAGCTGAAGCCCACAGAAAAAAGGCTATTCACAGATCATCAGAGAGCAGACAAAATACAACCTCCAAACCAATGGTTTAATCTACAAAGTTTTATTTGTCTTTTTAAACTTGTAAACCATAAAAAGAGCTTATCAAATATCTGAAATTAGTACAAGAAAAAATGATGAATCATAGCAAACTGCATTTGTAAGGTCCAAATTCCAAGACATGCATGGGGCTCCTCTGCTTCCATTTATGAAGCTGAAAACAAATTTGGCCCAGTTTGTTAGGTGCTTTATTAGGAAATTCACAAAGCCTCGGCATGCTATACTTCGTGAATAGAACAGAATGGGAAGGATTAAATGCAAGAATAAGCACTCAGCACCAGAAGGATCTGAACCTCATATCTTCACCCACAAAATACAACACCAAAGGAGTACATACATCCCTTAGCTGGTAGTCATTAGAGGCAGCTTTGTCTCTATGGACTAGGCACTCAAAGGAAGACACACACCCCACCTCACAGACATGTCCTAGAAACCAGAAAGCACAATGCTCATCACTGCCAGCATGCCTGCTATTGTTAATGTTTGCCCATTGCCAAATTTATGAATCCCCTTAACATTATGTCTTCAACATCCTTAAAAATCTTCTGGAACTCTCATCTCTCAGACCCCAGAACACCAGCCAGACGAGACAACCAACACAGCCTGTCTGTCATTCCTTGTGGTATAAAAATTATCCTGTGCCAGTAGATTTCCCAGGCATAGTGAGGGCTTAGTGTTTAGAAAAGTCAGGACAGATACGGAAACTTTGGGTAACATGTGACCAATTTTTCGTGTTTGTAATCAAAGAGAAAAAGAACTAATGTCAATATTCAAAATGCTTTCTAAGGAATATTCAAAACATCTGTAGAAACACCTCTGTTTCCTAAAAATTTCCCTCAGCTTGGACAGGAACTCAGGAAAACAGGGATCCTTCCTTATTCTGCCACAGCCCCAGTGATTATCTGCAACTTTCCTGCCTCGTGCCTCCCACTGCATGCTGGAGATTCACTCTTAAAGAAAGTCTTTCAAGTTTTCCCAGTGAAAAGCATTCTACAAACTACTGTTGCTGTTTTATGAGCAAAAACTGTACCAGAAGAGATTCATAAAAGTAACATGAATAAAAACTTCTCCATACAGGATTTTCCTGCCTCTGGTGTGTCTCCCCCAGCCCCTCTGTTGGCCAGTTCTGTGCTATCCCCACACTTCTCAAATCCTTCCATCCTTCCCTTGCCAGTCTTTCTTCACAGCTCTAACCCTCACAGTAATCTGCCTGAATAGTCCTTAAATCCTGCAAATTTAAGCCAGAGAAATTAGAAGACCTTATCCATGTGACTCCTCCCATTTCAGCTCATTTAGGATTGAATTATCTAGGAATATATAGAAATATAAAAGTAAATTAAAGCATCATTGAAAACCTCATTATGTAATAACTACAACCCAGGCTTCAAATAAGATGCATTTCCATGCATATTGAATAATTTCAATATAATTTGTTTTTCTCTATCTGTTCCTTTTAGACCATTTTAAGCACATTTTAAATGTGCACATAACAACAACAAAAAAAATCCCAAAACAGACCCTTCCAAATCAAATCAACTCAACATCTGTTCAAATATGCAAACAAAATACATTATTTTGTCATAAATAGAGGCTGGTTTTGCTGTGAAGTGCATTAGGAAAGATATCTTCTTCCAGAAGCTATTTAGAAAACACATGAAGTTCAATTTTTAGTTTATGGATTTTCAAACATGTTTCTGCTGGTATATTAAAAAAAAAAAAAAAGCCAAAACTAAAACCAAAGAAGTCTGAAAATTAATAGGATGCTGAATAAGACTTGGTTCCCAGCAAAGCCATGAATAAGTCATGTTTAAAAATGTATTTTCAGATCTTGATGAATTGCATCAAGGTAATTAAAGGTGAGACTTGATTAGCTGACATGTTTCCAAACATGAACATTCTTGCCTGTACTCCAGGCAAAAATTATGGTGAATGTTTTTGCAAATTTTCTAGCATGATGAATTTTTCTCAAGTATAATCTAGGCCCAAAGGGGCCCAACTTTCCTGTTAATTGGAATACAAATGAAATCTGTCATTCAGTAATTGAGGTGCACGATGACATATGGGGAACAGTATGCATTCATCAGAGCTCTGTGTTTATGTGGCAACTTGTGGACTGCTGAGCACACACAGTGCTCATCCCTTCAGAAAAAATCACCTCTGTCAGAACCCATCTTGTTCCACTCACTAACTTCTGCCAGAGGACACACTCACACACACTCACACACACACACACACATATATATATATATATATATATACACACACACACAACACACACAGCTTTAAAGTACTTCTCCAGCTAAACCTTGCTGCTCTATGCTCACAATGACTAGAGAAGAAAGACCATAATAGAGGTCATGTATTTTGTGATTTTGTGATATATTTGGGGCTGGTCTGCCAGTGTGCCAGGAGAATCTGTACCTCATCATCCAAGGACAGAACTGGGTCTCCATTTCTAACAATGACTAAATGATAGGAGGCTGTTTCAAAGACTTTTGGAAGTGCCTTGAGGGCCTCCAATGACATCAGTGTAAAGAGTATTTGCTGCTAATCTTAATTAATTTACCAGCTTGATCTCTTACAGCAAAACTTCCATTTACTATTAGCAAACCTATCAGCAGTAAGATGCAGAAAAAATAAATACTGGAGTTACTGGCTGCACATTATGCAGATTTCAAACCCACCTTCCTGGAATGAAATTACAGGCACCCTGCAGCCAGCGGGAACCTGGCAGCCTTGCCAGAGATTTCACTGGGACAGGGATTTTACTTCACAGCCTTAGATTGGGGTAATTTGTATTGTGGTCATGAAGTTGTGAGAAGGTCTCAGCAACCCTTCTCTTCAAAACACTGCCCTCCCCAGAACTGCAGCTGGTAGAGATGAGCAAAATTTTTCAATTGTATTTTTTCAGCAAATAGTGAAAATGTCAGAATTGACTTCATTTTGCTGAACTGCCTTATGTAAAAACAGAAGAAGGAAGTGAAAAGTCTGGAGTTTTCATCTGAAAATACTTAATGCCACTTCATTTTACTTTTCAGCATTAACAATATACTCAACTCTGGTATGTTTTTCTTTGGAAGTAAATGTTTTGATCAACCAGAAACTAAACTCTTTTAAATTTTGATTCAGCTATGGTTTTGAACAACCTAAACCAATATTTTTATTTTTTTTAAGGAAAAGTTTTCAGAATTAATAGCAAGATGAAATATCAGTTACTCAACACAGGTCCAACAGCAGGGGACAAGAAATTTAACTTTGAAACTTGATATTTTAAATATTAGACCAAAGCATACCCACCCCATACGTAATTTCCTGATCCTGTTCCCAAAAATGTTAATGCAAGCTCTTTCATCAGTGGGATCTGCAAGCACTGACAGCAATTGCAACAGGCCCCTGAAATCCACAACAAGAAGAAAGAAATATACTTTCTGAACTAGTAAAACTTTAATTAACAGGGGGTTCTCTTGGCACAGTTTTTGCTGTTAAATAAATAAAGCATTTAGTCAAAACCATCTATATTTACTATACAAAATACTGAAAAGCAAACATATTTAAAAGGTACAGAAATTTAAGGTTTTGTGAAAAGAAACTGTGCTACATGTTATTCACACTTATAATGCACATAACACAACTGCAACACAGTATTTAGATACTGTATATTCATACATGGCTGGTGTAAGGTTTTCATAAGGGGATGCCATGTTATTAAGATGCATTTGTGTTTCTCAGACTCTGAGCAAGGCAGAATTTGTCTTTTGAATGTCCAAATATAATAAACCAAGCCAGACCAATGCCAGGCAGTAACAAATGGTCGGTCATGTTCCACGTCAGTCCCCCTGGCACAGCCAGCACTGCACACCTCTCACTCAGATGGGATTTTGGTAGTGGTGCTGTTTTCTTTTCCAGCAAAATATCTTTGGGTGAAGGAGCAGTTTTACCCCTTTGCTGCCCTTTCGTAGAAAACCCCACAATTCTGAAAGCACTCGAGTTTTCCACAACGTTTTCTGGTTTTCAGTAACAATCTGCATTTAAAAAATTTGACTAAGAACAATTTCCACCTCTCAGTCTTTGTGGCATATGCTCTACTGAAAAGAGAACAGCTTTAATTACTTCTTCAAAACAAATAGCATGGCATCCCTTCTTAGATGGAATGTACACTGTGTGTTTGCATGCGGTATAATGTAAGTCACTTGAATACATCAGACTTTTTTAACACTATAATATAAATAAGCTTATTCCTTCTACTAGACATATAAATGCCTTTTTTTTTTCTTTTTGCAGTCCATAATTATATATACATTGAAAAAGAATGATACACAAGCAGCAAAAAAGGCTTAGACTAGAACAACTCAGTGGTAACTAACCAAATTCGTGGCCTTTTCATATTCTCAACACAGAAAATTCTGCATATAAATATTTTTGGACTTTAGGAATTTTAAAATAAACAGAACAGTATAGTTGTCACACAGATCAAACACATTTTAAAAACATTTTGTTAGATTTTACAGAACACGCTGTTGACAGCTAAAAAAAGTAAAATAAAATAAACCAGATTTTTTCAAGGGGACAATAAGTCTAAACATCTGCTGATCCAGGGAGACAAGAGACGGACCTAATTACCATGAAGCAGTGATTCCATTCCAATTCCATGAGAAGGCAAAGCTTCCCTCTGTTCTGTACAAGGTGATGTCTCTGCCTTCTTAGAAAGGACAACATCCCCCTAAACCTGGTCAGCAGTAAGGTAAGACCCCATTTTGGACTGATCAAAACTCTAGTCAGAAAACAAAAAATGCCCCAGTCATAAAGGGCTTATAACAATGTCGGATAGTTACATTTACAATATATACTATTGACAAAATACCACAACATTAAAAATAATTAAAACCAAAAGCAAATACATTTATAGAACAATTATGTCTTTATGTAGGAGTTCTCTACTTTAATGTTCCAAAAGAAATGTAGGTGTTTTCCAGTCACTTTCTACCTGCAAAATGGTGATCTGTACAAAACCCAACTGACTCTATTTTAAATCTGGGCTCCACAGAAACGTCAATGCACTGACCCTTTTTTTTGTTTTTTTACTTTTCCAATTTTCTTTTGACCTTCAAATTTCTCAGTAACCATTAAGGTCTTGTGAGTGTGGTCTGATTCTCCTTCATGGAATGGAAGCCCTTTGATATGGAAAAAGTAGAAGAATCCAGGAAGATTGCGAATGATACTTTTATACACGTCTCTAAAATGGGAGAAGCACAAATTGATAGGTGCTTGGGAAATTCAAACTGGAGGCACCAAGAAAATGCCATGGCATATGTTTCTAAAAAGTCACTGTTGTGGAAAAAACAAATATAATGTTAATATTCAAACCACAGATTTCTAAAACACAACAAAATGTACCTGAGAGTGTGCATATTTATATATATATATTTATATTTATATTTTATATATATTTGCCAACATTTAAAGTGAGAAAGTATATTTTCCTCAATTCTTTCTCAAAACAAAGAACTGTGGATTTAAACAAAACAAACCCCCCCAATCAACCCCTCTCCTTCTCAAAGCCCCATGAATGATACTTATGGCCCAAGCACTAAAGTCTAGTGCTGCTTTGGAAAACCCCATTTCACATCCTTCTCTTTTCAAATAGTACCCCAAACAGAGTAGAGAATAAGCAAGAGAAAAACCAAAAATAAAAGAAGTATATTTAAATATTACCCAGTATATAACAGACTGTACTTGTGTCAATGAAGAATCTCCAAGAAAATAAAGTGTAAGTCATACAAATGTAGCCCTGTTGACAAGTTTAGCTAATATTTCCTTGTAATTAAGATGATTTGAAAGGATGTGAACACAAACAGGCTACACGAACACAGTATATTAAAATTCCCCCCTGTAGCACATTACAATCAATAAAAAGAAAATAAAATCTGAATAATACTAGAGGTAGCAGCTGTTTGTATTTTCCATTATCTGAGTATCTCTGGAGTCCAACCCTTCGAACATTGCTCCCCTGATGAAAGGCTTGTGTGCGATCAGCCGGCGTACAGCAGAGTGGAAAGCTGGATGTCTGCAGGACTGTTTGAAGTATCTTTCTGAGTACACTGGAAGTAGTACTTGTACAGAAGTGCGTTGACGACCTGTATTAAATCACAGCTCAAAAAGCTATGGCTGTTTGCTGTTTTACAAGCCACTTAAAAAAAAAAAAACAAAAATCCACAAGGTGTTTGAGTAAGCTACGCGGTTCCACAACATATAAATAGGGTGAGTTTCAAGAGTTCCATATAACCTCTAAGATATATGCTAGCTGAATATTAATGGAGTAATGATAATATTAATCATAGTAATGCCATAGTTCTGGTATCAGAAGAACGCATTTCCTTCATTTGGGATGATTCTTGGAGGATGTTGGTGGGATCTCTTCTATGTCTGGTAGAAGTGGTGGTAGTGGTGGTGGTGCTCGTGATGGTGGTGGTGCTCATGTCTTTGTATCATCTGTCCCACTTGGCCTTCATATAAAATGACTGTGGGCAGGTCTCTCACGTGCTCCTTTTCCACAACTGTCCCTGGAGACTGGAAGGTTTTGCACATTTGGTGATTCTCCTTTGCCCTCTGCTTATGCTTCTTGTGGATTTGTTGGGATTGCAAGGGAAGGTACGGGAGGTTCTGGCCCACCCGCGCACTTGGGGAAGCCATGGGCAAGGGCACCCCTTGAAAAGGTTTATTTCTAACAGCCCTTCCAGGATGCACAGGGGCGACATTCTTGCCCTGGGCTTTAGGAGACCTCACAAAGTGCTTGTTGGAGTCCTGGTTCCGGAGCCTCTGTTGGATTTCTGCAATCTTGGCATAGGAACTTTCAGCCAGATTGATGTGGTTTGGATCCACCACTTGGGATTTCCTATGGTGAGCATGGAAGGTCTCAGGCTCATGGGAACGGGATCTAGTTTGATTCACAATTCTGCCTGGTGGGTCATGTTTTTGAGCTGCTGGAGGAGATCCTAGGAAATAACAAGCTGAGTTAGTCATCTAGTATTTCAAAGTTCTAATTAGTAGCATGCAGTTGGCAGGGATAGCATTATCGGCAGAACAAATTTTTCCTAAGGAAGTGAATGCAATTATAGCTGTCTAGTTTAATTACATTTAATAATTCTGGCCAGTAAATAATACACAAATATGAATACCTATCTAGAGAAGACTGAACACACACTGTGTGTGTGTATGTGTATAAAAATCTTTATGTTACCAACTCTTGGTCATCAAATTAACTGTGAGTGGAATAGTAAAACCCTGGCAGAGGGCAGGGAAATGAAGGAAATCCAAATCTCTTTGATGTGGGGACTAGAGCCAAAATTCCAGGTACAAACACACATTCTCCTATTTTTGGGTCAGTAGTGAGTATAAAATGTGTGCTGGTCTCATCTTGGGAACAAGCTCCAACATCCAAAAGTCAATCCTTACCTCACCCGTAGACTAAACTTAATAATTCAGATGTAAAGATTGTTCTCCTAGGCTCAGCTCCAAGTTTAGCTACACAAACAAGTACATCAAAGCATCCTTGCAGTACATTACCCGCTCTGTTGTGATACCACCTTCACCAGTAATTATCTTGCAGTATTCACAGTCCTACTCCTGAGTCACTACAGAGTAATTGTACAGCTTCACAATTCACTGTCCCTGACATGGAACATGCAACTGAAGAAACAAAAGATTATGAGGTCACAATATAAATTACCTGGCCCAAACTTTGATGTGTAGTTTTCTATTCCTGCAAGATCCAAATAGTGGTTTCTCCTTTCAATGTTCTCATCAACACAATGACGATAGCACCCACTTTGCTCTGGATTGCTCTCACTCTGGTGGTATCTGTCAGCAGGAAGCAAAATTACAGTTCAGCAGAACTTCTTTAAAGTTCTTATCACCATCTGCAAACCAACAACTAATGGACCCTTTGAAGTGACAGGAGCTTCTCACAAAGAAACAACAAACACTTGAAATTGTGGATGGCCAGACTTGCTATGACAATAGGCCTAAACTGACTGTTCCTTCCCCTCATATAAATCAACCCTGGTGTTGCAAAGCAAAGGAGCCTTTCCAATTGCATCACATGTGCAAAAGCAAATAAAACCACTCCTAGCATTTATTACTTTCTGTCTTAGGGCCAAATCATTCAACCGATTCTCCAATTAGGACACGCCAAAGAAAATCTGCTGTTTGATTGATGACCATTCCCACCCCTGTGAGGTAATCCAGACCAATGTCCATGTGCTCCTGCTTCAGAAAGACAGGCAGCAGCACAGGTGTAGTAACCAGAGACACCCTGGGAAGAGAAGGTGCTAGTAGGACACTCAGAGGTAACTGCTGCTTTCCAAAATATAATTAATAAGGTCAGATCAGACGCTGGCTTTAGAATCTCAACTCCTTTTCCTGCTCAGCTTTGCAATTTTATTTATAGCAGAACTATTTCCTGAGAATGAATATCTGAAATACCATTCATTTATGAGGCAGAAAAAAATCAGGCAGAAGTTTATAGTATTGTAGCCCATAATGCCAAACAATTTTATTCAGCAATTTAAATGGGAAGTCTGCAAATATGAACAATATTTTCAATATAACAAACAGTATAAGCAGAAACCCCTTGATTAAGTTGCTGCTTGTCATTCAGACAATTCAGTCTCCAAGACCACAAGATTGGCTTTGCTATTCTCTGTGCAAGAGCACTGATGTCAGCCTAACACCAGAATTTGGCCTTGTATCCTACACCAGCTGCTAAATATGGGCTCTGTACTGTATGGCGCCCAGTACTCTGCTTTTAGTCCATTAACACATTTCCAAGTTTCCAGAGGCTGCTGATCCCCCTGAGCTTTGGCACAGATGGCTTTCCTGGTCTAGTCTGTACTGTTCAGGGACATTACAGAACTGAGGCCCCTCGTGTCTCTGTCAGACACAGGTCTGCAGTGTCTTTTATCAAAGTCACAAGACTTGACCTAACTGGAAGATCATTTTTGCTCAACTTTGATAGAGCAGTAGAGTCTCCTGAATGGAGGAGAGTCTGCCTGGAAAGCAGGTTTAAAGATCCTGAGTCAGCTTTGAACTCCAGAAGTGAAATGGGCTACTCTCAAAAAAAAAAAAAAAAAAAAAAAAAAAGGAATGTCCATATATTCTCTACATTTTGGATACCTAATCAACTCAATACCTTTCCTGTATCAGACACAACTTTACAGGTTGTTACACTTTAGCTGTCAACATAAAAGATCTCTGGGGCTAGAACTTGCCTAACTGCAGTTGCCAGGCATGAATCACCTACAGAAACCACTGGGACCTGAACATATGTGCTGCAGACAATTCACAGTTAACTCAGAAAAAACATCCTTGAGTTTGATCCAAAACACAATTAAGCAACACTGCATACAGAACTGCTCTTGGAAATGAAGCTAACAGGGAACCTGTTATTTTGTTACTGTAATAAATTAAATCTCTCATCAAGACAGAGAAAAAAAAAATTATGCCAGTAGTGCCACAGCCCCACATTCTAATAACTTTCTCGCATGCAAGATGACATTCAGCAATATTCATGCAAATACACACAGCAAAGCAATTATGCACTGATGAGAGATGTGCTCCACTGTCAAAGGGAGCTCCAAGCACTTCTGAGAGCTGGAGTGTCTGGCACCCAGGCCCTCCGTGCTGTCCTGCAAACACATGGGCAGGCACCAACCATGACTGAGGACTGTGTAAAAACACAGTGTTGTTACTGGGCTTGGGCTTGGTATGGTTCTGGTTTTAATAAAAAAGGGCATCTGCTGGAGTGTTTGTGGGTGTATGGAAGTCCTTTCTAAAATTCCCACGCTGATGTGTCATCCTGATGGCACGAAGCACACAACAACAGAGCAGGAAAGGGGAATGGAGCACAGGGCAGAGAATGCAGGGACATCCCCTGAGAGCCTCCCTCACTGAGAACACAGAGTTTAAGTCAGCCAGGGAGAACCAGGCTATCTAGCCATGAATCTAGCTACTTAACTCATATTAGCCCTACAGGTGAAAACTCCCGCCTGGAGCTTTCAGCAAATGAGAAATCCAACCCATCTATCTCCCAGCCTTCAGGATAAAAACATTTCTATCCATTTTATCTTGAATATTAATCACATCTTGCCCAGAATTCCCTAAGTGACTGAACATGTGAAATGCGTGCACTTCTCACAAGTTCTCATTGCTGCTTTCAAAGGGGAAGCAACTGCATCAATATTGTGAGATTCTGACTTGAGCCTCAGCAGCTCTCCTGAGGCTTGTCAGCTTGGCCAGAGTGCACAAACATCCCTGAAACACACACAGTGTGAACAGCACACTCTTCATCCTCTCTACATTTAGTGGGATGCCACAAAAACTGGCAGCTGCTGACCATTGTCTGGTGCTGGAGCCTACTCAGCTCAAGACACAGATTTATCTGTGAGGAAGCCTCTCACCAAAGGAATGAGAAGGACAAACATTTTGTCCCAACACTTGATGCTTCCATGACTGTGGATTTAACTGGAAATGCCTGCTGTTCATAAAAACCCTACATTTGCAGAGCCAGGACTTCAAGGTGGATAAGAAGGGGACTTCAAACTGGAAAGGGATTTTTGCACTAGATTATCAAACAGAACCAATCTACTGAATTCACACAGGACAAAACTTTGCTAATGGGCAGAGGGAATCTGCACACCACATCTAGGCCAGCAAGTAAAACTACAGAGTATTCTTCAGCTCATAGAAGATTCTGTGCAGAGTTGCTGACACAAGATTAATAGCAATTTTATTCTTCTTTTAATCTGAAATTTGATTGTACTGGGATTTGCTGACTGGGATAACTCACTAGCATTTTTTTCTCCATACAAAAAAGGGAGGTACTGTTCTCTTGTCAGTTTCAATAAGACTGAATGCTCCTTCTCCTGATAAATTTGCTATGCATCCAGACAAATATCCCTAAATCTAAGGAGAGCCAAAAGTTTGTTGTTTTTTTTTCTTTTTAAATTTTCAGCTGAAGAAACAAACATAACTAATGAGTCAATGTCATTACTGTAACATTTCAGCACAGACTTCCCTCTGCCTTATGAGCAGTTTCTGTTAGGAAACATAAAATCCTAAAATATATCAAATACACACCAAGATGACCTCTCAGCATTCTGCTTGGGTTATGAGCTGGTAACCAACTTAGTCCATGCAAAGCTTGGCACTATTTGAGTTGATGAGTGAAAAAGATGGGCTGGAAGGAGGACAGAGAAAGGCAGGAGATGGCTGCTAAGGAGTGGAAAAGGTTTTAGGACACTTTTAGCCAAAAAGCTCTGCTATTAACCTGACTTATTTGTAGATGGCATCTAAAAGGACATTTCAGATCCTCCAAAGAGCTCATAGAAATAGAAAATTTCAGGATTTTTTTTTTTCTTTTTTGTTTGTTTTAAAACAAGTGTCCAGCTATGGAATCTGCTCTTAAGCCCACAATGAAAATTCCTGTAATTCTTCCAGTTTTCCAGTTTAAAATAATTTTTAAAAATAAAACAAGCAAGCAAGGAATCAATGGTTGAGGTTTCCTCAGAGTGCCTGTCAGGAGCCAGGGTTCATTCCCCTTACCTGAGGGAAGCCCTCTGCTTCTTCTCAGAGCTTCTTGCTTCTTCATTAGCTTTGTTTTCAGCTCTGTGCCTGGCACTCTGCAAATCTGCCAGCAGAAAGTACATCATTGTTACACTGCTATCCTTGCTGATCAGCACAACCAACACTGCACACTGCCAACACCTCTCTTTGTGCCCCTAGATCAGATGGGATGCATCATTCCCTGTAACCTTCTCAGTCCTGCTTTCACCCAAAGGACAGATTTCATTCAGAGGGAATGGGTTTGCCCTGCACTCCATGGGGCACATTCCCACTGGCAGGCTCAGTGCTGTCCTAATGCAACACACAGCTCCCCCCAGCAGTGAGAATTTGCCTGTGCCTGCTCTTGAGGGAGTGAGTGTTTTGTTAAAATTGAGGTGACCAGGCTCACCTTTTACATCTGGTCAATACTTTCTATTGAAGTATTATTTTAAATACTTTTAAGTATTTCAATTTAGTACTACTCTACCTACTGAAGTAATTATGCTGATGCAATTATTATTACAGTGAAGATAAGTTAGATGAGCCATCATGGTACAAACATTTTTATAATGGCAGACTATGCCAGCACAGAAAATGTACAGTTTTTATACACAGATTATTTAAGTTTACTTATGCTTAATTGTTTATTTTTACCCAGCAGCACTGGTAGCTATGCACTGGCAAGAAATATTTTATACCCTACACCTCCTCCCACACAAACCAAGTGCTGCAATATCAGCAGAGATAAAGTGGTGCAAGTCAAGAAGCCTTAGAACTGCCTTGCAGTGCACCAGGACAATTACACTACATATGGGTTACTGCTGCTTCCAAAAGAAGCCATCCATCAGAAGGGGGAACCCTCATTTGCTAATGAGACTCTGAAAGGAGGGCAAGCAATTTTACAATCAAGATCATAAAGCAGGCTCATGGGGTTTGAAAGACCCACATAATTATTTGCCTTTAAGTATATATGTATTTGTATTAACAAAGCACAGAGATGGATTTTCAAGGGACTCTGGAAGCTTTTGTATTTTTCCAAGGGCTGATTGCACATCCTTACCAGTATGATTTAACAAGATACTCTTTTTCTTCTGGCTGCTGTCTGGTGCCACAGTAAGTTTCACTCTCAGAGTTTTGCTGGAACTAGGAGAATGGTTTACTGATGCATCAACTACCTCATAGATGGTATGAAGCAAGCTGGTAATGTCCTGGAGGAGGATTGAAACACAGAAGAACACATCACTGTGAAAATGGCATGAAACCCACAGCTCCAATGCTTACAATTATTTTGGATTTGGCACTATTAAATGCTGAGGTATCCTCAGAAGTCACTGAATTTAGAAGACTTCAACTTGCACAACACAATCAGGAGTGTTACAATCTTCATCAAAGGGGTTTATGAACTGGGGCAAAGCAGATCAAAACAAGAAGAACAGCACAAGATCTGCAGGTGTCCCAAGCTCTGAACCAGCAAAATGGTGTTCTGCCTTTTCTTTTCTTTGATTTACAGAGAACCCAGGGATAATCATTCATCCTCCACTAAAAATTGAGTTCACGTGGCCAAAACACAAGCACATCAATTGAATAAATCCTGGGCACTGCAGTCTTCCTATTTGTTTGGTTTTGTTTTGTTGTTTTGTGGGTTTTTTTTCCTTGGCATAGTTAAATTATCTAGAGGAAAATCAGTAAGAAAAGTGGCAGGACTGTAAACCTCAGGTTTGGAAAGAAATGATGTCTGTTTGAATGTCACTCTACCATCTGTATCTTGGGGTTTAGCTTACTGTGCAAAATTCAACCAGTTTTAAACACCCATTTTGAACTGCAAATATGATCCAGTCAGGCCTGTTACAGAACCTTCTTCACAGATCTCTTTGAAGGCAAGGGGATGTGATCACAGGCTTACACGTCTGGCTATATTGGAAAGAACACCAGCCAATTTTAACAAGCCAATGGTTTCAAACAGGAGAAACTCTGTTTAGTAGCTGGTGATGCTCAAAGGTCTCCCAGGTTGATTTAATCCAGCCAGGCTCAATCAGGGCAGTACCTTAAATTGCCAGGATGAAAAGGGGATCTCTTGGCTCACTGCTTTTCCTCAAAGGGATTTTACCCAAACTGGTCTTGGGCACCAACCTAAAGCCAAAGCCTTCTGATAAAGCATTCTGATCACTGCAGGCTATAAAGAGCCCATTGAATGCATATCTGAGAACTTCCCCACGCTGGTCTTCCTTTTCCTTGATCTATCCTACTACCTAAGCTCTTTCCAGATGCCTGCAAGAACAAAGGAAATACCTAAATCACCTTTTGTGATTAGAACTATAACTAGTTCTGAGGATTAAGAGCCAGGTCTATAAAAATTCAAAACCTCTACAACTTTTCCTTTTCTCAGGAGTCACACCTGTAACATGGGCAGCTCAAAGTTTAGTATGGCCTAATGGATCCCCCTATCACTTTAGAAGTCAGTACACAGTCCTCATTATGGAACCAGTTTTAAAGATGACACAGAAATACTGATTTCTACTCACACAGAATTTAGGGAAACACTGACTTTATGGCCAGGACCAATGATATTACAGTAGATGATTTTCCATCTCAATAGGAAAAATGAACAACTAAATCCTAGAGGGTCCAGACTTTGTCTTAACATGTAACCTCTCTAACTTTTCTGCACTCAGGAGAATATCTCCAGACCTGTAAGTTCAAGACAACATATTCATAAAAAGAGAGCAGAATATGTATTTTTTTCTCTCATTGCTGCAAGAGTCTATATGGGCTGTTACTACATGTCAGTACCTGCTTTCCATGCTCTTGACAACCACTGTCTAAAGCTTGTGAGTGGGACAGAATGCCCTGTGTCAACCTGGTTGGCACCTCACAGCCCTTTAACACATCTGCATTCTAACACTTCCACCCTGATTTGATCTAGCCAGATCTCTAAATGTGGCCAGAGAGAGCCAGCTCGAAGGGCTGAATTTTTATTTCATCTAAGAGGAAAAACCCAGAATAGCACATAAACAGACAAACAAGCCATATCTGTTGTTTAATATACCCTCCATAAGTCATGTTCAGCAGCATTGTACTATACTACCTTCTCCTTCAGCAGAACACTTCAGCACAGTATTTACTTTTAACTGGGCTCCATACACTCAGCACATGGGTGAGTGGGGTTTTTCCCATACATTCCTGGACAAGTTTTGGTTAGCCAGCACATCATCTTTCTACACAAGGCTGCTAGCAAGAGGTTATTATCAACTCTTTCACTCACAATATTCTGCCCTTCTTCCTTTTTTCAGCTATGCCAGATATTTGTAAAGTCAGATGCTTGTACATCCAGTCCATTTTAGCTTCAAAAACCAATGACAGAAAATCCCCCACTGCCCTTTTACATGATTTTTTTCAGGGCTGAGGTCTAACTTCCTAACTGGCTGACAATCAGCCCCTTGTGTTGTGTGAGGGTCTTTCTCAACAAGCTGCTTGACTCAGCAGTTTAAAAACTACTCCCAAAGGCTGTCAGGGAAGGCAAAATGTGGCATTTGTGTGACACATACTTGGCAAATCACAAATATGTGCCCATGCATATCACATCAGGGCAAGCTGCACGTCTCAGCCAAAGAGGCCCAAATTAACCCAAATTGATGTCCAGGCTGTGAAATGACTGCACAGAGAACTCAGCACCCTTGTGGACTTACACACTGCTGCCCCTGCATTCTGTTATGTGTTCAGCAGGCAGCCCTGAAGCTCCTGGCACTACAGAACGTGGAGCTCACACTGGATGTGTCCCAAGATCGAGGTTAGGGACAGCCATGGGCAACCACTCAGTGCTTATGCTGATCTTCTAAATACTGACAACAACGTTTTCATTACAGGATTCATTTACTTGTGGTCCTAATTTGGGGTTGGGAATTTCAGCAAATTGGCAGTTCTGCTTTGGTCAAACAAGGCTGCTTGGGCTGTTCTGTCTCGTGCACCAGGCTGAGCAGGTATCAGCTACAAGGCAGCTTGAGCCTCCTGCTGCTGCACAATTGCTGTTTCACAATTATAACACGTGAATTTCTGAGGCACTGATCTACTGAGAATGGTCTTTGTCAATGAAATTTGAACTGCCTCTAGGATTCCTTTCTCACAGCCCTGTTTTGGCAGCTAATATGGTAATGGTTTCTTGTCAAATTGGAAGCAATAGACCATTAAGATATAAGTTACACACTCTGTATTTTATAGTTACATGTATATTTACCCCAAAAGTATTTTCATCTTCCAGTAGCCTGCCAGCAGACTTGTTTCCCTTGAAAGCTGTCCCACTGAACATTATCTGTATTTAAATTCATTTTAAAACTGCCTAAATCCATTGAGACAGCTTTACCTTCTACACACCAGCTTGTGCATTTCACCCTCCTCAAGAAATTTAGCATCAAAGATCAAGAATAAAACCTAGTTAAATGTTCTCTTGTCTGACACATAAACCAGCATGACCCAGAGCCCACCTACCAAAGAATCAAACTTTTATGCACAATGAATTATGAGTTTTACAAATCACTGGATTTTGCAACTGTGTTGCTTTAGACTGCTTAACCCTTCCCCCCCAAAAAGTGTATTTTTAGACTACTATAATAGACTACTAATGGGTAAGGAGAAACAAGAGTGAACAAAAATATTTCTCTCTTTCATAGCAAATGGATTATATTTAGAGGGGAAGTATGCTGCATGACTCTAACTTCTGAAGGGCTTCTGGTATGCAGAATTTCTGCTGGGATCTCTAGGTTAATCAAATACAAAAACTGAAACTAGGATATTTTTCCACAGAGAGGAAAACAAATGCTCATTGAGTAGTATCCAAACAGCCAGCATGTGCCATACCCAGATTTATTTGTCTTTTGCTTATTGAACACCACGGTTGGTTTTTCCAGGGTGAAAACCCCATCCTTTTTATCAACCAGCCAGTGCAACAAAATATATTAACAAGAGAAAATTTAATAGATTGCCTGAAATATTTCCATTTGTTAAGTCCACGCATGTATGCTGCTCTCACACATCTATCTGCAGAATACTTCATGGATCTCCAGTAGGAGATTAAAAGTAATTTATAACATTCAGAGAAATTTATAACATTCAAAGGAACCAATGGGTCTGAAAAGAGAATGAGAGCACTGAAGTATTGCTCATTCCTTATAGGACATATGTGAGACTGAGAAAGTCCCTACTGCAAGCATTATTTTCTGTTTTTAAGAAATATTAGTAGTACAGGGATGACCTTATTTTTCCCATATTAGCATAGATTATCATCACAAGACTAGTTAGCAAATTAGAGATTTTTGTAGAAGACACTAATAGATTTTTCCATTGGAATTAATTTAACAGAATGAGATATTTGTACCCAAAAAAACCCCAACCACCAAACAACCACCAAAAAACCCTAAACTACCAGCCTCCCCTCAGGAAAAAAAACCAACAAAAACCCAAAATACCAAACAAACAAAACCCCAAACCCAAAGAGTTTAATAAAACTGAAAGATTCAGTTTGAGTCTTTGTAGTTTGCCTGAGAGAGAGTTCTTTGACGCCCCTTAAAACCAAGAGAGAAAGTTATAATTTTTCTTAATACCTCTATCTGACATGAAGGCATCATTTCTAATGACTGAAGTGATGGCCACAGATACAAACAGGCACTCACTCTATCCATTGGTTTCATTGTTCTTTCTATATCCTGAGTTAGTACAAACACAGTGAAAACCAACAGATAAGGGTCAGGCTAATAAATGGCTGCCCCAAAAAAGCCAATACCCTTCCCCAAGTCAATGGCTTGGTGCTGAGCTCTGAATGCAGATACAAGCTCAAACCTTTTTATTCATCAGAGTATAGGAGTAAAAGAATCTAAAAAGGGAAAGAACAAGTCACAAAGGAAACATAAGAGGAAAAATTGGGTACTTAATGTAAGATACAAAGAACAATTTTAGCATTAAAAATGCATGAAGAGAAACATCAATATCAGTTCATTACTTTTCCCTTGGAAAAAGATAAATACAAATGTCTCATTTGTACTTTGTTTGTAGTCTGATTTCTACATACAGCAGGATGTTTTTATTGCAACATCAGCTCTGTTTGATCACATACATTTTTGAATCATTCTTATCTGGAACGCAAAAGGAACTTCACTTGCTATCTGCTCAAAAGCTGTCCTGACAAGCAACTTTCTTTTGTGCTTATTCCTGAGCAGTTGCTCACCAAAGAAACTCAATTTTACAAGGAAGAACTGGTTACAAAAAAAAAAAAACCCAAAAACTAGTGTTTGTGAAGCATAATTACATTCAGAGAGCTCAATATAAAACCTCATGGATCAAAACACATTAGTTGAATTATCCAAGTTTCAAGTCCGATTACAAATATTCATGTGAAGATAATTACAGCACAGCTGTCAGTTCTAAAAAGGCCTGCTGTACATAATGAATTGTCCTCTTATGGCTTATGGAATGAAGGGAAGTGTTATTAGCCAAGTTTTGTAATATACATATTACAGCAGGAAAAGTTATCTCCCACTAAGCCAAAAAGGACTGAGAACTGGACATCTTTATGACAGAAAAAGCAGAAGTTTAATAACATAGAGTAATGTTAATTGACAATTTGCCATCCCAATAATTATGCTTTCGTAATGGCTTTATCTCTTCAAGAAGCATGACTAGATGTGAATTTCTAATTATAAGGACTATAGAATAAGCCATAGAGACTCTAGGAGGAAATCAAAGCAGCATTAAGTTCTGAAGACGTTGTTAGATCCAGGAGAAATTTCACTAAAATGCAATTTGAATGCTCTAGCAGTGATCTGTCATTCTGTAGGACCCAAGGGAAGTTGTATCAGCTAAACACACACCTTATTTACAATTTTTATGCATTTGAATGAAAAAGCCAATTCAATCCATCAGTAAAATTGCTCCCCACCTATGTGTGTCTTACAAACTTAATTTAACACTGGATTCCTTTGGAAACTCTCTGGACATGAGGTACAATGTTTTAAACACAATGATTTGGAATCAAATGAAATGGATGTGGGTGGGCAAGCCACTTCTTTTCCACTGTCTCACTTTTACAACGTGGTGAAAAGCAAGAATAATGCTACTGACTTCTTTTTGCAAAGCACCTCCAGGTCTACAGGTAAAAAACTAACTGAAAAAATCTCTCTGTTAAATCCAGATATAAATCCAGGAGACATTAAAGGGAAATTTTCCAAGAAGGAGAAAAGGTCCATATTAAGCTTTTCTCACCAGAACACTGGACCTTTGTTAAGAAAAGCTGACTGGTTCTGAATGCATTTTCATCAGCTCACTAAAGGACACTGGTACAGATCTGCCTCTTCCTCAGACTGCCCATTTTGTCCCTGCTCCAGCAATGTGCTTCACATACTTTTGACTGAAAACATGTCTCTTATTAATTTTAATTGAAACTATTCAAATGTTTAATGTTCCCCCTCGTTAAGTCATTTGCAGGAACAGCAGCAGAGTTGCTTAGCAAAGGACAGTACCAGGCACACTATGTCTGCCCATCTCCCAGGGGCCGGGAGAACAAGAAATTCTATGTCATATTAAGAAACTAAAATTCCTCTTTTGTGGCCAGGATTATCTATGAGCTGCTATTGTTGGTCATTCTTGCTCAAAAAACCCCCTCAAAAATTGCACCTGGATTCAACAGAAGATAACCAAGAAGATGGTTTATACAAATGGCCGTGGAACAGATTGCAAAAGAAGTGTGGGACATAAAGGGGAAGATCTGGAATGGTGCATACTACTTGTTTCTATCTTTGGTCACATGTAAAGAGCTGAACATTATCAACCTATTTGGTCCCTTGTCTGAAAGAATTTTTTTTGGCACAAGTTCAAGCCTGAATGTAGCAACCTCCAGACCTCAGAGCAGTATAATATTCAATCCCTGCACAGATTTGGTTTCAGTTAAACTGTAGTCTGCTCACATTGCAGGGAGAGGTAGAATTTGGCTGTAACATATTCTCAAAGTACAGTCAAATTAAGCTCTTTAGTGTACCACATAATCACAAGTAATTATTGTATACATACTTGAAAGCATATTCTTGGTATGCTCAGCACATGGACCCCCCCCGACATTAATGGGAATTCCATGCCTGAATGTAAAAGACACCCATGTGTGTGGGTTTGGGTTTTGTGTGTTTTCCCCCTATTTTTGAGTCACAATAATCTTGTAATGAAGACTTAGCCTTGGGTCTTGAAAGACCTGGGTTCAATCTGCCACTAGGTTCTTGTGAGACTTCAAGCAAGTAATTTCATTTTTCTAGTCTCTCTTCCACAAACATTAACAAATACAGTACTACTTCCTCACCTCACCTGTCCTTCTTGCCCTCTCTATCTCATCTTCCTGTTTGAAACTCTGGACTTAGCCTGCAACTTTTCATCTGCTTGTTCTTGTGCATGAGGGGCACAGATCTCACTTGACTATTCAAAGCACTATCAGAGTATAGACAATAAAAATAGCCTTGTAATGATCAAATACATGTTAAAAACCCTGAACAACCACCACCTTTGGCAATGTCAAAAGAAATTTGCTTCAGACTTTTTGGTGTCTAAGGCCACTACACTTTCAGTATTTGCCCTATTGCTTTCAAACAGTTTTTAGTAATTGTCACAGGCACCAGCATCAGATCTAAGACAGAAAAATGCCTTTGATTTTCAGTTGATTATCTAAAGGCATGGGAGCCAGTAAACACACATCACAGAAATCAATGACAGCACACAGCATAAATCCCAAGTAAAAGATATTCTTCTAGAAGAAAAATTATTCAATTTGGGCCGAAATAGTTCTCAGAAAGGACTATATCCTAATCTATACATCCTCCTATTTGGCTGGAAGACATCCTGATAATAAAAAATACACACAGGTATGCTTTGACAGCCATTCTTTATGGTCCTCCAGAGAACATCATCAGTGTTATTTATACTTGGAGTGAAAAGGCAGAGATCAGCCCAATATTCATAAAAACAATAGAAGAGTATAGTTAGTACTGTTGGAAAGAATGTCAGCAAGCAACCTTGCTATTTGGTTAGCTTAACTCTGAAAAGCAGGAGAGAAGCCAGAACAATATACATTTGCAGGGGTTTATTTTGACAATGTGTTTAGCTGTTCAGTTGTTTCAGATATTTCTCCTCCTCAAATGCCAGTACTACTTTTTAAAGGCTGATCTCAGGTATTAAACAACAACCAGCTTAAAAAACGGTACAGTAGATCTGAAAACAGCAAACTACTGGTGGGATTGTTTCTAGGAGGGAAGGGTCCATGGAAACTGCTGTTTAAGTTGGCAGGACACCTCTACTTCATAGCAGAAAAAATGTTCCTGTTATAAAACACTTCTCTTGTTAGCAAGTGCTGCACATAGAGGGGCAGCTGTACTTTGCTTACCTCGCGTGTGACTCTTCCGTTGTTATCAAAGTCATACAGTGTGAAGGTCCATTCTTGCCTGTTATCTTCCTCTACAGACACATCACATTGCAATTCCTAAGAAACATGCAAAGAGCAGCTGATTACCTAAAGCAAAAGGCCTGTTTGCAGAGGAGACTCTCTAAGATGCTGCTTGCTTCCTTCCTTCCTCCCTCCTTTGAGGGAGGAAGCTCTCAGGGTGAGTCTTGGAGAGGTCTCTGTCCACCACAACAAAGAGGTCCCATCATAATCTCACAACTCTCTGGGCTACACCTCAGGGAATTCATAACTTCCTTTCTACTAACTTGTAGAAAACAGGAAAAGGTACAAGAAGACTGCTCCCTGAAGCTCTTGAAACATGGTAAGAGTCCTCACTAAAACCTGAGAAGGAAAACCACACTTAACTCAGGAAGAGGAAGACAACAGAAGCAGGCTGACAGAGCGAGGTGGCAAACCACAGGGCCAGGAGCGAGGATTAATGCAGTGTGGACACAGATCCCCACCAGAGAGACCTGTCCTCAGCACAGATATTTGACAGGCAGAGCTAGTGCAGTACAACATCACTGAAGCTCCTGAAACAGAGCCTGCCTTGGAACTGGCAGGAACAACCTGGGAGTACAGCTTGCTCCTTGTTTTAACTATGCTTCTGTTAGTGAGAGTGTGATCTGTGGAAACCTGAAAGAATCAATTTGTTAAAGGGGAAAAAAAATCCCCAAACCAAAACCAAGAACAAAGGATGCACTTTGACTGACTCCAGTCACCTGGGTGCAAATCGTTCGCTGTCTCTCAAGACCTGTGCAATCAGAATTATCCAGAGCCACAAAAAGGCAAAACAGAGAAGTTACAGCGCAATTAAAATGAAAGTCACTGTATGCAGGTAAAATAAACAGCCCCAAATAGCTTCAGCGTGATAGACCTCAAAACACCTGGTTGATCTTCCGACTTGAAACCGATTCCCTACAGCAGCTCTGGGCACCCGTCCCCTGCCGAGTTCAAAGGCAGCCTGCTCTCAGCTGTAACAAGCCCGGCAGAGAGCTGCAAAGTGCCCCACACTCCACTGTGGAAACACAGTTTCGTATTACATAAACATTCCTGGCACCTTTAAAAGCCAAATCACTTTCACCTCAGATTTAGACCCCTTGTCGCAATTCTTCTATACCTTTGAAGCATCTACCAGTCTCTTAGCTCCCAGCTCACATTGCTGGAAAACTTTCATTTGTAGAACAAGGGAAAAAAGTATCAATACTTGGTTTCTCGCCACATATTAATACTTCCCTGTGCCACATTGCCTAACATAACATCTTTATGTGAGGATGTGCTCTGCTTAGTTAAGAGCATGGAAACCTTCTGTGCATTAGTCACGGTGCCTAGAACCAAGTGCTAACCTTTATGGCATGCCAAGAACTACTTGGGAACAAGCACAGACTTTGCTGGTACAGTGGAGCTCCAGCTACTCTGGCACCAACCATGTTGACAGGTGCCCTCCAATGTTCAAATGTCAAGGCACTGTTAATTGCAATTTATCATGCCTTTCCTGTCTGCAAATGTCTGCTACTCGAGGTAGAATATAAAATAGGCCTAGAAAAAGAGTTATAGCTGTGGGGGGGAAAAAAAAAAAAACAAAAACTAGGAAAAAAGAAAAGTCACTTCCCCAGAAGGCACAAAAGAAACACCTGAACTACCTATGGGAAACCTACCTCCCCCTAATCTGCTTTAAAACAATAAAACATAAAATTGTACCAGACTGAGAAGGAAAAGAACACTCCAGCCATGCTGCAAGGTGCCTGTATGGTCTTTGAAACATCAACTGAGGAAACACAAAGCTCATTATTTAGAGAGGCTGACAGCACCAAAAGCCTGGAGTGCAGAGATGAATATTTGTGCTGTTTTTTGCTGGTGCCAGAATATCTTCCTCCTCACCAAGACAGACAACCCACTAGCTGGGTGACTGCATGTTTCCATACTCATATTAATGAAAACACCCCCTACAGAAACAGCATCTGCCAACTGCACACAATGTCTGACAGTTGTATGATGTTCTACAGACGCAAGCCTGCAAGGAAAGAGCCCATAGGATTCATCACCCTCCTTCTCCTGCCATGTGACCAGGTGGATTTCCCAAGTAGCAGGTCAGGGTTATTTCACTTTGGAGACCTGGGCACTGAAGATCAGTCACTTCAGAAGCTTTCACAGGCATTTTACATTAGGCAGATTCAACCAAGCACAATAGGCGATGAAAGTCAATCTAAAGATTTGATAATATGGTAGCTGGCCTAATAAATAAAGGGTTAAACTGAAAGCTTCTTCTTGCTATGCATTTCAGATCCTGCAAAGAAATAACCATCATTTGATTCTCTCCAAACCTGGAAATAAGTGTCACTAATCACCTCATGTGGAGCACTGACAGTAAGGCACTGATTTGTGCCATTCTGCTGCCTCCTGTACCCACTACAAACACTGGGAGCAATAAACATGCATCAGATGACACTATTTGGTCCACAGGTTATTTTTCTACCATAATTATGTCAGTACAGTGAAACTTTAAAATACAAAGGACTTACTTCAAATTTCAGTTGCTTCTTGGAACCTGTGCGTGTGTCACTTTCTTTTTCTGCTTTCTTTTCATCTCCACTGCAAACTCCATCTGTCTTCTCTGGAGGCAAAGCCACTGCGAAAAGCATATTTAAGAAAAAATGCTTATAAGGAAATGTCAAAGCAGTCTCATATTTGCAAATCTGTCTTTATATTTAGGGTGAAATTGATATCAGCACACTTGTATGAGAGGATCATTATACTTGATTTGCTTTTGTGTTCACTACACATCTGGGATAATTTCAGCAGACAATCTACCAACAGCTTTTGGTACACAGCCTCTCCTACAAACATCACTAGAGTCACAGGAAGTTCAAACACAGTATTATGAGAATATAAAACAGCAGAACTGTTACTGCAAATAAGTTGAATAATTTGCAAAATATTGAAAGTTTCTGACATACTGCAAAAACCCATCACATTCACCAGCAGTGAGTGAAGTAATGAAGCTGAAATAAAGCCCTCATCCTGTTCCAGTTTTCCTCTTCAAACACACACAAAGCTTAGTACCTTCCAAGAAGGCAACACTACCTGCCAAAAAGGTTAAGCTGCATTTTTTCAATGCATGAAATAGCATATTTCACTCGAGTTTCAAGTTAAAACATCAGGCACTTGCATAAATCAATAGCACTCATAAAGAGCATCAATATTAATATCTATCACAACATATATGATATCTAACAGAAAGATACATGCTTCTCATGTGGATTAAAAGACAAAGGTCTCGAATTTAATAGATGTTCCTTTGGCTTCTGCAGGGGCATTCAGCCTTGCATATGATGAAACCCTATATCTGAAAAAAACTAATTCTATCTTCATTAGCATCATGAAAATACACACAAACTTTTTAACCCTACCCTCAGACTTTTAGACATGATTTTTTATACATGCACACGCCTCTGCCAATGTTATGCCCACACTCCATTACATATAGCAGCAATCCTTCCAACTCCTCAAAACCCAGCAAAGTTGCAAAAACACAGGTCCTAAAGTCAACATTTTCTTCTCTTGCACTGCAGCATTTGCATCTACCCAAAGCCTTTATCCTAATGCCATGTTAGGAACTGTTTCTTGGGGATGCTTTTAGCAGCACCATCTCATTAAGTGCCAGTTCAACCAAGTCAGATTCCTTACAAAAAAGGTGACATGATGATCCCCTCCAGTTCAGGGGGACCCATTTCAGACTGGGTTTACTGGCTCTCCTGGTGTACCACACTGCTGAGCTGCCTCCCAACCATTCTTCCAGGAAAGCAATTGGCTAGCATGCTAGAAGTTAAGATACTTCATTTGCCATTTTCCTGGACTTTCATGCTTAAAATAGAAAAATTAGCTTCAAGAAACCAAACAACCAACAACACCAACAAAAAACCAAAACCAAACCACCAAAACACAAACAAAAATAAAACTCTTACAACTCCCATTACCATAGCTTCATACTCTCAGAAATTCCAGCAGATTTCTGCCCCAACATTCACATTGTCACACTGCACTACATTTGTTTGTTTAAATTTAACAGTATTGTATTACTTTTGTTTGTTTGTTTTCAAATTTGTGGTAAGCTATGTAAGATGGATGTACAGTAAAGAAAAGGGAATAAATTTGAAATGCTGACCTTGGGAATTTCCTGTCTTGTGATACTTACTGGTAGTTTTGAGGTTATACTAACACCAGCTTCCCAATACACACATGTAATTTGCATTATACCAGTTCAATGGTGTTTATTGTACACATACTGACATATTCACATGCTTTGATTTCTACTCCAAGTCATGTTAGGATTCCTTACACCAAGCACAAGCTAAGTAGGAAGGTCAGACAAAGGAAGACAAAGCTGCTTCACAGCAGTTTCTTCCCTAATTCTTTTAAGCTGGTGTTATTGGATGAGCAGGGACTGCTTCTTAGGAGGCTTTTGTATAGTGCTTCTCACAGGTAAGACAGGTATTAAAATAAATATTGTTTCCATTACATAATTTTGAAGTATATCTGACAAAGTGCTGTTTGCTTTATACTCTTTGCTCTTTGAGTACAACTCTACATTCCTAGAAGTCCAAAGCTGAGGTAAAAAATAGACCCCCATACAACAAAAGACAACATTTGCTTCTCTACTTCAGTCCAGCTTTGTCACTACATTCTAAAATCAACAAGAAATGAAAAAGTAACCTGGGCCTTCATAACAAGGATAGTTACACTGATAGTGGTTCTTCATAACTATTAGATACACCCCCAGATTTTCAGTGCCTCATCTGCACCAGTCACTGATTTTTCACAACCACAGTTATAATCTGATAAAAACTTCTGTAAAGAGGCTTTTGCAATCCCACCCAGTCTTGCTCTAAGGGATGTGAAATAAATGAAAGCTGGGCTGGTATGACCCCTTGCCTCTTTAGGACAGTGAACAGCCATTTAGAAAAAACATCCACTTCTGTTATCACATATTATTTAAATGTTTAAAAGTACACGATGGCCAAAAGACTTCTACAGCTGTCTTCTATCTGTGGAGGGTCAGCATCCCAAATGACAAAGGCATGGCAGACTGCAGGAGGCACAGCACTGCGAGGCAGATCCTGCAGGAGGTGGCTGCTCCCTGCCACAGTGCCCTTTGCTGGGTTTTCTGTCCAAACAAAGTGTCTAACAGAGCATTCCCTCCTTCCCAGCACCATGCTCTGCACCCAGCTGAAAGCCACTGGCATTAGCACAGAGCCCCAGAGCCCAGCAGGTGCTTCAGAGAGGAACAGCACAGAGTTCCCTTCTGCTGAAGGAGCAGCCCTTCCCCTGGTGTGGCTAACAGCCCTTCTGCATGTACAGTTTGTGTGTTCAGATAGGAAGCTTTCACTTTAATGTATAATTTATGTAACAGAGGAAAAAAATGTGCACTGACAAATTAGTCTTCTCAAAAAACAAGGGTTCAGCTATTGGAGAAGGAGGGGATACATCTTGCAGTACACTCCTTGGGAGAGTTTAAATACTGTATGCCAGAAATTATCCTCTTTGAGCTTCGCTGACCTTTGATCTGAAGAACTTATTGGCCTTGCTGCTCCAGGGAATTATCCTTTGAAATCAGTTACTCATTTTGGAGCTCAAATGAAATGGGGAAATCTGGTGATCTCATCCTGTTGTCAAATCTCGTTCAGCAAAGAAAAATTATATCTAACTGAAGAAACTTTAAAGAGCAATATAGAGATACTGAAATAATATTACCAAGTGATCAGATAATGTGTCTGTGCATATATCCCCATATGCCTTATCCAAGCCTAATGAACATTTAAAAATACATACTGTTTTGTCTGAGAAGAGAAGTGTTTGGTATCTTGCTGCTATACTTAGTTTTGACTATTGACATGTGCTCAATTTCATGAGGGATACAAACACATGCAGAGCCTACTTATAAATAAAATGAGAATGTCTGCTTGGGACAGTTAAAACTGGCAGCCTGTAAACAGAGATCCACCAGTGAGCTGCATGCCAAGGTTTCAAATATATTCACAATGTGAACTTCCTTTCAGCTCTGCCAATGATATTAAACCAGACCAGACAAGATAGCTATCTCAAAGGACTGTGGAGAATTAATAGACTAGTGTTTCCAAAGTCTAGGCCATCAGAAATAGGTCTGCATACAATACATCATCTGTGCAAAAATACTTACTTACCTCCCTGCCCAGATAACAAGTCCTGACAAAAAGAACGTGCTACATAGACAAATACACAAAGAAACATACCCTTGTTGTGGGAATCCACAACTGGAGGGGAAAAAACAGTGTATGTATTGCTTCTCATGGGAATAACCATATGTTCTCAAAAACAATGTTCCCTAACAGAATGTTTCATGAATTGAAATATTGCATATGTTTTCTTTATTACGTTCTTTTCTTGTTCATTATTAATGGTCTTGTATTCACTTCTATAACCTTAAGACACTATAAAAATGGGTCTGGACAATATTTGAAATTGGAAAGACAATAAAGGAAAAATATTAACTTGGAAAAATTGTGAAATACCATTCTTTCACGAAAAACAAACTGACTGGCTTAAGTGTATTAGCAGATGTTTCTCTCTACAATTGTTAATTACTACCACCCAATTGCTCATAATTGAAGTGGGGGAGGAAAAGAGTAAGAGAATGAGCACCACTTTAAAGATATTAAGACTCATCCCAGAAGAATTAAGCCATTTTTTCAGGTTTGTTTTTTTTTTTTCCCATTCCTAAGCAAAGGGGGTAATAATTCAAAATGCTGCCAAAATCAGGAATCACCAAAATATCCCAGAAATGAGGTAAACTGATTGCTGTGCTCTGTGTATTGAATGAAGTCAGAATAGTACGCTTCAGGAAGAAAAAACATCTTTCTCTTGCCTCCATCCTGCATCTGACAAAAAGAGAGAAAAAACAAAACACCAAAACAGAGCTGCTCTCAGGTGCAAAAGTGAGTGTTTAAACTTTCACCCTCACTCAGGTGGCATGCCATTCCATGTTTCTCAAAGGCTCATTCCAGCAAAGGACCATGTGCTTTGTCAAATGACCTGCCTTCTTAAATAAGGACAGCTTCACTCTAGTTTTCAACCATACATTGCATTTTAGTCAGACAGATTAACAGGATCTCGAGGCCAGAACCAAAGGGTGCAACTCAGAGGAATGTCCAAGTCTGGGCTACCAACTCCAAATTTTGCAGGGCAGTTAGGAGAACTCAGGCTAAATAGACAAACAACTTCAGAACCTCCTTGGAAGGACAGCCTTTCCCAAAGGCATGTGATTGTTGCATCACCTTAACTCAAAAAGCAGAACTATGGGAGAAGCTGTGCAATTCCACAGTGGTGAATTATGACTGGATATTCTTTATGCCAGGGTCATTATGGAGAGAAAGGTAAAATTGGAGAATTGACAAACATGCCACCTATGAAAGTCAGCACCTGCCACACATGAAACCAAACCTTTGAAGTGTAATATTATTAGCCTTCCTCTCATTTTGGGCAGAGTGGATTCCACAGCAATTCCTTAAAACTACTACCAGAAGCAAAGGGACAGAATTATCTGTACGTGGGAAAAGAACAACAAACCACACACTACAACCTGAGACATGTGAGGGAGTAGGATAAAAGTAAAATTTAAAAATTACATATTAAGACAAGGAGGGGAGATCATAAGCACTTCTGTAACAGTCAATTTGAACTTTGGCAGCAGTATTTGACTGGTGGGATTGACCATCCTAGAGCTGGCCAAGCTCTGTAGTGAAACTCCTATAGACATCAACAGGGTCAGGGTTTCCCTTCCAATTTACAGACCTAGCAGATGCATCAGGACTTGGAGACCATGAGAACCAAAGGGACAGAAAGAGAATTCATTTCATTGTTTTATCTGAGGTCTCTGGTGTCTAAGTTATCTGCCAACATTTTTCTCATTGCAAGCATAATAAACATTCATTCATAACTGACATTCCTCACCGACTGCGCAACAACCAGAGCAATAACAACCATCTTTGAAAGTCTAAATTGAGGAGAAGTCCTTTAATTAACAATTACATTCACATTCAGATTTCACTTTTAAGTTCTCCTGGAGGCCATGGATTAGGAAACATCACCCCCATTAAGCACACCCTGTTTTATTCCACTGAGTTGATTGAAATATACCCCTGATGGAGATAACTTTGCTTGAGCAAAGGCCCTCTCCTCCAGTGGCAAATGCACACAGGGAAACGGGATCAGGGAGGAACATTCCTGTTCCACAGCCACCAGAACAGGCACACAGAAAAACAGGCTGGTCCTGGGGCAGTGCCAGAAGCATGCATTTAGCTTTCCCTGACTGAAAGCTGAAGCTGATGAATTAGACACACCCTCCAAAGCAACAAAGATCAAGCTGCCTTCTCTGAAACTCACTGTAGGGAAATTAATTGTCCATTTTACATCCAGTGGGACAAGTCAAAACCAATTCAGAGGAAGCTGTACTAGCAGTGCCTCCTCCCAATGTAGGATGGGTATTTCAACCTGAAAATATGGAAAGGACCCATGTTCTATTTTCATGGTTTCTTGTGACAGAGCACAAATTAAAGACTCAACTGCAAGCCATGGGGGAAAAGAAGTCACAATGTCACAAGACCTACTGCCAGCACCTGACCAGGAGCAGACAGAGCAGAGGTGCAGTGACTCAGACCTTGTGACAGCTTGCAAAAAAAAAGAAAAAAAAAAAAACCAACCAAACCAAACCCCAACAAAAATGGACAACCAAAATATGTTTTAAATATTCAGGCATGGTTCTAACTGACAAGACACTACTCAGACAGTGAGGAAAGGCTAAACTGAAAGTCACTCAGAAATTCAGAGAACAGTTTCTCTCCCAAATAAAATGCAGTCAAACTCCCAGGTCTGTGCAACATCACCTTCCTTAAAGGTTCGATTCCTTTTGCCAATCCCAATAATTTGACATTTCTAAGTAGAAGTATTTCCAAACTTTGATGCAGATTCACATGTTTCTATCTAGGTCTGGCTTTTTTGGTTTGGTGATTTTGGTTTGGTTTTTTTTCCCTATTATGTTGGGGAGAAGGGATGCATTTTTTTACTATTTCCTTACAAAAAAGGTTTTGTACTAAAGATGCAGATACAAAAGACAATGGTTTCTCTCTGCTAGCCAGGGTGTAACTCATACATGCATAAACACCAAACTTAGATTTCCCACACTCTATCTGGAGTGAGTTTGCTAAAAGGAGGGAGTTTGCTGAATTTTGCCAGATTATGATTCCCTTTTCCAATTAGTTCCCCAACTGGCTGTATTTCATCAACAGAAACTGCCAGATTAAATGCCTTCCTTGACCATCTTCACCCAAAACACTTTCATGTTCAGTTCTCAAGCTTCAAAATACCTTTTGGATGAAGATCAGACAGCACTAAACAGAATTACTAATTAATTAAGCAAAGTTAAATTTTAAACACTGTTTGTTGTGTTAGCCAAAAGCCTGAACAGAACAGTCCTTTTTTTTCCCTTCCTCATTGGAGATCAAAGAAGATAATTTCTCATTCCCCACCCCTAGTTTAAAAAAAAAAAAAAAAGAAGATGAAAGCAAGGAAGAATCTCCATAAGCTTTGGTCAGAATAGCTCAGGATGATACCTGCAGAAGCAAGATTTTTGTTTGATCGGTGGACATATCAAAACCCACATGAACAGAATGCAATCTGTTGTATCATTTAACATGGCAAGTGTTCCTTAAGCGAAAACTGTCAGTGTCATATGGACCACTCACCACTTTCCTACAGCACTGTATGTCCCAGGGCTCTGAATGGGCCTGTGAAGTGTGGAATTCAGTTACTGAACATGGACAGATGGGGACATCAACTGATCACTTGTGACTTGAAACAAAAGAAAAAATACCTCTCTTCTCTAAAGCTGGTCCTACACTGATTTTAGTTAGGAACTGGTAACAATTTTACTTTTTAAAAATCCATTCTCAGTGTAAGTTGCAGACGTGCATTCATATAGAATTTTCTATCTTAAATTTCTTTTGCCTTTGTCTCTTTGGATTTTTTCCCCCTGAGATTCCCAAGGAAAGGAAAAGAAGAAAAGAACCCAGCCCCTGCACAACCCTTTATTCAAATGAAGACTGAGTAGGTAATGTTATTAATAATGCAGTCTTTGATATTAACTCGCTCCCATCTAACTTGGTTGTTCAATAAGAAAAATGTGTTTCCACCACCTTTGCTGTGATAACAGGGCCTCTAAAGGTATCTGAACTGTAATTTTCAATTCATCAGAATTGCTTCCCATGAGGATGAATGTCACTCTGACCCTCACAGCACTACCTTGTTCCAGAGAGCAATGTTGTCGACCTACACTGTAACATTATTTTGGTTGTGATGAATTGTTACAGATCTGACAACTCTTTAATAGTTAATATTTGGTAGCAGGTTCAGTGTTCCCATCCTCACAGCCTTTCCCATATTACTCTGGAGAGTGGGAGGAGGAGAATGGAGACTGATCCACAAACAAGAGGAAAGTATTATTGCGATTAATATTAACAGTCCAGCATATACATGTGCACGTGTCTCTTTTCCTTTTCATATTTCTGCAAGGGTGAGGAATAGTACTGAGATAATACATCACATACTGCTAAACATGCCGAGAAATAAATTTTATCAAGGCTTGACCCAACCACCTGAAGTCTGAAGAGTGCAGAGGATCTCATCAGAGAATCAATTCCCACAGAGCCAAGGCAGGTATCTGCTCACCATTGGTAATTAGTACAGCCTAAGGACCCCAGCCAGAGATGGAAGCCCACATAGTGCTCAGACACAGAAAAGGAGATGGTTTGGAACACCCTTTCAGGAGGAGCCAGCCCTTCCTCTTGTTCCAGAGAGCCCACGCCTTTGCAACTCAAGATTCAGCCACCCCCTTTGAGCTACCCCTCTGGTGGGAGATCCTGTGATATCCTAGACACTGCCACAGTGAATTTACCTCCAGATGCAGCATCTTGCAATCTGGGCAGCAGTGAGCATGAGCTGAGGGGCTGGGCAGCTGTCCCTGCAGGGCACAGGAGCCTGGCACAGGGCAGCTCCCAGGGGTCCTGCAGGAGCACAGGCAGCAGGCTGGGCTGAATCCACTCTGCCAACGTGTCCTGCCACACCTGGATGGCTCCACTCTCCTCAATGGCTCCTTGAAATAGCAAAACAAGGGTCTGCAGCACCACACTTCAGCTTTATACCTCCACATCCTTAGGATGGACTGTAACTCCCTCCTAAAAATATCTTTCATGTACAGAGTCCAGGGCTGCCTTGGCTTCCCCCAGCAACTCCTGTGCCAGCACAGAGCCCTGAGTGCAGCCCTGGCTGCCAGGCACAGAAATGCTCTCCACTCCTCCAGAGCCCTCTGAAAATTCCTTGGGTAGGGGCTCTTTTACTTCTGGATATTTCAGTCTACAATTACTATTCCTTTCCTCTCTCTCTGTTACCTTTACAGTTTTAAATCCTTTTTGGTACAACGTTGAGAACTCTGGATGATGTATTTCATTAGTGAAAGGACCTGGATTGCTGGATCAGATTTATAAAGCAAGAAAAAACTGATTGCTGGTATTTTTGGGTTTTTGGTGGTTTTTTTGTTTTTTTGGTAGACTGGGGGTTGGGACTTTCCATCTAACAAGAGCAGCTGGACTCCAAGCTCTTTCAAGAGCAGAAATGTTGCTTCAGGTTCATTTCCACAACCCCACAGTGCTGCATTTATTATTTGCTTTTACTCACAAACTAGTTGTGGTTACAAAAAAAAGCTTGTCTTCCAAACAAATGACATTTTATCTCTTGCTCCACAGGAGAATAAGGTTGACTGCTACTTGTGCTTTGAGGTTTGGATATGATTGAGATGAAACATCTGTTAAGAAAAAAGGTGTGGGGGGACTTTTTTCTGCTAAAAATATCATGCCTTTTTTTTTTTTTTCCACCAAACTTGAAACATGTGATGAAATTCAACTTTTAAAATATAACCCTGGAGCTACTTGAAACTATAAAAGTCTCCTCAGTATCTGAGGCAAGTCAGAATTTCCACTGTTCAAGCTGGGCTTTTATGAAGAGCAGACTTTAGAAAAACCTGTAATCTGTCTAGGTAACAAAGGGCACTTGTTCTGCCTGGTGAGGTAAAACTTTGGGTTTCTGTAGCTACTGCAGCAGAAGTGGAGTTGAAACACACAAAAGCACCCTGATACACACTTTGAATTTGGAACAGCAACTGGCAAAGCAACATGTTTGCCATGGAAATGGCCTCCACAGCTCTGCATCTACACAGCCCAGTGTTTGCAAGGTTCAGAGCATTGCTGTGGCTAAACTCACCCAGCACAAGGCTCAGCCTTCTGTCTAACTCTGCATCCATCAGGCAGGCCATCTGTGTACAACAACTGCTCCTAAACTCAGTCTCAGCAACGCAAGAACCATTCAGTCCTGCCATAATGTGTGTCCACACACGAGACACTCCACGACGTGAAATCCCAGTGGGCAGGAGAGAAGGGCCTTAGCAGAATATGCACAAGGCATCTAAACAAAAACCTTCTGCAGAAAGCCACCAAACCCCAGCAAAGGCAGCACTCAAGCTCTACCACAGGTCAATGAAACACAAACAACATCAGGAATATTTGGGAGTTGCAGCGGGACTTACTGCCTATTAAATGGAATGCTCAAGGTTCCTAAAAATGAGTGCAGTGTTTCATGTAAAGGCAAGGGGTCTGAAACATTTATGTTGTCTTCTGAAATATCAAAGGCCAAAACTTCTTTCAATTATAAGGGCAAAAAATTGGAATAATTTTAGGAACACCAGCATGAGAGTGTTATCTAGTCCAAAATCTTTGACTGGAAATATGCACTAGCTTCACATGGATTAAAAAAAAAAATAGAAAAAGAAGAAAAGAAAAGAGAGAGTCACAAGAGAGTCAAAGAATGGCATTTTGAATCACTTTTCAAAAATATGTTTAATAAAACCTCCATGAACTGTGGTCAAAGCTACAAGAAAAATAACTGGTAATAATCATTGCTGGGAAATTAAAAGTAGAAAAGGACCTTTGTTCAAGTAGAATAAATGAAACCACTGGTATTCATCATGTTTCCAGAGAGATTGTTTTCAAACTCCTGACTTGTTCCCATATTTCATTCTTTGTTCTTGGTGGTGGATGTCCTGGGGCAAAGCTGAAGTACATTATTACACTGCTGCCCATGTACAGCAATCAGCTTTATCTGAGCCCACAGACAGGGGCTCCTCTCTCCCAGGTGCTCCTCTCCCCAGGCACAGCTGAGCTCACACCCAGCAGTGCGGGGCAGGACAGCCCCGGGCAGGGCTGGGGCAGGGTGTGCCAGCTGTGCCCACAGCTGGAGCAGAGCTGTGCACAGCCTGCCCTGCCCTCCGTGTGAGTGACCCAGCCCAAAGCAGCACTCAGTGAGCCCCCAGCACTGACCCAGCCCTTTCCAGCTGCATGGACAAACAACCCCCACAGCCCTGGCACCACTTCTCAGTCCTGCTGCAGGGTACCTTCCCTTGAGATCCCAGCCCAACATCCACCACGGTGCCTCACTCACCTCTGGGGTGCCAAAGGCAAACCCAAGAGCCTTCAATGAGATCTCCCTGAGCTACACCCTTTTGGCCCTCCCTTCTTCTGCTTCCCACACTCACCCTGATGGTCTGGCTCTCACGTGCTACAAGAGAAGCAGCTTGAGAGACCTGTAGATGTAGATTCACTTGTAGGTGACTTTTTTTGCCTCCTGCCAAAACTACTTCATGACTACCCCAGAGCTGAGAATAAAAGAATATTCTTATTGTTAACTGATTATTTTTTAAATGACTACTCAGAAAGAGCATTAGCTTCTCCACGGCAGAAGGAAAAGTTGCCAGTCTTAGGTAGATGGAAAGAACATGGAAAACCAATATTATTATAAATACCATGCACATAATATTATTTTAAAGCTTTCCATATTTAAGATATTCATTAAGGATCAACTCTTTGCTTTTTCTGAGGTGCTTGTTCACCTCCCTATTAACACTTGGCTTGCTTCAGCTATCATAAAGAATACAGACCACTTGTAAGTTTGGAAGGCTTTCCTGAGCACTGTACTTTGTAATTCTCTCTTTATCATATTTTAAGGGACAGACATGGCTGCAGAAAATCCCAGGCTTCATTCTCAGCCTTGCTATGCTGCTCCTAACAAAACATGAGACTTGCTTGTGTTCAACGTAACAACTTTCCGGCTGTGTAGCACGATCTGAACTCAGAGATCAATGTGAAACCACTGCTTACAGCAGGTACGATCTTCCCAGCCTAATGCAGAGGATTCTAACCCAGAACACTCTCAAACCATGGACAAAACACATCATCTATCACACCTGTTGGGCAGCACCAGCAGGAGCTGCTGGGGTGTCAGCTAAAGAGAGTGACGTGCTCCGTGCAGGGAACACGCGGGACACGGGGAGGAGAGCACACGCTCTCCACACTGCAGCAGCTCAGTCAGGAGGAAAGCTCACCCTCTGAGGTGTCCTAACAGCCCACTTTTCACTGCCTTTCTGTGCTCTGCTTGCCAACATGGGTGGGAGCTGTTAGACACACTGTAAAGGTTCATTTGGAAACACCTGGAGACCACTAACTCATTACACACGGGCCATGGGCAACCGTTGGATGGCAACAGTCTTTCATCACTACTGACCTGGCTGCACTTGAAACAGCAGCTCCAGAAGTAAAAGCTTCTGATCCAAATACCAACCCCCCTCAACTGGAACAGCTAATGTTAAGAAACACTTGTACAATTTTATATTTTTTTAAATTTTTTTTTTAAAGCGCCTCATGCCGTAAGATTTTCCTCCCACTCATGGCAAGCAGCCTACCTGCTTCTTATAATTTCCTGGATCTGTGCACAACCACAGGAAAACTTCTGCTAATCCTACCAGTCTCATGTTCTTTGGTGACTTTTATTCTAACTGCCAAACTAAGCAGTTTTCTCTTGGCACTCTCCCCTGCTCCTTCCTCCCCACACCCCCACGTCCTTCGCTGCTCCTTCCAGCCCACAGTGACCAGCTTATCAGCTGCCAGCCTCAGCAGGGACCTGCTGCTTGTCACACACTGGTGGCCGCTGCCAGTGGGTCACCCCATGGCCAAAGACATTTTTCAGACTTGTTCCATGTCATATTGAGTAGTAGGAAAGGATACAGCAGAAATCTCTAGGGAGCTGAAAGAAATACAGCCAGTGATCAGCAGCCCGAGGTGATCACATAGCATGTACTCATGCACAGCAAAACTACAGTGAGTGCACAGGATTAGCAGCGAGTCCTTAAAATGCAGAGTTCCCATATAACATCCCAGAAGGCTGACCACAAGAGCACTTTTAAGGTAGAATTATTAACACTCTATTTGCCATGTCAGGGATAAACAGGTATCATGTTTAAAAACCTGAGAGAGAAGGGACCATCATTTTCTGCAAAGCACCAAGCCTGCATCAATAGTACCATACTGGTAATAACAGTGGTGCCAACATAAAGAAAATTTGCCTGTGTGCAAGATGCAATCTGTGCCTTTTCTATAAATACACTGGAATTTCATGTATAAAAAATAAAAAAAAATACTTAAGCATTAGAAAATTAATAACTATTATAACTGAAATCATTAACTAGGGAGAAGAATGCCATTTGAAATAACTGCCTTTTATTACCTATTCACAGCCCAGCTTAGAACAATACACTAATTTATTACAGTTAAGAGATTAATGAAGTATGGTAAAAAGTGTCCCCCAGGCAAGTAGAAGATCAGCTGAAGCTAGCTAAAATGCTTGCTCAAGTTTTCATTTGCTGACAAGTTCATAACAATTTGGGCCCAAGTACCATACCTCATCACCCTTCCTCTGAGCTAACATCCTGACAAATATTCTTCCAATTACTAATTACAGAGAAAACTCCAAGAACTAAAGCCTTCACTGAATCTTTCTTCAATGGAGAGAGAGGAAAGGCAGTAATCTCACACAGCTGCAGCCCCACTGTGGGGTGCACTGGGAAAGGATGCTCCCCATGCTCCCTGCTGGCTGCTGCAGCCCCAGCCAAGGGCAGCATCCCCCTGGAAGCCAACGTGCTCCCATCCCTGGGATCAGTGTGGAGGGGGAAGCACGTGCAGCTGGGGGGTCCAGGCAGGCTGTCAGAGCTGGGCATAAGATCAGCAGCCTTAAACCACCAGTTCATTCATTGTTATTGGTTCCTTGCTTGCTTATCAGTTCTTATTAAAGTCAAAAATAACACAGCTCCTCATGCTGCAGCACTGCTCACCACACCTCAGCTCCCACTCGGCCACAGATGCTGGGGAGGAGGACATGAAGGACAGACTGCACACACTAGTAAAATGTTGAAAAACATATAACAATGTTATACATATATATAACAATGTTAAGAATATAATGAATAACTTTTCTGCTTTGCTGAATACAGAATGCTTTAATTGCAGGTTTAAAAATTACATAACGGCTTGTAAATATGTGAAAAGTGCAACAAGTAGCTCTTTGACAGATCTGCTAGATTTTTTTTTTAACAACAACATGTGCTTTGAACTCTGTTGGAGGGCTTTCTAATATTAATGGGCAAGAAGATGATCTGAATAATTTGTCCTTTCTGGTACCAGAACAGGGAACATCTTACATCTAGGAATTTAGATACATCTGTCTTAGGAAATATATATAAAAAATTGGGTTTGTTGATTCAGGCCAAGCTCTGTCAGTACATTCAGCAGGGCTTTGGATATCATGTTCAGATAAGGCACCAGGAAGGCTTGGATCTTCTCCAGTCTTCTGTTGAGAGAATAATAATCAAGACATCACCCTTGGCTGACAAATGAAACAGGGAACAGATTGCTATCAGTGTAAGAGGCAGCTCCTCTGACAGCTACAGGACTAGATTGATCTCAAGAGATGCAAGATTCCTGATTAATAGAAGAACTTAGGTCATACTTATCAAGAGAACAGTGACATGAGAAATCACATTATTGCATAAATAATTGGGACAATAGGTTAGGTATCAAGGTGAAGCTCAAGACTTCACTGTGAACTCCAAAAGGCAGCTGTACCCCAGAGGGCTACAAAGAGCTTTTATTGGGACAAGAAGGCATCACCCCTTTATACAATCAGTCTGCATCAGAAGACTGCATCAGGGGTTCCTTCCTGAGCTGAACTTTCTGAAGTTTTTTAAATGCTCAGGTGATAAGATGGAGAAAGCCCAGTTCACTTCAGAAAGACATGGAGTGTCAAGATAAGAAAGCTCTCCTGGTCTACAAGTTTTAGCTGCAAAAATTTCTAAAAGGGTCCAGGGAAAGGAGGTGAAAAAAGTTCTGGAAAACAAGAGCAGGACTCTCGGAACAATTCATTAGAAGCTTACTTATGCCCAGGAGAGTTGGGGGAGAATGGGATGTCATTATTGAGCACTCAAATAGCAGATGTCTTTCTGAACCACCTGCTTGTCTCCATGCCAGTAGAGTGACTTACCATTTGATCCTGCACTCAATTCCTGCCTGCCATTCTAGCTTCTTCACAGACACAAAATGGGAAATATCTCCTAATGTCTGTGCTAGTTTTTGTGACTTCTTCCAGAGCCACCCCCAGCCATTTAGTTCTGGTAACCCATTATTCTAGCTAGGGACCAAGAAGAGAAAATGGGAGCTCCTTTGTATGTGAAGGGTGATAAAGCATCTCCTTCCTGTGCAGAAACTGGGGGAGAAGGAAGATTGAGCACGAGACATTCCTACACAGCCACAGCAGATTGCACAAGTACTCCAAGTCTGCCAAGTGGAAGGCTCTGAAATGCACTGGGAAATCATCTGGAATGCAAGATGCAAACAAACCCACTGAAGAACCTATATCCAGCATGCCCAATTGTTGTGTTATTAATGAAAGAGGAAGAAGGAAAACAGAGTAAGAGTAATATGAGACTGAGGTTTCCATTGGTGTCTCTTATCTAAGGAATCAGTCTCTCAACTGACCACATAAGAGAAAATCCAGAATTTTCAATTTAGTGACTTGCCCAGCAGCAGAATCAAAGGCAGGTGGTGGGTATAGCAGACAATGCTGGTCAAACCGTTTCTTTCTGCACAGCGCTCAATAACGGAGTTGCTGCTATTGAGTTCTAACCTCTTGTCATGCAGCAACATTGAGTCAACAATCCGCTCTCATGGCTTAATGCTTTTGATGTTTACTTTGTTCTTTGTATAGTTCAAAAGAAAGCACTAATGCACCAGTCCTCTTACCAAATACAATCTTAATCCCAGAATCCCGAGCCTTTTGCTGTTGGCCAGTTAAGTCTGTTAAGACGAAAGGATTTGATCAAGCTTTACATAACAACACAGAAGTTAAATCCAGCAAAGAGAGTTCTTTTTATCTGTACTGCTCAGACAGCTAAGAAAGGGGGAAAAAAGAGAGGGAACGAAAAAAAGGTAATGAACTTGGCTATGTAAAACAAAATAAGGAATTCAATTATTTCTCTTATTGCCACTTTGTCTTTTCAGTGAGAGTCTTCTAAAGAACTCAGATTTACTCTCCAATAAAGTTCCTGAGAGAGAAGGCTCAAACACACCCCTAACCCAGAACTGTGGAACTTGCTGTGCTTTTTTTGCAGATCTGAGAAATGTTTCCTTTTCAGCCCTACCATGTATTTATGAAGACAGAATACAGTTCACTGATGCATGGTATTTGGTAGAGCATGGTGTTTGCCATTGTCCTCTTTGAGCTCAGTCCAACCAACCATTACAGATGGGTTACAGACCCCTGTCTCTGTTGGTGATTTTGGTGTTATCTCATGACACATGAGCATATATTCATGCAGCACGTGTGTTATACCAGTACATATGTAAAGACCACGAGGCAGCAAAATAGAGGCAGAACAACTATTTTAGAGGGAAAGATCAATCTATGTTCTAGAATATTAATTAAATTTTCCCACAGAAACATTTCTATGCAGAGAAGAAGCACAACAGTTGCCATCTCGTACCTAAGAATTCAATCTGTGCCCTATCAAAGATCTCAAATCTTATTACAGCTTCACTTTATCTAACACCATGATTTTGTGCTAGTACTAGCACAACCATTAAAGTATGATGCAAGTAAAAAGTTACACAAAAGGATGCTTTAACACAATGATTGTTGTATTGTCTGATAATTATAAGATTTTCAGTATCTGAATGAAATAGGAAGTGGTTAACACTGTCCCCAGCACGGAAAGCACAGCCTGGAGATCTGAGAGCAGAAGGGATGAGGAGCAAGCTTTGACAACTTGCATGCACTGCCTGAGCACAGGGTAGGAGCAGTCATATTCCTCCCAGCTGGAAAAATGCCACAGAGCAGCTCTTCCATGGTGACAGCACACAAAGGATCGACCACTGCTGGTATCTAAATCTGGTCTTCACTACCCAGTTACCTCATAACAAAGGAGACTCATCAGAAGCAATCATGTGAAACTGCTGAAAGACTAAAATTACAGTTACCTAAAAGGCTTTACATTCTAATAAAAAGAATATTGCTGCTGACTAGTTTGAAAATATTACATATTGAACATTATGTTTGCTATGCAAGATAATGCTACACAACAAAGAAAAATAATTAGAGGCAAGGAAAGATAGAATGAGACAAAGAAAATGAAATTATTCACCTTGCTGACATTTAATATCCTGTCTGAAGTTGTTTCTCCTATCATTCTAAAATTAAAATCCTACCCTGTGTCCTAGTAAGGGAAGATTGGAAAACTGTGGTGAAGTTAAATACAAAACCACTCAACAAACACTGTCTCCATCATGGCAAGTCCAGTTTGCCTTTGTGATTAACAGTAGCCTGCAAGCACCAGCCAAAATTCCTATGTTATGGCACATATGAGACATGCAGTCTTTGTAAACTACAGAGACAAGAGAAGCTTGTAATCCAAGACTGACAGTGCATTAACACATTGCACAGGTAAGGAACTGGAAGGCAGACATTCCTAACAGAGAATCTTTCATGCTCTGGTTACACAAAAGCTTCTAATACCAGAAACAAATGATTGGATTATAAAAGTATAGAAGTTTCCAGATTAAGCTTGACATGGCTCATTGCTCTAAATAAACTGGGCATGTTGCTTCCACTAGTGTATAACATAAATCTAGCACACAGCCCATGCAACCCCTTGCTATACTAGAGAGCTTCTGAAGTCTCATTTCCTTGAAAGGAATGAGCAACAAATTCATCTCCTGCATTCAGAACCCCCACTTGTCCCTGAAGCTCTCTGTGTTCTCTGTGTTCTCTGGCAGAGCGCAGCATCCACACTCACAGGCACCAAAGTCCTTCCCACCACAACAGTGATTCCATCTCAGCCTGACCACAGAGGAGGAGATGAGATGGAAAGAGAAACTGTCTGAGGCAATAATGATTCCATTCAAGTTCAAGAACAATGTGCTGAGTAAGAGCCTCTAGTCCTTACTAGAAATTAACATGGGAGTTTCTAAGGCTGGTTTGTGTAAGCCAGAAGGGAGTGCAGTGTCCCACACAACCCAGAGCTAACAGTTTCACTCATTTTCCACCTCTGCCAGGGACAGTGACATCCATCACTCCTACCAATGTCAGGAGAAGTACCTGGAGAAAATGGTGAGACCCTGAGTTAAAACTTTTGGTCCCTGTGATCCAGCTGGGTGAATTTTTCCAATACCAATAGGAGCAGATACAGAAATAATACCCTGTTTACATCTTAACAGTTTTTTCAGGCAAATGACACATCAGTAGATCAAGAACTGCACTCTAGATATATGCATTCTCACACTTGTTTATTCACTAACTTATTCCAATACTCCTTTGTATTAACCAAAAAATGTAGTTCTTTAAATACCTTCTAGATGAAAGTGTTCATCACCAATAGTGTCTCTGTAGCCTTCCCCAGATAAATCCTGTTTAAAACAAAACAAAACAAATTAACTACAAATACACTACAGAGAAAGTGTTGAGTTGTTAACAATATGCATTTATTATTGCCAGAATTAATTTATAACATGAATGAGAACACAGAAACTGTTTTCCAGGAAAGAAGTCAATCACCTTATTAGTAGTAGTCAATGCATTTGCTGCTATTTTACAATGCTCTGGACATACTTCTGGACAAAAATTTGGTGAAGATGAATTGACTATACAGGGGAAAGAAAAAAAAAAGATCATACTTAAATAATTTTATAAAGTAATATTCAACCTTTCAATGTTCTTTCAATCAAGCAAGATTTAAAAACTTCAAATGGAAATGATAAGGGAGAAATAAGCCCTTCACTACCCACAGAGGAATGTCATCACTTGGTTCCACCAACAAACAGAAAACTCAGAAAACTTCCATATGCCAGAGGTCACCCGAGAAAAGCAGATAACAGATTCTGACAAGCTGCCTGAGCCTTCAGTTCTGAAATTAATGAAATTCTGTCCACTCCAGTATGTCTAGAGCAATACAGAAGCAGATGCCACAGATACGCAGATGAACTTATCTCAGACCCAAAACCCACTTCTCCAGTGGTGCTGCTGCAGTTATAAAGGGCATTGGTGGCACGTGGAGCTAATCCCAGTCACAAACACCCTGAAGAGTGTTCTCACTCTCTTATTAGCAAACCCTTCCAGCTCCATCACCCCAGCCCAGCTAAACCACAAGCAATGGCAGCTATGCCCATGTCCTGACTGCTCCCAGCCATTCCCAAGCTTTGGCAGTGTCACAGACCTAACACTGCAGCCCAGCTCCCTGCATTCTCCCCAGACACCCTCTGCCTCTGATAAAGCTGTGGTGACCAGGAGGGAGATGGGCCCTCAAACTGGCCTGCTGCACTCACAGCCATTCCAGCTGCATCTGCAAAAACAGACCAGCAGCACAGAGCCAGAATTCTCAGCATCAACCTGTGGGCTGGAGGCTGACCTGGGAGAGCTTTTAGTAGGAGATAAGGATAAGGGAGCAACCTGTGAAAATTAATGTCTGGTTGGATTTATTAGCTTTACTGTTAAGGAATTGGATCATGATAAAGGCAGTTCACCTGTTCTTCTCGAAAAAGCTGGCAGAGGCTCTTTACCTTCCCCACACCCAAATGTCATCCTTTGAGACCAGTTATAACAGAGTAACTAAGCCACAAAAGTATATCTTAGGAATTCTTCAGTATCAAATTCTGCAGCAGCATGTTAAAAATTAGATTTCACTAACAATACTGCATACCTAGCCCAGAAATCATGAAAATACTGGCCCTTCACAATCACATCCCCTGAAGTAAAGTTAGACCTAGCAGGACAAATGTCTCTGAGAAAGGCTGGCAAACTGGCCTGGAATGCTGGGATACAGCACAGCACAATGCTGCTATAAAAGCTGACATTCTGAATTTATCTTTTCAGGTAGAACATCACAAAAAACCTACTTTTGTTGCAGTTTAAAAACTCTCTTTTCTGGGCATGTGCTGATTAATATCATTCATTACCTTAAACATTATGGAAGGAACAAACAGAGAATGAAAAGAAGACACAAAATGTTGGCATGATGCATCATATTGCTGCAAGATTATGATCTTTTCAGGACCACCTAAAAATTAGTACACATTTATTTATTTTTTCAAATTCCCCCATGTCACAATTTTCCATGAAGCTGTGAGAGCATGCCTCGGCCTGCTCCAATAGATAATGAAATATAGAAGTGACTCTGCTCTCCCACAATGCTAAATATTGAACAATTGTTTCATTTGGGGTTTTCTTGTGTTGGAATTCCCCCTCTCCTTAGGAAAAAAACCTATTAAATTATTTTCTGTATTTCTGATCAGCAAATATGCAATGGGTAGGTACTTGTGGTGTATCTCTGAGAATACCATCAGATGGTAGCTTTTACCTCCTAAAATTTTAGCTAGGCAAGCATTGCATGTGAGTATCAAATATTGCCTGTTAAAATGTCATTAATCTCATGCTCTACAAAACTCACAAGTCATTAATTGTTGTGATTTTTCATATGTCAAAAGAAATAACTTAAAAACAAGCACACATTTGTTGATGAAAAATGCACTATCAAGTAACTCAAAGGAAAACAGTGGAAGACAGGGAGTGTAAAACAGCAGAGTGAAGCATTAATATTCATTACACTAGCTTCCCTATTTCCTCACTTTTAATCATTACATGGGTCTTAAGCAAATATGTTTTATATTCCAGTCTAGTTTCACTCCTTCTCTAGCTCCTAGTTATTTAAGTTAAAGTAGTAACTTAATGCAAGCAAATTTCCAGTAAGTGTTTCTGCCTTAAACCAAATTATTATAAATTAACACATTCTAAAAAGTGTTTTTCATGCTGTTGAACCATAATATAACTGCTAGACAGCACATAAATTGACAATCCATCCTGAAACTGATGAGAGCATCGTTTGAACACTTAGTGACACGTTTAAGCAGACTTCCTCAGCTCCCATTCAAAGGTATTCCTCTGTGGAAGATTCTGACATGTATTATCTTTGATAGACAGACATGTACCTAAGAAGGGTGTGGGCAACTCTTAAGATTTTACAGTGAAAAAAATGCAGGAGAAAAAATATATACTCTCCCATTCATCTTATCATCATTAACTTTTCTATCAAAAAAACTGCAAGAGAGTTACCTGAGTATTTTTAGCACCACTGAGATAAATGTTGCAACCTGGATAAATACCAGAATGCACCTGCCTGAGGAAAGGTTTCTGGGCAGTGAATGTGAACTCACACAACAGAAAAGTATAAAAGCTGAGCAAGCATCAGAGAAAACAATTCTGACTGCAGCTCATCCTGCATAATATTCTCCCAGTGACCTCCACAAATTGCCTTGGAGTGGATAAAACAGTGCATCTGCTCCCAGCAACCCAAATTGATAACACGGGCTAGGGTGAAAGAAAAGGCTCATTGGGTAAAACAGAACTCACAGCTCAAGAAGTTCCAGTGGGACGCAAACACTGCAGCCAGGCAGGAATATTGGACACTGGGGACAAGCGTGTTCAAGCACAAGGAGGACACAGGCTAGAGGGGAAGAAGAAGCCAGGAACAGCTCTGCATTCAGCCAGGCTCTGCCACAGGGCCCTCAGCACCCACCACAGCAGGAGCAGAGCTCAAACACCAACAACAGTTGGGGCACAGGCAGCTGTATATCACTGTCCTGACACAATGCTGTAAATCACAGCACTGCCTTTTCAAACTGCAACCCTGAGTCATGAAACAACCAAAACCAGATGTACCCTGTGAAATACTACATAAATGAGGTCAGTGAGCACTTGAAAGAATAAAGAAAAGGAACATTTACACAGAAGGATTATTCCAGCATGCCATGGCTATGGGCTGCTGGACAGGAACCCATCTACACTAAGTGCTTCTACCTCACCAGGAGTTTCCCAGATAAAGAAGTTGGCCATTGCTGGCTACCCACACAGCTCACAGTGAATGAGTAAGATTCAGACTCAAACATGTGCTTCACAACCCAGAACAGCTGCCTGGCCTGGCCTGGCTAGAAAGGACCTTGTGCCCCATACATCCCACTCTGATAGGGGCTGCTGTACTCAGCTCAGATTTACGAGTGTGGGGGTGGAGAGAAGAGTTAATTAGTGCAACTCCCCCAGAAATGTTGCTGAATATATGCACACAAGAGGAGAAAAAACACCTTCAAAAGCTCCCACACCCCAGGGCTTCTATTCAGCTGGGTACAAGTCCAGCAATCGTCACTCACTTCCCACCTTTGCTGTGCAATCAGACATCAATGAATTCTAACCCAATAGAAATTTTATTTTTTTAACCTCAACTTCTGCCCTAACTGCCCTGTGCAGTCTTCTTCCTGATACAAGTCTGGAGACAAAGGCCAGGCACTCATTCTGGGGCTTCCAACTATTGACTTCCTTCTCACCAGCCATCCGAAAATGCTGCAAGCCAAATACTCACCCTTCATTCTGCCTACATCACCTTTGCTTCCTCCCTTTCTGCTTCTACCTTGAGGCTGAGCTTGAGCTCACCTTCCAGGCTCTGCACAGGCATATTTGTGGTCCCATCCCCATGTCCTGCCTCCTGGTCCCTACACCCACTGGCTGCTCCAATCTTGCTCTGCACTCTTACCCCCTCCCTGTCCTGGCTCTGCCTTTCCATGTCACCCCCACAACACCCAGCACATTTATGGCACACAAGAGCCAAAGCTTCTGATATTTCCAGAGGGTGTATTTCAGCAGCCTGTGCCTGACCTAACGCAGTGCTCAACACAGTTTTGCTCCAGGGTTAAGTACAGACAGATACATCCATATATGCATTTGATATTTCAAAGGATAACCTCTGATTTAAGAGGGTTATCATGATAACAAGCATATTTTTAAAGCCTGGGCCCCCCTACTCCTTGTATTACATCTCGAGTCAATATTGCATTAATTAACATTTTTCTACAAGGTGTTGCTCTTCTCAAGTAGAAACAAGTCACTTTACCTCTCTCCCTCTCCAAACACCTCATTAAAATACCTTGATTTAGCGTTAAGATACAGAATTTTCCACATTTTTGGCAGAAAATATGCACATATTTCCTGCTTAATGAAGTTTTTGTCGAAGAATCATATATACTTTTTTTTTTTTTTGCACAACACATGCAGAATGACAAATCATCAACCAAAAACCTTTCCTCCCTACTTTTAACCATCTGACTGAAACATGGGATTTTCTCTCTTTATTCTCATATTGATGCAATAAAGTTTTGGAATGAGTGAAGCTGAAGAAATGCATTTCACAACAGGACTGCAAGGGACAAGATATGTGGTAATTCTAATGTGTTGTGTAGATTTTAAATGGTTTTAAAGTCACTGCCAACAAGAATGCTGTGTCACCTATCCACAAACTTCAATTCTTGATGTAGAAAAAACAACCCCAAGAAATAGAGGCTCAAGAGAAGGAGGATGCCCTCTGGCCTTTCAACCAAACCACTGAGGGCCTGTCAGGTGCCAAGTGGCCATTCTGAATGTTTCAGTCTCACTAGCAGGAAGCAAGTTTCCAAAATAAATCTGATTTTCATACAGCAAGTTCTTAGCAGACTGTGAAAATGTGAAAACCTCATCTACTGAAGATGCTTCAGGAAACCCATCCAAATCCCAAAGCAGCCATTATTGTTTTACTTTATTTTTAGTTTGGCCAAGACTTGAACAGAAAGAGGAAAAAGACTTTCGAAAAACAGTGGATGGAAGGAACCCTGTTCCCCTCTGGGTATCTGAAATTTCCCATGGACTAGAAACACAGCCATGTGTAAGTATGATCAGCTCAAGCCAGCCTTCAGCACTAGGAAGCCTACTCACACCTCAATTAATGGTGTAGTTTCTTTATTACTACTTTATTTATTTTATTTATTTATCTAATGTAAGTGGAAGCAGATACTCAGTTATTCTGAGGTCATTCTTTAAATACAGATTTATAGCCAGGCCTAAAGCTTGAAAATGAAATAAATAAGGAAATAAATAAATAAATTCCTCTAGATACTCAGATCAGTGTAGGGTACACTTTTATTTGTTTATTATTCTAGTTTCAAGACAGAACACTACTATTTTTATGATGTTTTAATCCTGGATTTTATGGATCTTTATAAACCCTTGCTAGGTGTTTGCAAAGTGACATCTTCCATCAACATTATTATTGAAATTCTGTAACTATCAAGGCTTCTAATTTTTAAGGTGATAGGATAAAACACAGTTTTTCAAGTATTTCTGCCAGATAAGAGACCATATAATTGAGAGCAACTGTTAGAACAGATGTATAGAATCAGCAGTTACTTTCCTACTGAAGGGTCCAGCCATCTTCAACTAAAAAAGAACATCAGTCTTTGAGATTAAATAGAGCTGAAACAAGAAATGACTGCTTTTTGCTATATTTAAATTCACTTTGAAGCCACTTCAGAAGAATAAATGAACTCACTCTACAGATTCAGCTATTTACCTTACTTCATTCTAACTATCCTCTAATCTCCTTGCTGATTGGAAAATCAATTGTCCCCAAGATCTCATCTTCAACATAGATTATGCTGAGGAACATGTCTAAGGACATGCATGAAAGAAGACAAATCTTCATCTTCCTTCCAGCCCGGAGAAGCTCGATGGCTTCTTTGAATTGCTTATTTTGGCTTCTTCACCACAGCAGACAGATGGGTGTAGCTATGCAATAAATCTGATTTTCTGTTCAAACTCCTTTCATGATAGATTTGGTTACCAAAAACCTCTTTAACAGACAGACTTATGTGCACCGAGGTGATTGTATCCAGGCGTTGGGAAGCATTGTAGAAAGTGGCTACAGAGCTTGAGGACAGAATAACTTGCTGGTTTAAGATGGGATCAACAAGTTCAGTGGTCATTACAGCTTTAGCATACTGCATTCTGAGCCTTTCTTGTGAGAATAGCCTGTATCTTCCTATAAGGCTCAGGTTTTCACACAGCACAAGGGCTTAAAGCTCCCCTAGAATGATAATCAATGCTCCTCTATTATGTTTATAGCTCTAAGGCTTTTCCTGCTAATGGATGACGTGTATTTATGCAGCTGGAGGAAACCTGGATTCAATAACTGCTCCACCACAGACTCACTGTGTGGTGTAGGGTAAATCACTTAAATCTCTCTGTGCCTTCATTTTTCAACTGTAAAGCGGAATTCTTGATGCCCACCTTTGCAAAGAGCTCTGAATCCTCAGGATGAAAACATTCCCTGCTAAATAATATTACCTTGTTAGGAAGCACAGGTGTGTGACCCTGGACACATATGCTAATGTTGAGCCATAAATCTGTCAACAGGAGGTGCTGGCTAAACAGATGGTTCACATTCCTTTTTAAACCACCTCTTTGTCCCAAGAGCCCAGGTATGTCAACTAATCATTTTATAACTGGTTGGGGTTTTAATGGGCCAGGAAGTCCCAGCAAAGCACAATGCCATCAACATTAAGGCTAAAAACAGAGCCAACAGGAGGAAAAGACAGAAGTTTCTTTTCCCCTCGGCAGTCTGGCATGTATGACAAGCACTGTGAGGCTCTGGAGAAAAAGATTAAATAGAAAGCAGAACCTATCTCCACACATTCCTGTAAGCAGTCCAGCATCCGTGACCATGCCTGACTGGTGACTGATGCTGAATACATGAAAACAGACACATGTTTTTTAATTACAGGCAGTAAAAAGCCACAGATGCACACCGTTTAAAAACCTGATTTAGATGAACAATTGCATGCTAATTCACAAAGATGTCAGGAGGATTACAAGCAAATAAAAAGTTCCCTTCCAAACATTTTCTTTTTAACTCAAGAGTTGCCTCTATTATTAGAAATTCCAATTCCCTATCTCACTTGCTAAAAACCGAGCATACGGCATTTTCCTTGAAAATGTTACTGTAGCAACAAGGGCTGGGGCAGGATTTGGGCTGCAGGCGGGGCATGTAGGTGACAGTGCACTTGGGCTGGTGGGGCAGGGCAAGGCAGCAGGCAGGGCAGGACATTAGGCAGAGCAGATAAGCAGGCAGGGCAGGCAGAAAGAACAGGCAGTAGGAGCAGGCAGAAAAAGCAGGCAGGACAAACCAGGCAGGGCAGAGCAGGCAATATGAGCAGGCAGAAAGAGAAGGCAGGACAGGCAATAAGAGCAGGCAGGCAGCACAAAGAAGGCAGGGAAGAACAGGCTGGGCAGAGCAGGCAGGATAGGCAGTAAGAGCAGGCAACCAAAGCAGGCAGGGCAGGTAGGGCACGTAGTAAGAGCAGGCAGCCAAGGCAGTCAGGACAGGCAGGGCAGAGCAGGCAGGGCAGGCAGTAAGGGCAGGCAGGGCAGGCAGTTAAAGCAGGCAGGGCAGGCAGTAAGGGCAGGCAGGGCAGGCAGTAAGAGCAGGCAGTAAGGGCAGGCAGTAAGGGCAGGCAGGGCAGGCAGTAAGAGCAGGCAGTAAGGGCAGGCAGTAAGGGCAGGCAGGGCAGGCAGTTAAAGCAGGCAGGGCAGGCAGTAAGAGCAGGCAGTAAGGGCAGGCAGGGCAGGCAGGGCAGGCAGGGCAGGCAGTAAGGGCAGGCAGTAAGAGCAGGCAGTAAGGGCAGGCAGGGCAGGCAGTAAGGGCAGGCAGTAAGGGCAGGCAGGGCAGGCAGTAAGAGCAGGCAGGGCAGGCAGAGCAGGCAGTAAGAGCAGGCAGTAAGAGCAGGCAGGGCAGGCAGTAAGGGCAGGCAGTAAGGGCAGGCAGGGCATGCAGGCAGGGCAGGCAGGGCAGGCAGTAAGGGCAGGCATTAAGGGCAGGCAGGGCAGGCAGTAAGAGCAGTAAAAGCAGGCAGGGAAGGCAGCTGTGCAGGCCCGTCTGCCACGCACATTCCCATAAATGGAATGGCAGGGCCAGCGGCCCACATCAAAGCATGGAGTTTAGCAGATTTCCCCTTCCCCTCCCCCTGCGTCTTTGAGACGGAGACTTCATACTCCAGAATTTAATATCTTTTTCCTCCCTCCCCCCATCAGCCCCTTTGTCTGTGTCTCTGTTCTCTAAGAGCTAACAGATGTTGATGCCATATAGTTTCAAAGAAAACTTTTGATGCCCACATAACTCATTACAACTAATATATTCCAAGAATGCTTGTAGCTCAGGAAACACTGGGGTGAAAAAACAGAGGAGAAGGGGCAAATGGCTACACTGAGTAAGCCTTGAGAGAAAATAAATAGTTCACTTCAAAGTCATCAGGGAATTCTTTAACAAGCTCTTTCTTCCGCAAAACACAGAACAAATTCAGCTGTGCCTAGAATTCCCAAAGGAAAAAAAAAATAAGCCCAAACCCCATACAAATGGCAAAGCAGGGAAGCACCTGAGAGGTCGCCCGGCTCGTCCAGGAACAAAGTGCAGCATTCTCAAGGTTCACTATTCCCAAGCAACCTGCACAGTGCCAGGGCACAAAAGCACTGCTGAAAAACAGAGACTGTCAACAATAACAATACAGAGAGCCCTAGAAAAAGCTAACCCTGTCCCTCTGCACAGAATGAATGCAGATGGCAATGAGATTGCTCACTTCATGGAGCACTGTAAATCAGCCTTAGGCACATGAGGAGGATGTGTCCTGAATGTCACAACTGAAAACAAGAAACATCCCCTCATTTAGCAAAAGCAGGTGATTGCATTTTTCAGGGCAGGCAGGTTCTTAGCTGTTTTCTAGGATTACATCTAGGATACAACCCTCCATAAATTTTGTTAGCAGGTCTCCTCCTCTCCTCTGCTGCTTCAGCACACAGCTGCATCCTCCCCTCTGTTTGGTGAGAAGCCCCCCAGGAGCCACCAGGGGTTGGTAGGGAGAAGGGCTGAGAAAAGGGGGGAGGGCGAGAATGCGATTACATCAATTTCCACAGCAGGGGGATCAGATTGCATCATTGTACACAACTTGGGGCCCACTCTTTTATCCCTGATGCAGGCAAATTTCCCATTGAAATCAGTGGGAGACTCGTCTGTGCGGGGACTGCAGAATCACGTGTTCTGTGATCACAGAATTAAAAAGCAGTGGGAAGCCACACCTGGCAGCACCTCTCTCAGTGGTTCTCTGCCCTCCATCGGGATGGATATCAAATCACAACAAACAAAAATATAACACCGATGTTAAATCCCTTCTCCCCTCATATACAAACTCCTAAAAATCCACCACTGCAGTTACTGTATAAAAGTCTGTATAAAGTTCCCGCCACTGTACTGCAGATTTCACACAAAGCAAGTAACAATGGGAAAGAAAATATCAGGGGGAGGCATACATTGACATCTCTCATCTAACAACTAGAAAGCAAAGAGTTTTAAAGGTTTTAGACAAGCAGGTGTATTCTACTGCTTGTTTTTCTTCCAGGGGTTTAGTTGGAAGAGGAGAAACAAAGACAGCTCTACTGCAGCAGCAACAACCCATGGTCTCTTTCTGAACTGTTCAAATACAAAAGCACAGTATGTGAAGCACTACTTTTTCACTGCTGCTTGCTTGCAAGCACCTCACTGCATCCACACTTTCTGCATGAAAATTTTCCTTGCAGCAGCTCAACAGTCTCCCCAGTTTAGCTGCTGCTACTCCTGTTCACATCATTTTTGCAAAATACTTATCCCTCAAACACACTGGCAAACAGCTTAGGAAAACCAGAACTAAAGTCCTTTATCAGATTTGTTGAGGATAAAATGTGGTTCCTCGTAAAATGATTCCTTATTATCTCTCCTCACTGCCTCACTGTTTGGGGATAGGTCATTTCCTCTAGGGAGTCAGAAGGAAGGCATCCTCAAGCCTTGTGGCTTTGCAAGTTAAATACCATATTACTGAGGTCATCCACCACATTGCAGAGCATGAGGAAGCTTCAGCAGGAGAGCAGGGAGCAGAGCTACTCAGGTAACTCAAATCTAGTCTGTGGCTGAGGGGGCCCAAGGTGGAAAACATCAGGAGAAGACGGGGGATGGCGCAGAAATACCAAACACTGCTGAGCCCTTAGGGAATCAGAAGATTTGGAATTCTGTGCCATAAATACAAACCCTTACCCAACTCTCAACATAATGCACCTTTAGGATCTGGGTTCTGAGTTTGTCAGAACTCCCCACCCTCTCAGGACCGAGGGACTGCTGAGCAGTGGGGAGGCTGGGCAGCCCCAGCAGGAGCACTCCCAGCTGTGGGGCTGCCTGGTGGCAGTGGCTCCATCCAGCCATGGGTTCTGAGCCACCAGGGCAGCACTGGGCCAGCAACTGCCTCTGGACTCCACCGTGTGCATTGCCTGTGTCTTTCACTCCTGTCAAACAGCATATTCCAGGGCAGGCTGGTTACATGCTGCTTCTGTGTACCAGAACACAGTGGGGAAAAAAATCCCCAAGAATCATGAAATACATGATAGAACATAAATGTTATGTTTTCATTTTCCTGGTTAGGCCTGGTTTTAGTCTTAGCTCAGCCTGATCATGATTTTTTTTGTGACAGCAAAATAGTTTGGCCTTTAGGATGAAAAAAAAGCAAATAATAATTAGAAGGAAAATACCTCACCCAGACCAAAAACTTAGTAACTGTTACTTTTAGTGGCTATTGGCAGCAAGAGCTGGAGTTTCCCCCAGGTAAGATGAAGCACAACAGGAGCAGCACAGTGAATGATGTTCTGTAATAAAGAGAGATTGAACTCCAGTCTGGGGTTCCTCCAAAAGCTGGTAATGCTTTGCCTTAGAAATCTGCCCCTCTAGCAATAGCCCTGACTCCATAGCATGGTCCTGCTTCACTCAAAACTTTAACCACAGAGCAACCATTACATCCAGCTTATCAGCAATCTTGCTGGACTCTCTCAGCTGCTTCTATGCATTGAAAATTTGTGTTCAATATATTAAGGTACCTTTGCTAGAATTTGTCAAAACCCACCCCCAATTTATATCCAGAGCACAGAACCTGTCAAATGCATCTCTGTCAAATGGTCTCAGTAACAGGAGACCAGCAATATCCAGTGCTCCCAGAAACTAATTCCTTTCCACTCTCAAGCAGACAAATTAAACAGAAATAAAATTACTTAATTTTCACAAATTCTTTTTTAACTGTCAAATAGATTTTCAGCTGTGCTGCCCTGAACAGTAAAGGTGTAGACAGAAATCATGTCGATGTGCATATCTTCCTTAAACAGAACTTCTGGTGATACTCATGAGAACTGTGCATTTAGGTAGGAGGAAAAACACCCTACTTCAGGCAGCCAGGATAGAGCAGATCCTCATTTTGATGCAGCTCTGACACTCTGAAAGTGCAAAACCCTAAACTTTGGGCCAATGCTACGGTCTTGTCATCTGAGCTAGGCAGAATGATGCCCAGAGACATCCAAAGACCTTGGAAGGGCATTTGAGGCTGTTTTTCATCATTTCAGGTAAAATGTCTGGTTTTCTGATCGTGTGTGTTGGAGAGTGTAGGTTTTGTTTGTTGCATTGCAACAACAGAAATGCTAAGGAAAAAAGATTAATTTTGCCAAATACTAAGTGTTTGTCTCAAGAAACATTGATAGAAAACGTAATGGAGCCTCACAACTACGGACAGTTCTCGTCCTCAAACAAAGGAACTGAACTTGCAGTGACCCAGCCAAGCCTGGGTTGCTGAAGCTCTGAGGGAGGTAATATTTATAGGACCTCTTTCAAAGGCTTTTTTTTCCTTGTTCCCCTATTTCCATTAACAAGAGTTACTGTACTACTGCATTGCCAGCCATCACCCCTGTGCAGTACACCCCGGCAGGGAGCACAGCCCGCTCCTCACAGACACACAAAGCCTCCCCAGCCCAGGGGAACACACCCAAAAAGGTACATGGGGGGTTGTTCTTTACCACCTACAGGTGCTTGCAGTAGAGCAGATCCCACCAAGCTTCTTGCAGCGACCAAGCCCAGAGAAAGGTGGGTGCACAGGTCCTGAGCAGCAAAGCTGTGTCATTCAGCCCAGGGCTCACAGGTGCTCCAAGATCAACCCCCAGTGACAGGGGTGTGACCCCAGGCACAATGTTATGTGTGATTTCAGACACAGGGAGGGTTCCTGACAAGAGCTGGCCTTGGCATCAGACCCCACACAAGATGGGAGAGGCCAAAGCCAGCGCTGTGAGAAGCCAGTCAAACCAAGGGTATGGGATGTTGTCAAAAGCCATGAGAGCACCATTTCCACGTTCTGAGCACATCAGCAGGGCTAGCAAATCCTCAGTGAGATCCCCTTGGAAAGGTACAGCCCCCCTCCACACAGATGGCAGAGGAAACACTGCTCTGTGACCAGCACAAAACACTTGGACAAAAGTGGAGTCACTTGGGATCACAACAGACATTTCCTCTTCCCATGGAGGGTGGGAGAAAGCTGAACGAGAAACTCAGGGTACTTCAGTTTCATCACCAATCCACAAAGCCCTCAGCATGTGATTGGGACAGAAACTGGAGTTTAAACAGTCCCATCAGCTTACCATCCCACCCTTCTTTTTTAAATCAATTTAACTCCATCTTTGTGGCAAGGCTTTTTTTGTACTCATTTGCTATGATTTATAACATCTTATTTAAACATAAAGGCCTGTGGAAATCCTTTACAGTGTTTCTACAATTTTTATTTTTTTCCATGAGGACCAGACACATTTGGGAGGGGAGGGAGGAAGGATGACAACCCAATGCAGATTACATGAAGAGCAGCAGGCTTGACTGGCCCCATGCACCTAATAAAGGGTCAGCAACATTTTAAAATTCACATTTACCCAGAAAAGTTTTACCTAGTCTTATGTAAACACCAGAAAGGCATTAAAGGAAGAAGAAAGTCTCAGCATTTCCAGACAGTTCATTTTGACTTTAGAAAGACTGTTTCAATTCAAGCCTGGTGGTGCTTCATATGCTCCAGTAGGAAAAGCACAAAAAGAGGAGTGGTGCAAATAATCATGAAAATAAAGGAAAACAACAAGGAGACTTTACTACCCCAAGCTACCTTCATTTAAATTGTTAAATATATATTAGGGGAAATATTCCATCACAGTCATTTCTGGCATCTCTGTTGACATTATTTTCATGTCAAATGCTTTTTAATGCTGCTAATTTTTGATAGATTGTATTTAAAGAATGAAATATAATTAACACAAACAAATCTTTCTCACTAGGCACAACTCTTAATTTCAGTCAGAAAAGTCTGTCAGGCAGCCCAGATTGCATCAACAGCTTCATGAGCTCATGACACACCAGCAGCATAGCACAAACTGTTGCCCAAGCTGTCCTGGCAGGACATGCAAACCTTGATTTTGATCCAGTTTTGCCCTAGTTTCACATTTCTGTAACTGCAGCAGAACAAAATCAAAGTGGCTGGAAATAAAATTGTGCCTTCACTGGACATTAAAGACCAACTAGTTTTCTAGTCAGTTATAGCATCAATATTGACATCAACGTAAGTATTTTAACTTAAATTGAAAACTCTTAATATTTCTTCCACAAGAAAAATATTAAGAACTCTGGCCTAGAGAAAGATAAAAGGAGCCAATCTCCCCTTTAAATTACCAAGCAAAGCTGCGCTTTGACTCCTTTTTCAATGGGAAGTCAAAACGTCTGACTCCAATCAGTTTGTATAAACCAGCTTTTGTTTTTCCTTTTACCCAAATGACTCCACTCTTAAGGATTTATTGTAACTGGATTGCTTTTCTACCCAGCAGGGAGCTGTAGCACTAGCAAAGCTGTTCCACACAGTAGGTTTTCCGCTGATTGAATTTCTAGACTTTCAGCTCTTCGGAAATGTTTGCTCTTGTACAAGCTGTCAGAGGGAAATTGTGTGCAGTCGATTTTGTCTCAGCTAAAGCCAGGCGGGGTTCCATATGCAGCAGCCAACGTGAAATTGAAAGAAGGAGGATCAATCAAATTGCAAAGGAAAAAAGGTCTCAGCACAAACAAATAAAAAAAAAAAAAAAAAAAAAAAAAACCCAAAGAAACAAACCATAAAACAAAAAAAGGAAGGAAAGCACATGAGAATGAAAACCATTCCTGCAAATGGGTGCATTAAAAAGAACCAGCAACATCCTTTATAAAAGGAAAGCTTTTATTTAAAAATCACTAGAATAAGGGCTAGGAGCCATGTGAAGAAGTTGTTCCATTAACCATGCACAAAGCCAACACGGTTACATTGCTCCCACTCCTGGAAGCTGCTGTATAATCCCTCATCCCTGGAGCAGCCCACCCTACCAGCAGTGCCCCAGCTGTCAGCAGCACAGGCACAGCACAGATACAGATACTCTGCTGCATGGGCTGCTGCTCTGTGTAAGCAGGAACACACACTGGGAAGATGCAGGAAGCCACTGGAAAGCACCTCAGCTGCCATGTGTGTCACAGACCATGGAGGGTGATTTAACCTAAAGGATTTTTCAGGCATCATGTTCTCAGGACCTTACAGAGACACCAAAGTCACCTCCACTCCAAGTGGATCATTGCCATGCTCTTGCCACACACAGGCTCCAATGGTGCCAATTGCTGTCTGCACCTGAGGTTTTGTTCTGTGGAAATACAACAACTGACAGGGCCAGAAGTGCACACAGGGGCCAACACAACCAAGTAAATCAGAAGCAACAAGCAGAGATTAAGACATCTGTATTAAAGGTCTCAAAATCTGAGTATAAGCAGCACTTGCCTGTGGTCGGGTCTGCAACAGCCTGTATTTCTAACTCAACTGCAAGGACAGATTTTGGTTCTAACTCCATTGCAGGGAACAGAAATGCTTTTAGGCACAATACTTCCAAACGACATAGTAACCCATGAATATGACAGCATAGGTGAGCATTGGTCTGGGAGTCTCTGCCCTGCCAGCAGTGGGCAGATAAGCCTCACAATATTTAAGTAAACCATAACAGAACCAGGAGTGGTTGCACTGGCACCACGCACACCATCTCGCCTCTCTGCTGAGGTGTGTGTTGTGACAACCCTGCGTTAGAAAAGTTGTGTCACCTGCTTTATCTTTTAAGAAATATTTACATCTAGTGGGTCACTCTCTTTTGACATACAGTGGAAATCAAAAAGCCATACAATAGGGGTTTGCTTTCAAATTACTGACTTGACAGTAAAATACTTTAAAGTCCTACTCCCTCTTACTGCTCTGGACTTATCCTCATGTCTAAGTTCAGTAAGTAGCCAGGCAGTATCCCTACTGTCTGCAAGGACAGTCATTCTGCCTTTTAAATATATAACAGGGAAAAGCACCTTGCAAAAGATCTTCCTTAGAGATCCCAAGTGTCTGCAACAGTGACTGGTGAAGAGCCACAGTGACGGTGCAAAAAGGAGCCTTCAGTTCACTGTGCACTGTCTTTCCTCAGAAGACACTACACAGTGAGAGAGGATGACATCTATCATAAAACAAATAATAATAATGAGGATTTTTGCAACAACTCTTCCCCAGTCGGCTGCCTTCCATTAACAGTGGTTTTCTCTCTCAGTTCCTCCCTTATTTCACCTGTTAAGTGTAGCTCAGTGATTTTCCTGCTGGGAGTCTGTTCAGACATGCTTTCCCAACTCAGCATACTGACAACCTGACATTTGTGCTCCTAATCAACAGTGCACCTTGACAAAGGGCTGATGATGAAAGGAAATATCCTGGCTCCAAAGTCTTCCAAGGGGCCACGTGCCTGACGAAGGCATTTGCACCACTATTTACACCCTATTTAATGAACCTCATTACTGAATCAGTTGTCTGCTCATGTTAGTCACTGAAGAGTTTCCTCATTTTTTCTTTACCTCTTGGGAGGCTCCAGTTCCTCTTCAACCGTAAAGGAAAGTATTGCAAACAGAAAAGAAGGAAGGCAGCGAGCAAGAAATTCCTGATACACAAGAAGGAAGCACAAGGCTGCAAATGACCTGAAACTTTGATCAGTCTGTCCTCCTGATACTATTAAAATTTACTCCAGATGTCCCAGGCACTACTGCTAACAGTGCCCCAGCCCAGAGCTGTAGTCATGTACAATAGATGAACAAAGTATTGCCTTAAGATAAAAATTCACTCATAAATCCCAACAATGGTTATAGAAAGGTTATTGCTCTCCAGTTAGGATACACTGCCATTTTCAACTAAATGCAGATTTGATTCAGACTGACACAAAATTTAAGATTACATACTGCAAATGCACAACCTTCAGTGTTCTATGGGAAAACCAGAACAAGGACTGGTTAATTCTTCCCATACAGTCTGAGGATGCTCTGACTGCATGGCAGACTTTTTACTTCTTTATCAATTTCTACCAAGTTTTCTATTGCACAATTTGGTTTGAGGGGCATGTGGCTGCACAAAGTGTGAAGAATTGTTCTGGAGCTCACAGACATCACTGAAGCAAGGCTGGACAACAATTGTCCCTAACCAACTGCTTAGTTCCTTAGATCTATCCCACCTCCAGGTCCTAAAAACCAGAGAACAATATCTAAACTGTCTGTCAAAGCTAGTGTTCTTCACTTCAACCAGCCTTACGCATTCTACAGACTTTGCTCTATTTACCTGCTTTGTATAAAAGCCTGCCTTGCTCTTTTGCTTCTGAAAGAAAAAGTTATGAGAGAGAAAAAGAGAAATGTTTGAGTGGAGTAAGAGGGCAACTGGGGACTTTGGGAAAGGAAGAGCACAGCTTGGAACCTCACAGCTCACCTCCACCTTCTCCCAGATAAGACACCAACAATCTTAGCACTCTAACTCACCTGGGCATTGCACTGAAAATACAAAATTCCTCAAAATGTTAGAACAGAAGTTTGAATGTCTGAGTATGATACTCTGATGCTTGCAAATATACAAAATACATGCTGTGGATTTGCAACATCTCCCATTTAAGTAAATGGAAGCTTTGCTGTTGATTTTCATGGAAGGAGACCTTATTTCCAATGCTTTGCATAGGCCAGCTGCAGGTTAATGCCCTAGACCATATGCCATGTTGCAGATCTCCCTTTAGAGTACAATTGTCTTTCATCCCAAACAAACTGCTGTCAATCTGCCTTTATTTGCTTCAACTATCCCTTTACAGCTCCTACTGGAAGCTACCAACTGACTGCTTTTGGAGGAGCAAGACAGCTTCACACAGACCCAGGATAATGACAACACAAGAAGATAAAGTAAGAAATCTAGGAGAAGTTAAATGTTTTTTTAAATTATTGCTATTTTTAAAAACACAAAAGACATTGAGGATGGAAGAAGTTAAGAGGCAAGGCTTAAAGACACATGAAGACTGGAAAACAGATGCAGAGAAGAAATTAAATGCACCCAGTAATGGAAACCTTTGCACAGGCACTAAAGCTTACTCAAATGAATAGTTCTTTTGAAACCAACTTGATTCCTTAAAGGAGTAAATTTAAATTTGCTGGATCAATCATCTAAAATGAATGCTTAAAATAAATGAAAGAGAGATACAAGATATCAGAATACCAGCACTGCATCACACTAATACTAATGTTAATCATCCCTCATTAGAAACAAACTTCAAAGGGGTACAAGAAGCCTAAATGGTAATATAGACAAGATTTAGAAGTGATGATAGAAACAAGGCTAAGGTATAGAATAGCACATGCAGAAAAAAGGGAATAATCAGAAAGACTAAATCAAAAAGGGAAACCAGCAAGGACTACAGCAGGAAGGAAGATGGGATGTATGTACATGAAGAACAAGCTCAGATGTTTATTCCTGATTTATTCAGGGCCACAATCTGCAAACATTTGTCACCTGATGAAAAGACTAAAGCCATAGCCATTACTGTGAATTTCAACAACCTGGGTCTTACTCTTAAGGATATTCCTAGACTTGGAGTTGCAGGGGCTTCTCTTCAAAATGAGCACACACATGAGCATCTGCAGGGTTTGATCATTAGCTCACAGCCATTTCTGAGTTCCAAATTTCTTACAATATGGTTCCAACAGCCACAGCCTTATCCAAGTGAGAATGAACTGCTGGGAGTGTGACAAAATGTGGTGCAATGCAGATATCCAGTGGAGACTAATATTTCCAAGAAATTACGAACAAATTCTACTGCTCATCTGACAGAAATGAGATGGGCTGCTGGCTGACAGAAAGCACTCAGAACACTGCCCTAGTGAGAAAAATTTCTGTGGCATGTAAATGGTATTTCTTTAGATCATGTATATGTAAAATATAGGTTAGGTATCAACACCTAGTACATACAGGGAACTGCTTTAACCAAAAACAAAACCCAAAACAAATTAGCAAGAATTGAAAAGGAAAAAAAAAATGGATATGAAGAAAATAATTCCATGGATGATGTCTTTTAGCAAAGCTCTTCTACAGCCTTATATTATGGAAAGAGAGGCAGATGAATTCTCTGTCAAATTTCTCAAACAAATTTCTGCCAACCCTTCTTCAACCCATCTTCTGCCAACAATTTCTGTCACCCTGCTGAAGCAGCATGAGCAGCCGACAGTGCAGGTCCTCACCTGCACCAGCTCCCCCAGGCTGCCCTGCAGTGTCAGCAGCACCTGAGCACCCATGTCAAAGCAATCCCCAAAGTTCCTCCATGAGCTGTTCTTACATCAGTGTTTCCAGCACAGACCTCACCCCTGGATGTGGTGTGTGGGGCAGAAAGCAGAAACTGTCTCCAGGGACATAGCTCAAACATAGTAATCCATAACAGGGATGCTAGAAAACAAAAAAGACCTGGGGAGTGGGAAAAGCACAGAGAGACAGGCTAGAAAAACACATATCATAGAAGTAAAGGCTCTAAAAGTCACATCATTGATGGAAAAATGAATTGCTCTGATGCTTGTGGTAAACCCACAGTCTTTCCAGGCTCTCCAGGGCCAAAGGAGAAACCCCAGCAGCTTCAGTTAGAGGAGTGTCCCTAAAACTTCACCTGTTGCAGGCTCTGCAAACAAGATACAGAGGGTTTGCAGTGCACAGGAACAGAACTTTACACAGTTTTCTGGTCTGTTTCAATTGATGGGCACTGGAGACTCAAATGCTGCTGGGAAGCCCTTGGGGGAGACTCTTAATATGTGACAAGCTTTTGGCTTTGGGAAACCTGAACACAGCCTGTCTTAGATCACAAAACACAGTCTGTGGGATAGTTCTGGTACACCAGTTTAAAAATCCTCTGCCCTAGAATGGGCTGAGGAGTTTCACACAGGCTGGCAGTATAAGGACTTCACACTCAGGTCTGAGGTATTCTCTATTTTCTCACACACTACTAAACCCAGAGCATTTTAGCTCAAGTTCATCTGCTTTTATGGCAAATAACTCTGGATACCCAGTACTTATCCACTGTAATGTGGCACCAGAATCCCTGTTAACAGCTTAATTTTGTGAATCTCTTACACAACGTCTGCAAAGAAAACTTTGCAGCTGCTGAGGCTGTTATGGGTTGGGTACTCCTTTGCATCCTAACTGAATCCTGAATGTACCCAATAAAGCTCCATTTATTTTAGCTAGGGATATTTCCATAGGCCTGTTTTGATAGGCAAAGCTCCTTCCCCTCTGCTTTAGTGTCTTTTCCATTAAAGAGTAACAAATTTAAAAGTTTAAAAATAAATAAATAAATGGAGCAGGAAACTATCATAGCTTCAAAATCTCCCTTTCTGGATAGAATTTAGGAGCAGGGACAATGCTAACAAATACAATTTGCACCAGACTTTAAAGCCCACATGCCCGTGGTCACATACATACACAAATTCACGCTGTGAATTTTCTTACAAGTTTGCTGGAGATAACACACAAAAGCCTCTTTAGAGACCTCTGCTGTTTTTTGGTTTTGGTCACTGTGTTTATTTTTGTTATGCCCTCGCACACAGAGCCTTAGCTCTCCCCTTGCAGTGTGCATTCTGCTCGTCTCATGGAAGCAGGAGGGGAATTTGAGGAGAACAAGTTTCCTAACTGTACACAGAGCAGTCACCACATCAGGACATCACTCTGTGGCCAGGGCTGCATTCAAGCCTTCTGCTAACAGCCCAGGGCGGGCACTTGGACATGTGAAACTGCACTGCCAGCAGACTGCAGCTCCTTTGAACAGTCTGTGTGCAGGGTAACCAGGCTGGCTCTGCACTTCAGCACAGGCAGCTGTCACAGCCCTCCCTGCCTGCTCGACCTGGGCAAGAGTGAAACACAGCCAAGGAAAGAACACGGTTCAAAGGCTGAGCCTGAGAGCAAATGCTAAAAAAAAAAAAAAAAAAAAAAAAAAAAAAAGGAAAAATAAGAACAAAGAAATCTTAAGCTGGTTTGTCTGTTTTTCAATTTACACAACTGTAAACAAATTCAGAGGTTTATTAGTTTATAATGCTTTTTGTGGTCATGTAATTCAAATGCGAGCTTTGATTTAAGAAATGGAATTTGGCAAGAAAGGAGTTTCAAGGCAGCCTACTCACTTTCCCATTAAGAAGATTAAAAAAGAATTCAAAATATTTAACTTTGGGTAATAAGGTCTATATTTGTGTAGCAACTAATCTTGTGCTCATGCACATCCCAATTTGGTACTGCACTTGCTTAACTTTAAGCAAGTAAGTAATCTCACTGACTTCCCGCATACTTCAGGAAACACTAAGTGCTTTGCTGAAATGGGGCCATGATCAGATTTAAACAGTGTCCTTTAATGAGGATTTACTCATTAGAAAAAAAAAAAAAGGTATCCAGAAAAGCCACTCAGCCTGTTAAAAGCCAGCCATTCACCTTAACCAGCAACTTTTTGTCTAATTTTGCTTTTAAATAAAGCTATCCTACATTTAAGGACGGAATCCACAGAGAGTTATTTTAAACAATAGATTTCAAGTTCAGCTAAATCTGGGAAAAATCAGAGCCTGGACTGTTAGCTGTATCCAGACTCGCTGTGCCTATATGTAGAAGGCAGCAGCACATAATCCCTTGGTGTACCACAGCCACTTGGGCATTCAGCCTTAACTCTGAATGTGCTGCCTTGCTTCTGTAGTCCAACAGCCAACATCCGCATTTTCCGGCCAAGTTCTTTTCAGTTATGATTCTTTCCAGATTTCAGTTGTTACTTGCATGCAAAAGGAATTGAATTCAAACCTTAATGCTACAATAGGCTCTAATTGTATATACCACATACTTTTAAACACTAATCCTTCTCAAGAGCAGCAACTGAGAAATAGCCTTACTTGGCCTCGAAAATACAGAATGCTGCTAGGAATAAGGGAAAAATTTACTGAAGAAATACTATGTACTTCCCCATCTCCAACTCAAAGATAAGGCCTTTGTTTTACACTGTGAACACCCATGATTTCATTTAAGAGCAGGTTTAGGTCCTTCTCACAATTACTATTATCCTGCCATTGCTTTAGCAGTGCCTTCTTGCAGGTGTTACTGCAGAAAATAACTTTATTCCACAGAAAGTTACCTAAGAAAGAAATTACATTATCCCACATGCACACATAGCAATGACCATCCATTTAGCTGTTTAGAAAAACATTAGAAAGCCACAGAAGCTGCAGTTTTTATAGCCAGTACAGATTTAATTTTCCCAGTGGGAAGAGGGGGAAGTTTTTCCTGAGCAGGTACATCTGCACACTCCAGAGAGGCTGCTTGGCCTTACTCCCACAGCTCTACTGTGGATGGGCTTGTCTGCAAAAGGAAGCTCTGCTGGATTTAAACAGGAGGCTTAGTTTTAAACAGAGTTCAACTGCAAAGAGCCACATGGACATTTATTTCATGTGGTTTATTTTTATTTGGCTTAATTGATTCTGAACCATTTAAAGCCAAATAAAAAAGATAGCCAGAATCCCTAATGCCCACAATAGAGTCTTCACCATTCAATCCAAATTAAAGTAGCAGTTTATTTAAACTAAAGTTGTTGTGTATGGACAAGGCCAAAGCTAATCAAGCGTTGTCTCATCACAATCCCAGCAAACAGCCTGAGCAGAGATAATGGCAACTTGTGCTTCCTGCCACAGCAACTAGCAGGGAGGGAGGAAGGCTCTTCAGTCCAGAGGAAGACCAGTTTGGACTATACAGGCAAGAGGGAGAGGGCCTTCCTGCTAGATGGGGCTGGCAAATCTATTTCTGTGCCAAAGAAACAATCCCTTCAACGTCCCTCCAGCGTGTTGTCGAACCTGACCTGTGTGAAATTTGAGAATGGATATAAATCAAAGGGAGAAAAAGTAATAAAAAGCTCCCGGCAGACTTGATGACATGTTGATAATGTTCTCGTCCTGGAGTCAGGGTGACACCAGCCCAGAGATGATATATAGAACTAAGCCCACATACCGACGATTTACTGGCCTAACGACAGTTTTCATTGATCAGAGGCCAACAATTACTGGATTCCTTCCCACTGCCTATTTCAGTATCAGGCTCTGGCGGAAAATCAAAACACTAGCCCTGCTTCTCCACAGTTCGTGTGCCAACTTTGCAGTGGATGCTCAAGCCAAGCAAGAATGATATGCAAATCTGGCAGGTGTTTGGGGCATACCAGCGCTCTCAAAAACCCAGCCATAAAAAAGGAAGCGGCAGACAGGCCAGGGGAGCCCCGGTCTGCTCCAGAAGGGCTGCAGGCTCTGCACAGCACACAGTAAACAGGTCCCAGAAACTGGAGACATGGCTTTCAGGCAGCAACAGAAAAGCTCAATTATTTTATCTCAGTATAAACAAAGCACATTCTTTATATCCCCTCCAGATTGTCTAAAGGCCTCTCTTGCCACTGCAGCTTATTTCAAAAAGAACAAGAACTTACAAACAAATAGAGCATCCGGTGCTGGTACCAGTCACATAAAATTCCTTTGTATTTTGTTTTGCTTTGTGTCTTGAAGTAGGGAACCAGTAGAAAGAGATTTCCTTCCCAAGTGTATGGAAAATAGATGTGTCAAACCGAATTAATATCTGCAATAGCACATTTAAATGGCCATGATTAAGCTGCTGGAACGAGATGAATCAAAGTGGGAAAGGTGCTGGCAAAGAAATATTTTTCCAGTATATTACTGTCTCTTACAGACAGGCAAGTGCATGTAATTTGTCTTGGTCTATCAGGATTTACCTATCTGTCCCACAGTTAGCATAGGGGAATGATACAAATTTCCAAAAGCTTCTATGCACCTTCTTTGGGACCCAAAGAAAAGTTGGGAGAGGCTCCAAAGGAACAACTCCTGCTAAAAGATGTATTTTCCTTACCGTTAAACTCATGAAACACACACAGTTAGAAACTACACAGGAACTCAGACTGATAGTACAGTATCTTTGTACAACACTTCATACAACACTTTCTTTAAAAACGTGCCACTAAATACTTTCTATCTCTCTTGATCTTCTATCCTCTTTCTCTTTTCCTTAAATCTGATTTGGCCAAGTTTTTCAACAGAAGCAAAAGGAGCTCAAGAGTTCAGAAAGGGAATTACTGCTTTAGGAACACAGACAATGGAAAAAATATCTTCTTAAGAACAAATGTCTTTTGAAAAATGTTACTTTCAGCAATTTCATGAGACATCAGAGTTGACTACTTTTAAGGGAAATACAGGCAAAAAGACAACGAGAGTTTGAAGAAAATCAGAAGATTTGAGGTTTTCTATGTTTCAGTAATATCTGTATAAAATGAAGCTACCATCAGAAATACTGTCAACATCTCAGGAGAATAACCACCACCCAGGACAACCTGAAATTTGCATAGTTTCAATCATATGTTCTTTTTCTTTAAGAAAAAATAGATATAACACACTTAAAATATTTAATCCTCTTCTGCAAAATGGAAAATGGTGTAACTACAAAAAAAAAAGAAAAAATTAGGCAGCTGGCTATTCAGAAAATGCACAGTATTCAGCACATACTCTGAAAAAAAAGGGACTGTTCCTCTATTGAATCTTCCCAAAAGTAAAACTTCTAAGAAGAGAGTCTGGGAGGTTTCAACATCAGTAGACTTTTATAGAGAGAATTAACTTTTGTAAGAATATTTTGCACAAAGGAAGACCCCCTCAAAGTAGATGAGCCTGACAGCCTTTATGTGCTGCCCTCCTCAATGGTGGCCATAAAGCTCTTCCTTGCTGCCTCCATCTAATTTCACTTAAAATGGCATTTTATCCTCCATTTCCATTCACTCCTGAAATGTGACAGGCCAGTAACCACAATTACTGGCATTGCAGCCATGCCTACACAGCGCTGGGAAGGAGCTGGAGCCTCCCCACTCTGAGCACTGAACTGAGCCTGTGAGTGCTGGCCAGGCTCCTGGCTGCCCTGTGCAAGGACTCCTTGCCATCCCACAGAAAAAGCTTTCCCCCAGGAGTCAGCACTGCCCTGCCTCAACTGCACTAGAGTATCACAGGGGGGAATACACCAGGCTCTCTGAAGACAAGCCATAGCCAGAGCAACTCAAGTACTAAACATACATTTATTTTTTGCCCAATGCAAACAGGTTGTTGGAAAGAGCTTCTCTATCTTTTGCCTTCTAAAAGATTAAATAGAGAAAGAACAAAACAGAAGCACAGCTGAGAAACATGCTTTTGTTTTCCTTCTTATGAAAGGGGAAAGAATTTACTTGAAGGTCCCCATGGAATACATACTTCTTTCAGCCTCTTTTCTATTCAGATGCAGTAGTCATCTGGATCCTAACTCTCTCCTGCAACTGCTGAGACCAACCATCTTTAGTAGTTCCATATCTCTATTGTCTTTATTTTCTCATTCCTGGACAGGGATTATTTCAACAGCATATTTCAGTATGGAATGAGAAGGTGGCATTGATAAACACTTTCTATCAGAAACAGATATTCATTAATCTCAGCCCAAAAATTAAAGGAAAACCCCTCCTGAAAGGTTGGATCTGCCTGCATCACACATCTCTTGGGAGGAAATACAGGACACAGCTCACTGAGAGGAGTGCTCCCATTGTGTTATGGGTGCTTGGATTAATTCTTAGCGTATTCTGACCATGCACCCAGAGCCCATAGTAAGTTTGTTGGTTTTCCCCCACCCTTTCCTATCACTGTTCTTTCCTTCTTTCATTAGCATTTAGACAGTCTGGTGTTCATCAGCACGCCCTCCTGATCAGGCAGGCATCTGTTTCAGCTTCAAGTGATCTGTGGGGAAAATCAAAGCTTTTAAGCTCAAAGAGGCCAAATTATCACCTGAAGAGGGTCCCCAGATGAGAACATCTGTACACAGTAGGTAGGTGTGTTTCTAAATATCAGATTTTTGGAGATGAAATAATCTACAAATGCAAAGGTGAAAGATTTGTTCACATCACTTACTTTAAATTAAAACCCTACAAATCAAGGTTAAAAATTTCTTTTCAGGTACAGCTCTTTCCCAAGGGACTTGCTTTATGTACATGCCATCCCTATGCTGTTCACTATACACCAAATGCAATGATAGGGCCAAATGTCATTATATCAACCTATTTTTATATCTGTACAGAGATAATATTATGGTACATAATCAACCTTCTCTTTCTCAGTTGCTGAAGGTGCAATACTCACAGAAGAGCACTGTCCCTGACAGTTTTTCAGGGCCTCTGATGTTGCATTTGTTTGCTGCATTTGATTGATCTTTGATGAATTTGGGTTATGACAGTGAACTGTTGTAATGCATTGTGTGCTGAAATCAGGCCAACAATGAGTTTATTTTACACCTTTCGTGACACATGAATGATTTACAATTTTTTCCTAAGCAGCAGGAGGTTGTTTGATGCTGCTCCAAACTGTCCTGGACAGTAACTACTCAGACTTCTGAAATGAAAGAGTGCTGTAGAAGCTACCAGAAGCTCTGGCATTGCCTACAGACAAAGGCAGGTGTGAGGACATCCTGCTCAGCAGCACTCTCTCCAGAAGTGGAAGGTTAGGTTAAGTGTACAGCCAGGCAAAGGAACTTCATATTGATCAGAGAGAGCAAAGCTTCCTCAGTTGGATCTCCCACCCCTTCACTCAGGGCTGCTTGTTGGCTGGTGCAAGGTAAATTTTTTCAGCTTGAATTCAAAGGATGGGTTACCCAGTGAAAACTCCAAAAAGTATTTGTCAGCCTTCAGAATTTGTTCCTGCATCTTTATTATGGCTAATCTTTCCCATTTCTGCTCTTGCCCACTGTTTCTATCTCTCATTTCAAATCTCAGCCTTTTGACCACATTAGCTTTTCTTTTTCTGGACAGTTGGGAAGTTTGTGTTTATGTACAGGAGTCAAAACATTCCTACATGCCAAACGTCCCTTACTTAAAATGGGTGCCTAAACTGAGAAACACAAGAAATAAATTTGCAGAATTAAACTTTAAGTAATTCACCACGCCAGTTGCTCTAACTTCATCTTCATCATCCCTCCCTTTCAGCTGATACCAATAATTTGCAATAATACAAGTGAAATGAAAAATAGGTCTGTGTGAAATGGTGGCAAAAATAAAACTAAAATGAAAGAAAGAGGAAACATGGAGGAATGGTGCACTGTGCAATTAGGATCATTTAATTTTCTGTTTTACTAAGTGAAGGTTGCACAGGGCTGATCTCAGCAAATGTCTGTGAAGGAAAAAAGCAATTTTCAAGTATTTCTGCTCTGTCCAAGTAATAACTGAGTAAAAAGGATATAAACTCCTTCTTGTTCACACTTTGACAACATCTGACTCTACAAGTTTCTCTGCTATACTGAAAAAATAAAAATCAAAGCAATTCTTTTAACTAAGAGCCCATACCACCAGACAGGACAGTTGGGAGATCTGGATCTGCTGCACCCTACCTGCCCAAGTGGAATTTCTTCCCTTTATTAATCTCTCTGGCAAGTGCTGGGGCTGCCACTATATTTAGCCAGCTCATGCAGGACTGGCTCCTGCTGTCTTCAAAAGGCATATCAGGTGCTGATGCCTATTTTTAAACAGGACATCTAAACTTCCCAAGTGTGGTGACCCATGAGTTTGGACATTCTGCTTTTAATCAAGTGAGTTAATTAACTACAGGGCTCTAAAGGGAAAAAAGCCATCAAAGAGGAAGAGCAGGCTACAATAAAGCAACTCAAGATCTGAGTGATAGGAGCTCCTCCTACTTCAAGCACAACTATTCAGGGAAGGAATTCTTTTCCCCTCCCCTTATCTCTGTCACTGAAATACAGACAAGGCTTCTTCCTTCCTGCAAGAGGCTGACATCATCTTTTGTTCAAGAAAGTCTCTAGCACTGGTATTACTCACTCTCAAATGCAAAGTTATTCAATAGACAAAATTTTGTCTCCAAATACCTTGCCACCAGGAGGATACTATGAAAGTACTGAGATCCATAATTGAAAGTAACTACAAACTGCTTTACACACATTAGGAGAACCTTCTAAAACAAGCATGAGAAGAAGCCATGGTATGAGCAGTGATGGCAAGTGATGGGTTGGTACAGGATGCAAGGCGGGTTGAAAAAACTTTAAGATAGTTTCAAGAGAGATAAAGTATGCCATGCTTTATGGCATGGCAGTTAAAGAATCTGAGAAAACCAGTAACAGAACCCAGGATTTCTTATAGCCTCACCTGCTTTGTAACCTTCAGCCAATAATCCTTCCACAGCAAAATGACAGGGTTATTATTTCTTCCTTATGCTAATTATACATATGGTGAAAAAGACATCCAATATTTTCAACCATTCTGAGAATTAAAAACAAAACAAAACATAACAAAAAACTCTGAACAAAAAACCACAAACCAAAACAGCTTATCATTGTTATTATTTACACAGGTACACACGTCTCACCTCTAACACAGTGGAGCTGTTATTTTGAGTTGTGCTGGTGAGGAAAATGCAAGGATTTTCTGTCTGTTAAATGTAAAAGGCAGATACAAAGAGACATGGGATCAGTCAGAGTTTAGCACAAGGTTGAGAAGCACTGCAAGTGCTTATCCAGTTCTGTGACACAGAGGCAAACACTGAAGACATAGAGAACACGATGATCAATGGACAAACCCCCCCTATCTTCAGAAGAGATGCACCCACTGTTGATAATGGGTGTCATGTTCTGCTTCTGCAAAGATAAGTCCTTGGTCCTCTGTTTTCTCTCCCTCTGACATGTGTACACACAAACACACTGTCCCTTAAACACCACACTTAACAAAGTGCAACAGAGGCCAAGCTTCACAAGCAAATGTTCCTAAATCTACCCCTTTTCAGATAGATGAGATTAATGTTTTCATGTCAGCCTGCTGACATTCCAATTTGCTCTCCAGCTTAAAGGCCTTCCTTAAAGCAATGAATAAAGAAAGGACAATCAGCAGCTTTCCTTTCTCCTTTTTTTGTCATCTGCTCTTCTCCATTCATACATATACATGTCCTCCCCCAGATTTTTTACCACGGGTTTCTTTTGTTAGGTTTCTCCCTTCTCAGCCATTGGACATGGTTGGGTTTTCTTTTCCCCTGAGAGACAGTGACAGTTTTGGACACAGTGACTCGCAGGACACAGAGTGGACACGAGTCTACCCGTGGAAACCTGATCTAGCTCCTCTGGTTAAAATAGCACAACTAACTGTAAAATTTCAAAGCAGCTAGACACTGAGCAGCTAATCCTACCTTACTTACCTCCTGCTATATATTCAAAAATAACAGCGTTCTCCATGCTCCAAGAAAATTCTCACCCCGGGTCTATAAATACCCGCAGCGGAGCGGCCGGAGCAGAGCACATCACACAGCTCACGTGGCTTACCAGAAACTGCCCCAGCCTTAAAACTGACCTCACTGCAGCTTCTGCTTCTTTCCACTGATGAAAGGAGACAGCATGGCTGGCTCAGATGTCAACATTTACCTTGTAGACATCTAAAGTTAGCTGAGCTGAACTGAGCTCCAGACATGACAGGGAGTACAGGGCACTGCACAGCGCCTCAGCAGCCGTGACAAGGGGTGCTGGCAAAGACAAAGGGCAACCAGAAATTAAACACAGGTTCTGCATGGGAGTACTATAAAATCTGGACATCTTCCTGTGCCCATTTTATTTAAATAAGATGACAAAACCGTTGTCAAATTAGAAATGGAGATCCTATCTGTAGAAGCTGAAAGTCTTAGAATAAAGAAAACTGGCAATTTATCTGAGTAGGTACTGCAGATTTTGTCTGCAGCTTCACTGAGTTGAGATTTGAAACTTTTCCAGCTTAGTTATAAGTCACAAAACTCTTCATAGCTCAAGTCAGTAACAAACCTAGAACACTTTTCTGTATTTTGTCATACGCAGCATATTTGTTTTTCTCATTTGTTGTTACAGACAACATTCATGCCTTCAGTACCCTCTGTCTTTGCTTTGCTGTTTTTCCCCACTTATTCTCATTCCTAACCTTTAAGGACAATTTTGAAAGCAAATCACAGCACTACTTTCATTACTGCTTGATTCAATATGCTTATTTGCTTAAGAAATGCTCATAACATCCCCATTGCAAGTAGGGCTGATTCCCCCAGACAGCTCTTGCTGATATTATTGTGTGCTTAGTTTGTTTAATAACCTAGTCCTCAGATACAAGTCATCAAGTCATTTTGGTCAGCTTCATTTCTGAGCAATCAAGTCAGCTGTTTAAACAATGTGCTTCCACTTCTCATCTTCAAGGTGAATTACTTCATTGAGAAGCAGAGTATTGTTAGCAGCATCTGCTGTGGCTAAATTAAAGGCAAGAGTCAAACTCTCTCGCTGTTTCACAAACACTGAGCCATTTTTTGAACTAACTAGATTATTAAAAATTTGTTATATAATTTAGGAAGAAAAAAATAATAGAAGCAAAATAAACTAAAATAACTCTCAGCCCTATCTGGTAAGAGACATGTTTTCTGCCACGTGCTGGGCTTGCGGTAGGATAACAGGATTTAGAGGCCTCCCCACCACTGACCATGTCCTACAAAAACTAAAACTAAACAGCTTTCCCATCCATCCCTTAAACTGATTTGAGCAGCCATTTACACCAGTCCCAGGGAAAGGATTAAAAACTGTGAATTTTCAAAGGAGGGTGAACTCACACACATCTGGTAACCTGTGGAACTCTTTCAACCCAAATTTCTTCTGGCAGACAGCTCTCCTTAACATTCATGATACTCATTCATGGATCTGATTTAAAAGAGATGTCAGCGTTTCCTCTGACAAATTTGGTCATGGGAGAAGACTGTAACAGGCAAATCTACACCTCAATTTGGCAGAAGTTCTTTCTAACTCAAAATCATAAAAAAGCCATTTTTTTATCAACTTGGGTGCTTTTGAAGTTGTGAGTTTTTCTTTCTTTGTGTCAATCATTCAAGCCATCAGATGACCTCTTAAAAAAATTAATAAGGAGAGCAACATATATGTTAAAGGCAAATTCTGAAAAACACCAAAGAAAACATTTTTCTTACATATTTATAAAATGTGGGGCAACTTTGTATACAAGTATCAAATTTAAGGGAAACTGAAGTAGGTGCAATCCTGAGCTCTCAGCTGGGGTATCCTTTAGGAGATGGACTCTCGGAAAACTTTGCCCTTTGGATAAATGTGTGGCCTCTTGCACTGGTAGTTGTGATTCTTTCATGTGATATCAGATGGTACATGAGCAGGTTTGGACAGTCAGCCCCAGTTAAACCTCAGGAAAGTGAGAATGGGTTTTTAAGCGAGGGCCAGCTTGTATTTGGTTAGCAGGTTTTTAAAAGCATGTGTGTAAAAGGATACTGCTGCAAAGGAAGTAGCCCAGCTTCAACTCCCATTAACCCTTGACAGGTATGAGTTAGCTGAAATCTCACACCTTCCCTGGTTTTGCTCTAAGTGCTCAGATATGTACGTAGATAATTCTCAGATTCCCAGGGTTTATAGTTCCCAGCTCCATCTAATGAAGAAACATCCTCACAGTGTTTATTTTCTGAATGCACTTGCAAGCCTCCCTGCTCTCAAGTCTCTGAATGCCCATTTCAGCCAGCTACCAATTCATGTCACACTGTAATGAGCATGAAATTGAACTGTAAACCACACTTGGCCAAATTAGTATTAACAGAGGCAGGGGAAGTAAAGGAGGAATAAGGGAAACCCAGTTCACAGCTGTGTAGATCATAACTAAAGTGCCACATGCAAGAACAAGATTACATTTTCTAACAAATTCCACAGCGATTAAGTCATCAAAATAATTCTGGTAGGGAGGATGGTTGATTCCACTAAACAAATCTGATATATACAGAAGGAAGTCTACTTCTAAAATGGAACCTGTGATAGATTTGAGAATAGCTGTAATGGCTAAAACCAGAGAACTTTAAGCCCACAGTAATGCAGTTGATTACACAATTAGGCAAACTTTGAAATTATCAGTTGCACTTTGGAAATGTCTAAAAATCCAAGTATTCCCACTCATAAACACAAGTGGAAGATTTAGTCTGCCATACACAGTCTTAGGAGGTGAGGGACATTAAAGTAAACATAGTACTGGAGAAAAAGATCCAAAGGAAATTAAACTACTTATTTCCAGTCACAGAAGGATTCAACAGAGAATTGAAAATAGTGTGGAAGTCCTTCCATCCCATCTCCTGAATGATGGCCCTGAGGCTGTACATAATTACAGAAGTATAATAAAATGTTCCATGTAATACTTGCTTTGTCATCCTTCTTGAATAGACACAGACATAATGCCAGGCAGTTTATGCAAAGAAAAGTTAAATTTTTATTCTTTCCCACATCTCTATATTGGATATTTCATGCCTCTGAGGAAGAGGGAGAAAAGGCAGACTCAGGTGCTGCTTTGGTGTGCTGGAGCAAAAACCTCTTACGGTATAAATTTGCCCTAGGACACAGAAGAAATTTTGCTGTTTTTCAGAGTCCAAGACACAGAGAGAAAGAACAGACATGGAAGAGGAAGAGAAAAAGGAATGTCCAAGACAAGCTGAGGTTAGAGGCTGAGCTGGAAAAAAGAATTAGAAAGTGACAAGAGACAGAAAACAAAAATATTTGTCTCCAAGATGTCTCCAAGAGCTGCATTCGCATCCCAAGGCAACATCCAATAAATACACCAATACCTGTTAAGCAAATATCCCTTTTGTCAGAAGACAACTGCTGTCCTTGTGTTTGGTCTCACATTAGCCAAGTTCTATTCATCCTTAAAACTTGCTTGACCCCCCAAAAAGTGTCACATTAACAGCAAAGATGTAAGTAAAGATCAGACTTACTACACGACACATTAAACCCACAAGACCTTATCTTCTTTTTGATGTTTAACTGGGGGTATGTGAAGAGAAAAAACAATGCAAGGTGAAATAGATAAACCTTATATGCAATATTGTTTCTCAATACTGCCACTTCAGATGAAGCAAACGTGTAAAACCAGATAATCAGCTCACAGGATGAGAGCTGAGCTATCTTTCTGCAGTCTCAGAAGAAACAATTCTTCCCCAACACATAATAAATAAAAGGGTTCAAAATTTGGGCAGTAACAGAAGCCTCAGAGAGCTTCAGACTGCTAACTTGCTGTGGTAGTCTGCCAAGCCAGCTGAGGGAATGGTGTGGTTTCTCCTTGGTAAAAAAGAAAACCAAAATTTGAGTAGAACATGCCACAGACCCAACAAGTGCTGTCAGAGCAACAACACAAAGAAAGAGCTGGAATCTGAAATGCTGCTGGTGCTTGGGCTGAGTTCTTGCCTCAGGAAGAGCTGGTAGGACTGTGACTCACAGGGAGGGAAGTTAACAGGACAGGTCCTTAGCCAGGTGTAAGGGCAAATATCATCACTGGACATGACCAAAGGCTCTCCAAGAGCTGAACAGTCTTGAGTTGCCACTGTTTAGATAAAACAAGGCCATGGCTATGGTTTCCTAGGAGAGCAGCTTCTAAAGTTCATTTCCCCCCAGCCCAGGGACTCAAAGCCAAACCCAACAACAGAGAGAAAGCTCACTCATCACACACACAGAAACACAAGTGAACACCCCAGGAAGGGGCAATGCCCTGTCAGCATCTCCCAGGGTAGGATCACCATGCAGAGGGGCTGGGCACCATTTGGTGTGGCAAACCAAGTGTGGTTCTGCTCTTCCCTGTCCATTTCCCATCTGGAAGCCTGCCTCCAGCTCCCTGCAGGTGGTGATGAACCACTGCATGACCAGCAGCTGCAGCCCTAGCAGAGCCATCCAATCCCTAATGCTGCCACACCAGCAGCTTCTTGCTCTGCAAGCAAAGAGAAAGATGACAAATGAAAAATGAGAAGTAGAGAGGAAAAGAATGATCTGGGGAAAGGCAGATACAGTGGGAACAAAAATAATAATCAGGAATAAGACATATTGCACAACAGCAAGGAAAGAAAGCAAGTTCAGAAGGCACAGGGTGGGATGAAAACCTTAGAGTACACAAGAGCTGAGAAGGAAGACAAACAGCAACAAGTATCTTTTGCTCTCCATAGAGAAAAAAAGGGGGCAAGTTTGCCTCTAATTAGAATTAACTACTTCCCTTCACCTCCAAGCATCAGCTTCCAAGTTTCTGTGTCAGTTTTCTCCCTCTCTCCCTGTCTGCAGGGTTCAGCCACCTGCACCCCCGGGTGCAGCAGGGAGCTGCCGGCCGGTGGGAATGGCCAGGGCTGGCCCTTGCAGAGGGGTTTTCACCTGGTATCACAGCAGGAACTGTCACAGCCCATTACACAGACCTCAGACACAACAAAACAGTGTATTCATTTCTATTCTAAAGAAATTGCCATGTTCATTTGGACATGCCTATTAAGGTTTAGAAAAAACAAATTTGAGCAACTGCCAAATTTAAAGCCTTGTGCTTGATAATATTTTTTTTCCCCAAGTAGCATAATGGGCCTAATCCATATTGTGGGCAAGCATCCTGTAAAATTTAATTAAAAGCCCAAAGCTGGTAAACAAAGTGATAATATGACACCAGAAATACAACAGTTTTGAGAGGTTTCAATGTAACTCAAGTCACAGGTGGTTCACAGTCCATGAACCCCTTTGCAGTAACTACCTACTGTACTTTTTTGTATATGTTACACAGAGGGGCTTAGTGCCCCTAAATGTTTCCTGGAAGAGGAGATGAAATAATTATCTTGGTATACTTAGCCTTCACTAAACAAAAAAATATTTCCATTTCCACCCTTTGGGATTTCATACGCCCTGAAGTTTGATGGTTAAAAGTGCTGTACTAAGTACTAAGACAGATCATAAAAAAGGTTCAGGCTTTTCTCCAGGGAAATGTTATGCTGTGATCTCACTGTTTTCCCAGATAAATTTCATTGCATTGTTTCTTTTGCAGCAGTTTTAGACCCATGTGAATGCCATAGCCAATACCAGATGTGCCTCCACGCACTTGCAAGAGAGCTCTGAACAAAGAAAATCCAGGAGAGCTGGAGTTCTGCTTAATGAGAACAGCCCTGGGACAAAGCTTTAATAGTTTAACTAAAATTACATTCAAAACTTAATTAGCAGAAGCTCTGAACTCACAAGCCGTGGCCCATGAGTTCTAATACACTAATTAGCTAAGACACCCTTTAAAGCCAAGTACAGCTAAACCTTCTTGAAGAGCTGTCACGTGAGCCTTGGATGTGCTGCACATGGGAAGTTGAGCATTGTTTCACTTCAGTGCTGCTGCACATGCAATCACTGCAGGTCCCAATTACTCTGGGTAACAAACAAACTATAAAATGTTCGTAGCATACAGTCCTGTACACAAGGAAAGATCAAAGCAAACTTTAAACATGGGCTGGGAGCAACCTGGTCTAGTGGAAGGTGTCCCTGCCTGTGGCAGAGGGGTTGGAACTGGACTGTCATTAAAGACCCTTAAAGCCCAAACCATTCTGTGATGATCCTACAACTTACCTACAGTAACGTGAGCCAAAATCTTGGACAGCTGGACAAGAGTTTTCAAAACTTCAGAAAAATTACAACTTAAGGATGAAAACTTTCAAAGTAAAGATTCATTGCAAGCATGTAAAAATCTGATGTTTCAGCAATTTTGAACAAAATGTCACATTTTTTGAAAATAAGTTTGGTGACACAGTCTGTCTACTTTGACAGATCACATTGTCTGGGAAATAAAATTCACTGTAGGATCCCAAATCAGTTCTGGGTTATCCCACTCTCTTTATTGACATTATTTAAGCAAGATTGCTGATTTCAGTAGAAAATTTGTTTAAGTCCAGATTTTGGGATATGAAGAAATACTGCAGGTATTGCAGAACCTCACAAGGAACAGATACAGAGTTTTTTTACTGTAAAATTTTCCCTTTGAAACTAACCCTGAAAAAGGTTAAAACACCTTTTTGTTATGTTGTATTTCACATGAACATCTGTATTTCAGCTGTTACCATTTCCACATCATGGAAGTTGTCAACATGCCTTACACAGTGGAGAATGGGAAAGAGAAAATTTAATTTAGGGACATCAGGGCCATTTGTATTTATCAAGGAGACTATCCTACAGTCTTAAAAAAAAGAACAAAAGGAAATTTTACACTCCCGTGACAGATTTCCAGCCAGTGAAATCCACAGTGCTTAATTTATTTACCTTTGAAGGACAAACAGAGACATTGCCAGGATTTGGATCTCTTGTGCCAGTGCATTTCAGTGGTTGAAACCTGATGCTTCTAACAATCAGTCATTAGTTTTCTTTCTCTGAGGCCTTATTTTTCCTGCTAAAAAGGTGTGTTTCTACCTTTCAAGATAACTAACTTAGGCTAAAATTAGACATAGCTTGCTACCCAATGGTTAAGAAAAGAAGAACCCCTCCAACAGGAAAATTGGGAAATCTTCTCTTTCCCTGCCCCCCCAAAGCAATCAAAACCCCTGGAGCATTATTGGGGAATTTTATTTTAATGGATCTTGGTCAGTTTATAAATGTGTTTATATGGCTGGCTGTAACCACAGGGAATACCCTGGAGAACCAGAGGATTACTCCAGCCCTTTGCCTCATTTTTTCTAATGCACATGTGACACTCAAGATGGAGACAGAAGGTTTTTAAAAATGTGGCAAGCCAGATAGGGCCACCCCCTGAGCTTGTGTGGCCAACCCTCAGGCACAGCTGATGCTCCTTGGACAGCCCCTTGTCTCTGCTGTGCTCCCACCCTCAGACAGCACACAACTCAGACCTCTCAGTTCTGGGAATATCCTTCTGCTGGAGTGATGTCCACTGCCAACACCCAGATTTGAGAGATCATACAAACTAGCAAACTTTGACTGGGGACAAAGCACAGTGTGCTGTAGGAAACCCACCCACAGGTCTGAAAACTGAACCTGGCCAGAGACCCTTTGGGTCTACTCAACACATGGAACAACATCTCACCCACCCCAGTGCAGTGGACACTGGGCATCCACTCTGCTTCCACCAAACACTGCTCAGAGTGAGGGCAAACATCAAATATTACACATTGCAACAGTCCTGTCACGTGGTGGCTCTTTTACATGTGGGACTGCATAAAACTCACTGACACAAATCCATAGCTAATAGCTATTAGGGTGCTTACTATCTACATGAAGTGTCCTTCTTTTCAGCTTTATATAATGTACATGAGATCCACAAAGCATCAAGGGAAATCTTAACCAGGAGTTCAGAAAAACTTACTCCCAACAGGTTGAAACCAATAACAAAATAAAAAAAGAGAGAGGAGTACATCAAAGTACAGTATTTAGTTCTGCTTGTATGTGTAAAGCACTAAGTCTTCCCTTGAGGATACAGAGTTGTGATGTTTGCTCCTGCACTGTGCTGCCTCCCTTAAACCCATAGAAAGAGTTCAGGCCTCATGATAACTTTGCAACTGCTGATCCAGTAAGCTGCTTAAAAAGACTCTTGATCTCTCAAAGCAAATTTTTTACTTCCAGTTTCAAGTTACATTCCCTATTTCAAGTGACTAAAAAAAAATGAATCAGGGGGAATTTTTATTTTTTTTTAATGAAGAAAAATTAAAATGAGACATGCAAGCTTTCCATAGAAATCAGCCAGCAAGAATTCAGCTCCAGCCACTGTTCAGATTTCAGTCCAGACTGTTCAAGGTAATAGACTGGCAGCAAAATGAGGTTAATCTTCCCCCTTTCTCTTGTAAGTAAATGTAGAGAGGAGTCTAGCTGGATCTGCAACACAAAAATGAGTTTCCATTGCAGCCACAGCAGTGACTGCTGCTCTGCAGTTGTAAGGAAATGCTTCATGACACGTGGCCAGGAAGAGAAACCCATGGAGAAAGAAAACTCAGGAGGTTCATCATCCTGCCTCCCTTCCAAATCTTCTTTAGTCCCCAAGGAGAGATAATGCAATCTCGAACTGGGTTAGATTTTCCATGGACTGTCAAACAGCCTGTCCCAGCCAAGAGGGCACTCTGCAGAGCAGAGCCCCCAGGAGCCCAAGCTGGGGCAGCATCCGAGCACCTCTCTGGCTGCAAATGTACCCTGGCTTCCTTCTGCTTCAGAAAGTAATTCACAGAAATGAAGAAGTTCACCAGAAAGGCACCTAAGGTAGTCTTCCTCTTTCCATGTTAAAGGTGCAATGAATTTCCCACAGATGGAGAAAACCTGATCTTGTGCCCTAAATCTCCAGTTTATAGAACTGTTTGCTCTGTTGATTGTCATGAACAAATTAAATGCAAAGTGAATTTATCAGGGGCTTTTATTTCTAGTAAGCATCTGGGGAAAAAAAAACAAACAAGCAAACAAAAACCAACCAAAAAAACTCTTAGAGGACCATTGAGACACTAGAAATGCATATCTAAACATGCAGAACAGTCACCAAGTTTTATTTCTGCTTGTGAAGCAAGACAGGTTGAATTACAGAATCCTCTCAAATTCAAGTCTTCCTGTCCATCCCAGGTGAACAATGAATGAGTTGCTCTATAGCAATGATGCCCTCAAAGGCCCTGCAGCAATTTTATTTATACAATTTAGACTTTAGTTATTTTCAATGAAACAGGGTTCAAACAATAGCAGTTCTTATTGCCAACTGTCTTATTCCTGCACATTATTTTACCAGCAGCACTGCTTCCTAATAACCATATTTGCTTCGTAATTAATGCAGCTAGAGTTTGCAAAAATTGCACAAGTTGTATGAACAAGGATGAGGCATAAAGGCCTCAGGCACATTGAAACAAATCTCTCCTTTTCACACATTGACTCTCAAAGTGTAAACATGAAAAAATATTTGGCTCATTTTCACTTTATTTAGGCCACACAAGACCAGGAGGTGGCAACATTTGGATACTACTCTCATGCTGAAATCTTGAGCATTTGGGAGAAAAAAAAAATACTATAAATAAAATATATAGATGATTGAAGTAAATGGGGATTGCACATATGAATCCAAGAACTTTATTTGGCCCATAGAATGGAAAACCAGCATCAGCTAAAACCACAACAGAAATGGATATAATTTGTCAGGTCCAAATGCAAGAATACAAATGGAAATGACAGAGACAGAACACTAAAACCTCAAAGAGGATCTGCAATAGACATCAAAATACTTAGAGAAATTACAGAAAAACACACTTGAAAATAAATGAGGACAAGCCTGTTAATATAATTAGTTCCTCCAGTGCAGGAGAGGTAAAATAGAGTATGGAAGTCAGGATGTGGGGAAAAAAGGAGATTTATCACAACTAGCATGCCTCTGTTTACAAAAAAAAAACCCCAAAACCAGTTAATAGTAACTTTCTACTGCCACCCCTTTCCTCCCTAACCAGCACATGCCCTCACCAGGAGCAGTTTATTTATGCTGTGCACAAATCCAGGGGGTTATGATGCCAGGTAGTTTAACTACTGATGTCCTTGTGATTGTGACAGCTGAATGCTTTCATGCAAAATATGACTTAAAAATCACACAGCATGTGGAATGAATCAATAATTGAGCAAATCTGCTCTCTCATGAACAGTTTTCAAATTCCTGTGTGAGGCAAAGCATAAGCAGAGTCCTTGGGCAATCAGACAATACAGCACTGAACTTTATGCAGCAAGGCTTGCTCTTGGATTACATTTCTGAAAGCAGTGGTTGGCAGAAACAAACATATCTGTCTTCTTGCCAGAGCTTGATGAGCTCCTGTTGGAGTAAAGGATGCCCCTGTAAAAACCAGGCAGAATCAGGTTTTTCTGGGAAATGGAGGTATAGGGAGTGACCACTTCAGAGTTTGTGTTTTCAAGTGCCTTGCCAACACTAAGGTCTCAAGACAAGTACTATTTCACTTCAGTAATGTCTAGCAATTATTCTCCTCCATCTGGATCTCAGAATATCTCTGGATACAAGACGTCTGTCTGCCCACCCCTCTGCCAGTCTATCAAAGAGCCAAGCCTCTCTATTACAGGACTCTCAACTCTGATGCACACAATACATTGGGCTCAGCCCCTCTTTCAAGAAGACATTCTTACAGGTATCAGGGCTCTCCTTTTTCTTCTCTAAGGGCCTCTGATCTAGAAAGAAAGAAATTTGCTGGGATTTATATTCCCTTTCTGTTTTTCTGAAGCTTTTGGTATTCTGTCTTTATCCTTCATGTCTGATATTTGAATCTCACTGCTCTGACAGACACATCATTTCCCTCCTTACAAGTCTTTCTGTTACTCTTCCGACTCCGAACTGATCATCATTCTGATTTAAATGCAACAGTTCAGTTAACAAGTTGTCTAAAAAGATAATCAAGACTCTTTCCTACATTTCCTTGTCACTCGCTAGCCTGTAATACTCAAGGGCTTCTATTCCAAAATCTCTTTGAATTACAGCTCCTCATTCACTTCTGGAAGACTCAAGGTTGGATTAAACCTCTTATATTGCTCCTGTTACAATCTTAAAAGGACTCTTTCTGTGTCTTGCATTACGTTCTTTCCATTCTTCGTGTACTTCTTTGTCATTTGCACTTCAGTAGCACTCGGAGGTCCTGACGAAACTGCCAAAAGAGGTTTGCACATGACAGCTCTGGAATAGAGGGGCTCTGCCCCAGGAGTTAGAGATGGAAAGAAACAAAGAAAGGATCGTTATCTTTGTGGGAAGGATGAACAAGCAAAATGCAGAGACAAGACTTGCCCAAGCTTACAAGGAAGTCTCTGAAAGGTGCAGGAGGAGAGGCCAGATCTCCTAGAGCCGAAGGGCTCCCCATCTCCTCGCTCCGCTGTTCTCTTTCCCCGCGCACTTGTGCCTATCTGAACTCTTCAGTTATGCAAGACCAACATATATAAATGGCTGTCATCTGACTCTTCCAGCCTCCAAAATCTGTTTTTCCAACTGCCAAAGATGGAGTTTCAGCAGACCAAAAGCAATTGATGTTGAAAAATAAGTGAGAGGAGTAAACTGGAATGGATGATCCCCATTTCCACTCAGCAGCACCTCAAGGTACTGAATGGACTAAAATGACAGTGCAAGAAATTTGATATTAAATGAAGCAAACACATGCTTTGAAGAACAGAACATATCACTTCTCAGCAAAGATGAGATGATTATATTTCACAAAAATACATTTATTGCTGAATGCCTTATATTACAAAAAAATAAATTAAAAAATAAAATTCTACAGGAACCCCAGCCTGGAGCATATAATGGTTTATGCAACAAATACTTGTGAAATGCCTACTTAAAAAGTTAAACCCCTTGGAGGGCTTGTGAATCTTTTAGTTGTAATATACCCCTGGAGGATTTTATTTTGTATCCGCCTAGCCTAAAGTTAAAGAGCACTTTTTGAATGTGTTTGCTTTACTTGAAGCTAAAATCTGGGTTACTTGGGGGAGGGCAATGGAGAGTCTAATAAATCTTACAATATACTTCTTGGCAAGAAAACTACTTACTGGTGTCATGAAGAAACAACTTTACTGCTCTCTAAAGAAATATTGGTTTCAGAAGTTACTATTGTATTCAAGACACATGGAAGCTACATTAAATCAAGTTGTGAAACATACTTTGGAATATGTGTTTTAAAAAAAAGTTAAATCTTAAAACAGATTCTGACATATTAAAAACAGGAGGGAAAAAAAGGAAAAAAAAAAGAAAAGTTTCTAAGGCGTCCATAAATTTTGAAGGAGGAAGTTTAAAACTTGGGTGTTCCTCTCCATAAGTCACATTCCACAAAGAAACAGCTTGATTTTATGCATATAGTTTTACCATTCAAACTTCACTGAGGTTTTTTTTAAAGCTTCTATTTTCACCATTAAAAACTGTGTATTTCTAAGCAGAGGAAACATTTAGAGGGAGCCCACTTGCTCTGAGAATACCAGCTAGAATATGTTTTCTTACTCATATTTGAGAAAGTGCCATAACTCTTGGCTCACAATGTTCCCAGTTACTTTCTTCCCCAAACACTGCATCCACAAATGGATCAGCTAATTAATCTAGACATAATTAATTAAGGCCACCAGCAGCAGAGCTAAATTGCTTTGCCAGTTGCCCATGCATCTGGATGTCCTCCCATATGCTGCCCAGAGGAAAAAATTGAGAAGCCTAATCTTTACAGAAAATCAACTGTAAAAACAATAAAGTAAATTTAGACCCTTTGAAAGAAAGCAGACTGAGTAGTCAATTTATCCTCTGAACAGGCTCAGCTCAGACAAGAGCAAGGTGCCATGTTCAATTCTGTACTTGAGGGACCATTACTACAAAGGAAACAAGTTGAATTCAAAGTCTCTCCATTTCTGTGCTTTCTGTTTGAAGATGACTACAGGAATTTGAAATGAGAGCAGGTGCCACAATTGTCCTCCTGTGGCACAGTTGGCAGATTGTTAACACAAAATGTTTTCTTGGAAGTATTTGCAGCCAGGACTAGCTTCTAGTTCTCCTTCTTCACATGATTTATTCTGGGCTAAAGAGGCTAACTCAGTAAAATCAAGAAATCAAGACAATAATTAAAAAAAAAAAATCATCTGCATATGAGTTAGACCGATACTTGCAGTCTGTATTTCTTAATTCCAAACTGCACTTCCTTTCCCAAGCCTGGATACAGCAGATATGGCCTAAGCCACATCATAAAACTTTTGTTTTGTTAATCCTCTGTTGAATGCAGAATGTAATTGTGAAATTATGGTCAGTTAGACCAAGTTTGTTGAGTTTTGCTTGTTTTTTTAAGAATGTGATGCTAATGATACAGAGAATTACTTCTCCAGCTGCTAAGATGAATCCACTTGTAGCCCAGAACTGGAACCAAGAGCTCCTAAAAAGTGCAGAACAATATTGCAAGTGAGCATCCTTTTCCTAAATGTGACTGCATTCAAAATTCTGTGGGACATATGTATACTTTTCCTACAGCAAAGACTCTTTAAGGTGGAAACTTGTTTCCCAATTTAGCCTTATATTTTGCTTCCTCCCTCACCACTCCCATGGCACTGTGGGAAACAAAAAGAAGAGGGTTAAAAGGAAAAAAATACAAAAAACCCAAACCCTCAACACCTCAATGTATGCCTTTCAAAACACCTCAATTCTGATGCATCTGAGAATTAAACTCCATCACTGGCTGCTGGGAATTGAAATTAAGCAAGCAGCATATTTTCAAAGCTTCAAATTCCAAAGTAAACTTTATTGGGAACCTCAGAGTAATTGTCTCAACTCTGCAAATTAGAATGAATATTTAATGTTACACTGCTACCACCACAAAAGGCCTACATCTTTTGATAAAGACACTGATGTATCTCAAAGCGTCCTGGGAGGTTGAAGCTGAAATATTGCAAGAGAAGCTGGCTTGGATCTAGGTTTCAAAAATGACAAAAAAATTATCAACCTTCAGTTCTTAACTGCCTAACATTAGTCTTCAAAGTTAAAAGGGGGATTAAAAACATCACTAAGTAAAGCAAAAAAATACCAGACATGCTGGATTTCCAGTACAGTCCAATTTTATCTCCTAATTATTTAAAATGCAAGCTGCCAAGTGCACCAACCATTATGACAACAAAAATCTGATCCAACTCTGCAACAACAAAAAAATGTTTATCGGAGAGGTCTAAACCACAGACTCGTTTTGTAAACTTGGAAGCAATTCCAGAGCTAGTGCCATACATCTCAAAGGAAAAGATAAACCTTCACTCACATTTTTATGTAAAAACAAATGGATCTCCATGCAAAAAAAATTAAAATCCTTCACAGTTGAAGCCACAAGACTTCAACAACAAGTTCTTATCAGGGATATTTCCACTAACATAAGTGCAAGTAAAACTCTTGGCAGAAGTGTCCTGGATCGTGCGTGTGGAGAGCAGGGAGTGAGGAACAGAGCTGGCTCTCTGAACACACACTTGCTCCTTACAAGAAAGGAAACGTTTTGCCTGCTTCAGGAAGGGTCTTCCAGGGCTTTGTCCCCTCCCAAATCATCTCTGATTTCCAAAAGCTTTACACAGAAAGCCAAATGGCACCTGAGAGCTATAGGCTGAACAGTGAACTGAAGACTTAAACAGCTTGTGTGAGAACGAGTCACAGACAAAGGCATTTCAAGCGGGAGGAAAATTTCATGGTCTTGCCCACCCCTCCCATTTTTTCAAATGCTTCTGGAGGACGAGCTGGCTCAGCAGATCAGAAAGGAAAATGGTGTCTTTCAATAACAGGCTGCTGTTCCAAATTCAGCCCCGTCTAATGGTGGCTGAAAGCTTCTGTCCAACAGGTGGCCAATGCTGAATGAAATAGGGATTTCACCTCCAGTGTCTGCTGAGTGCCTGCAGCACACAACTGGCAGTGTGAGCAGACAGGTGAAGCCCTGGCTCTCCAAGCTGTGACCGAGGTGTGCTGCCAGGGCAGGACAGTGGCTCACACCTGGCTGGTGGCAAAGGACTTCGTTTAACCGGCGCTGTTGAACAGGAACCAGGAGTGAGCTTGTGTTTTTAAAAGAAAGATGAAGAGGAGAATTTTACTTACCAGAGTTTTGCCTGATTAATCCCAGAACGGGAGATATGTCTAGTGTGTTTACACTCTATAAATTATTATTGCATCAAATTAAATTCGAAACAACTCCTAAATTTTGTTTGAAGCTAGTAGCTGTGGTCCTTGCCATCTGATACAGCTCTGCTATCATGGTTTATGGAGCAAATGACTCAGCTATGAAATTTTACTGGATAAACCTCAGCAAAGAGCTTCAGGCTAGTTTCTCAACATTAGGACATCTGAGAGTATGGCTACATGGCAGGCATTCCACAGTAATAGCTCGTGTCAACACTTCTGCTGGGGTAAATAAAGGCATAAGCTGCCTCAAATTACCTTGTATTTGCTGTGGGGTCTAGGGGAATGCAGACAGAACTCCATGGAGCAGCCAGTTATTGGTGTGTCCACCACCTCACTCACACAGAGACCATCTGCCCAAAACTGCAGCCAAAGTGCCAGAGCAGCCTCCAAAGCACTCCTGTTGGTCCTGAGACCTCCCCCCAAACCAGGCAAAGTTTGCTACATGGATAAGAGGGGATCGGGGGCTTTACCTCTCCCAGCACCACCTTTCCATTCTTTGCCTGGTTGCCAAACATCTTCAGTGCAGACAACATATTTTAAGCTCCCTCTGACACTGGCTGTCCCTATAGGCTTAAAGGGCATGGCAAACCACCATCCAAAAGAACAGCCCCTAGGAGAAACCAAATAATTAGCAACATGTGTTTTGGTACAGAAAGGTGCAGAGAACATGGCCTTCCCTTTCAAGGCACACGAAGAAAAAAACCTGGAAAAGCAGGGAACTAGATACTGTTTTCTCAGCAATATTTAGTCTAACTCAGCCTCTACCTACATTCACTTCTGCACTGAAAGAAATACACTGTGTAAACTTTTTAACATTTTCTTTCCTTTATATTCTACCCAGTGTCTTCTCTCAAGAGTATTCAAAAAAGCTGGAAAAGGGCAGCATCTCCTCAGGTGACTCTACAGTAGGAAGTGTCTTCTGCACCACAAGAGTAAAATTCACTATTTCCAAAGCTGTGTTTTCGCTTGTGTGTTATTGGTGACAATGTTATTGATGACCCAGTAACAAAGAGAATAAACCCCACATTGTAAAGACTATGACTACATATATGAGCACACATTCAGGAAAAAGAAGGCAAATTTAAAACAATATTTCAATAATAAGTGAGTGTTACAAAATGGTATTTTTCCTCCTAAATGCATGGATAAAGGACCTTTTGCTAGTCTCTGAAATTGCCTTTCACAGCTACATCATCAAGCAATGTCTTACCCAATAAAAATATTTCTGCAGAATTTAATAACTACATCTATAGCACCTTGTCTGAGATTCAAAAGCCTTGGAAATTAAAATATGGCAAGAGCAGAATTTATGACAACTCTGTGAAGTAATGTCTATGCATACACTCCCCCTTAATGTCATGATTAATTTACTGTTAGGACTATATTGTAACAAACTTATTTTTAAGTTACTGGTTCTCCCCCAAAACAATGCCCACCCACAAAAGCCAAGCTGTTGGTCCCTGTGCCTGCTGAGCTGTTTTTGCCTACTGAATGATGGCAACCAGAATAAAAGTCAACAATTCTCAGATGTGTTAAAAGCTTCAAGCTCTTTGTAGCACTCCCCATAAGCCATAAGCAAATGTGATACTGCAAAATGGCTTGTCATCACCCTCTTCCTGCCCTTCCCAACACATATATTCCTCATGAAGGGATCTTTTCTCTCCAACAGCACCTTTGAGATACTGAAACCTTACTGCTCTAGGATAGGAAATAGCAGGCGAAGATGTCTGCTCCTACACAAACAATTCTATTTATGAACTGAAAACAACTTCCAGGGTTGGCATTTCCAATATATTTATTATTTTAAGGATCATTAATCTTTATAAAAGACAGAGCTCTGAGTTATAACTAACTGCTGTCAGCATAAACTGCTAAAGCCATGCCTAAAGTAAGAACACTTCTATGTCGAATGGTATCGTGTAAAATGTATTCATTGAAAGGGAGAAAAATCCCATACATCTCAATTTTGCTGGCATAGATACACACAATTATTCTGTATTTTCAGTAGAAGAAAGAGAAATGGACAGAGCTCAATGAACTGAACTTTGAAAACCCTTTTCCATTACATACTTGGGAAAGTTAAGAGATGTAAACCGCAGCTTTAACAATTCCGAGTGGAACTAAAACCTGCACCACTTTCCAATAATCATTTACACATTCAAACAGACTGCTACTGCCATGTCTTTACACCCAATTTTTCCCAAGTCCCACTGTTATTCCTCATCATTCTCCTTCACAGATCTGAGTAACCTTTTTTTCAGGCATCAAACAATATAGACTAAATTCTCCTTCAGTCTCTACTTCAGTATTTACTGGCATAATTGCAATAGGTATTCCAGAAAAGCTGCTCTGTAAACACTCTGCATCATAATAAAAGTCTGCACAAGTAAGCACATTAATTACTGATAAATAAAAGCACTTTTCATTCTTTCATTCTATGTCTATAACAAAGGGTCTTATCAGCTTCCCTACATAAACAAGCAGTAAATAATTTGCCCTTTCAGTCTTCTTGGTTCAACCACCTTTAGCTCTTCTCTAAACTTCTTCAAGCTTGCCCATTATTTTTTTGGTTTTGTTTTTTTTCTGGGAACAAAAAGATATTGCAATGGTGACAGACAATGAGATATTGCACACTGCCTGTGCATGCCACCAGCCTTGGACTGCAGTCCTCAGCACCCACACTGAAGTACACCTAGGGTGCAACCCCACACACACTTGTACCTGCAGATCTTATAGGGCCAAGATGAGCATTTGCAAACTCCACAAAGAACAAGAGGGAGGGCAGAGTAACAATACTTCAGATCCATGCTAGTTTCTGAAGAAGTGATGTCCCCTGCAACACTCCAAAAGGAACAGTAGGTTAACAACTCAGCCAGGTTTGCTGCCTGCACTCATTGAAATTTCCTACTGACTTTCAATAATTCCCTAATGAGGGGTGCAAAAAGTCCACAAAAGGAAAATTATTTCTCCAAAGGTCACATTGAAATGCTTCTAAATGAGTGATTACTTTCAATTCTGACCTCTTTGGTATCAATTGGAACTTGGCCTGAGAAAATGGTTTCAGGACTGCCCACTGGTTTGTTTGTACAGTGGCACAGGAAATATGTAAATAGATTAAATTTACAGCAAAGTGCCAAGCACTTGAGATCGCTGGTTCTGTAATATTCTCTGCTACATGATTATAACAGCCAGAGCCTGCCTCTAGGAAGTCAGCACTAACCCCCTCTGAAAGCAGACACCCTGCATGGCCCATGGACTCTCTGTCCACCATCCCAGCACCAGCACACGTGTTCACACATTATCAGCCTCTGCTCAGAGAGAGGCCAGTCTGAAATTACACTGAGTGTCACACACCAGGCTACAGATACAATGGGTGACAGCCCAGGGGAAAGCATCTTCTGTGCCCAGCTGATTTGTCCTGTTCACTTCTGGGTACGTGACTCTCACTGCCATTCATAAATCATCATGTCCTCTGAAGAGAATTCAGATTTATTCTAACCTCCCTCTCCACAAACACATCACTGAGTCAGACCCAGCTTAACAGATCTGAGCAGGCAGCTTAGTGAGTTTCTTAGTGTTCCTCTTCCCTGTTTGAAGTTCTCCAAAACCAAGGATATTCATGTTTAGTTTAACCCTTTACCATCTAACAATTTATTTCAATTACTTGAGTAATGAAATGTATTGGGCTGTCAAACTGAAACAAAGAAAGAAAAGCTCTCCTAAGAAGATAGCATGACAGGACATTTACTTTCTTCTCTGTAAGAACATACAAGTTTTCACTTCAAGAGAATATATGAGAGAAGCATTATTTTTAACAGGCAATTAATGGTACATTTTCTGCTCTACTAGACTAGTTGTCCTTTTTTGCCTGAATATTCAGAATTTGCCTAGTGAAAGAAAGGATCTGACTGCAGCAGAAAGAAATCATTTCTAAGACAAAGACATGCTAAAAAAGTGAGACTTGCACTACTAGCAGAGAACATCTCTCAAGCCACATGAGTGAATTTTAACGTTTATATCCCTGCTAACTAGACACAGGCTCAAACCAAAAACCACAAATATGGTGAAAGTCTGAACGCAGATCTGAATTTTATAACTCACACCCCAACTCCTCTCTTAACAATGGCTGGAAAATGCTTTTAGAATCCCCTACAATATTTGTTCCATACACAGGAAATGAGTTTAATAGTACATCTTTGGGGATTAGCTTTGTTTAGCTGTCCAAACCTTTGATTCAAAGTCTGTAGATAGTATTGCTTTAGTTGCTACACAGAAATAGACATATTTCCTGATGGGATGCCTCCCGTGCTCACATGGTCATTCACCTTAATCCCTGTTAACTTTATAGGATGCTACAGTGCACATATCACTGGCTGCAAAAGAAGTCCTTTATACAAGTTTCTTGGCCTCCCTCTATTCACAGCATGAAAATGGTGAAGATAAATATACTGCTGAGGCATGGGAATTGGGAAGTTGGATAAAAAGTATTACATTCTTACAGAGGAATTCCTCATTTCTAGACAACACAAAGCAGCTCCTGAGGATGAATTTACTGCTTTTCTGCTTCAGCATAGTGGGCTGCATTATGACCCTGTAATCCACTGTGAGCAAGGCAGCAGCAGAGAGCTGCACTGCCCTGGAGCTGTCTGAGAGATGACTGTGATTCACTGAATCACAGTTTCCTTTCCAATTTCCACTCTGCCTCAAGTAACGCAGCCAGCACTGCCTCTGCACTGTCCTCTTCCCTAAATGATTCTGCTCATCAGCTGGGCTATGCTCCACTGCCTTTCCACTCACAACCAAGCAAGTAAGGAAGTAGGAGATTTGAGGAGAAATTCTTTAGGCTCCAGAAATATGCACATGCTACACATGTTTTATGTTAAGAGTGGCTATGGTAGAGCAAGGTGTGGTTATGCAGTAGATATGGTGTGTACTTGCCTTGGTCTTACTTTGGTGTGCTAGACAACTCGTGGTTGCAAAGGATCCCTGGTGTTCCACACCAAATGCACACCCTGCTAGTTAGACCACCACGTGGCTTTGTTTCCCCCCCCAGGACTCAGTCTCTGAAGAATGCAGCATTTAAATCAAGCTAGAGGAAAGGCAACAGCTGTTAAAATAGAAGTATCTAACACATTTTGAGGCCTGAGGAACTGGGAGGGAAAGGAAGCACAGTGAGAAAGTGTGATCTGTGGGCCATAGGTGTCAGTGTCCAAACGGGGAGGGAAAAAACCTGAAAACAACAATAAATGCCCATATCCAACACACAAAGAACCCTGATTCCAGCCAAACTGACCAAATTCTCCAAAACCACAGAGCTGCTAGATTAAAACCATCTTTACAATTCAATATTCAGAGAAATCATCCTTAAATACATAATAATAGGGATTGAGATGCCATAAAATCCTCTTTAGAGAGGCAGAATATTCCTGAATTCTCTCCATATTTACAAGGAGTGGGGAGCAGGGAAGCAACAGACTGGGATGTGCCTGGCTGCAACACGCAGCTCTGGGGGTGTGCTCACTGCTGCCAGGCTGACAGGACAATAAGTTCCTCTTCAGCACCATATATTTAGCTGTGCTCTCTATTGTTTAAAAGAACAAATTACATTCGCAGCAGAGAATTTAGCAGGACCAACTAAAAAGCTTGGGAGTACCCATCACTAACCATCAGTCACTAACCATCAGTCACCATCGGGCCTTTTAAACGTGACCGTGGGTGATGCATCACAGACACCAAAGGAGGAGGGAAGAGGTGTTAATTAACCTGTAAACCTGCCCCACTTTGTGCTCCAGATAGCACAAAGGCCCGCTGGACCGAGGCATAGTTCACCCTCATTATAAGGCTCTCCATTACAAAGCCAGTGCAAAGAAAAGCCTGCTGCTTTGACTCACCACCCCACTTCAGTTCTTTGTAAACATTTTGACATGCATTTCACTCATGTACAAACTCTGCTGCTCCAGAGAATAACCTTCAAGAGAGGGTAATTTCATTATTCAAGCAAACGCCAGAAAAACTTCATCTCCTTGCAAAGCTTCCAGTCTAACTGGTGCATCAGAGCTTGTCTTCAGTCGAATTTGAATAAACCTTTTCCTTCCCAATTTAGTAATGTCTGTGTAATCAGTTTCATTTAGTGTCACTGGTGGAAGTCTGGCATTCTCCTTATGCTGTATTTCATACCTACTCTATTTACACACATGCCAGCCATGCACTCTGTCCCTACATTCCTATTAATCTTGCCCTGACTTTATATGCATATAAGGTAGAGCAAAAAGCAGGAAGTCCACATCACTTGAATGCACAAATACTGGGACAGGCCTCCATGAGAGTGGAGATTCAGCTCATACAGGAAAGACACATCCCTCTCACCACCTTCTACACCCTTGTCCAAAGTCTCATCAGCATGACTGAGAAGTAAAATATCTTTTCTCTCTACATGTCAGAACTGCTTTGATTAAGAAAAACTTTTTAGAATTAGACTTCTTGAGCCACTGGATTGTAACAAGAGCTGGACAGTTCAGAAAGGCCCCTTTCTGAAACATTTTAGGAAGATTACTGTAGATCAAAAGAAACAATGTAAGAGGTTGGGCTATTTTGCAAGGGGAGATTATATAAACTTCAAGGAGAATTCAAACATTCTTTTTCATTCTTACTTTGCTCAGGAAAGTAGGTGATAAATACCTGGCTTGTTCATAAAAACATAGTACTGAATTAAAAGTACAGCTGACATTGAAGTTCTTAATAAACTATAAATATTTCTCTGATGGGGAAGTTGGGAAAAAGTGGATAAAACCAGCATGTTCTAAGAGAAGACAAATGAGACTAAATGAGTGGCAAGTGTTTAGCTATTTTGGGTCTCTGTGAAGATATGAACAACTTTAGAAAAGATATACACTTGAAGCTATGATCTGGACTAGAATGCATGGCTCCTGGATCTCACTCTTAAACCATAAATTCAGAGTTTCAGAGACCAGGCAGCACCACAGCAGTGGGTATCCATCCCTGGCCACCCACAGCACAAACACCTCCCAGCTCCACATCCCAGCCCAGACCAGTCTGCTAATCTCAGGTGACTTCAAAGCCTACCTGCCTTGCAATCCAGAGAGCTTAAGAAAGCTGTGTTTAACCTATTACCCCACCTCCTTAAGTACCACAGGGCTGACATCCTAGCCATGAAAATCCCAACCACGAAGCAGAGACCCAAGGGGCATCACCAGTTGGGAGAGGCCCATGCTGTTATCAGAGCCTGTGTCTGAACCACAGACCTCGAGGGATGTTCCTGCCACACACACCTGAATATAAAACGTGGTCCAGCACCATGTGCAAATGGATAACTCTAAGAACTGCTGCACTAGAACATACAGCTCCCAACAGACTGAGCTACTATAAATTTCAGTCACAAGAAAATACCAAAAAACTATTTTATGATTGAAACAAAAAGGATTAAGGGCACAGCCCAGATATCCCATCTGTACTGGCTGTACTTCTGATGTGCCCATTCTCACCTCTTCCCCTTAACAACCAAGTCAATGATTTTGTTACATTGTATGCATGCAAACTGAACTCATTTCTTCGACTGTGTCCCCAATACCCTAATTTTGCCCTTTCCATCCTTTACCAAGCCTGTTTACATAAGTTGAAGATGCACTCCCTCCTCTGTCCACTTGCTTCTTTCAGGCCTCCTTTCAGAGGAGAGGTCGAGCCTTTCCTCTCGCCAGCCCTCTCTCGTCTTCTTTCCTAGGAGAACATTTTCACCCAGTCTGAGGGGATTGCATTTTGCTCATTCCTGTTTGATGCATTTCTTGTGAGACAGGATCAAATGAGATTGAAGGCCCAGAAAGCCCCATGCTGTGTACCTTGCATAAAATGTACTTTCTCTTACACTAGAAAAAGGCTTACATGACATATATTTTTTATAAATATATATCTTGAAATTTTGAAAGTAGGCAAAAAACATTATAATATCATAAGGTGGCAAGAAATACAAAAGAAGAAAAAAAAAACCACAGTGAATAGAATCCTTTTTTATAAAAAAGAAAACTATGCTTAACACAAACTCCTTCATGAATTCTCTTTATACTTCCAGTGACACAAATTCACCATTCTGCTGACACCGTTGCTGACGCTACTGAAAAAGTCACCCAAGATGGCTCATTTTAAAATAAAATTTTACAAGGAGACAAAATGGGGATTTGTAATGGAACATTTTCTCCTACTTAATCACAGCATCATTACTGTGATGGTATGAACTCCATTTGGTCTTTTAATTGATTTAATGATAAACATTTAATATTTTGGGGATATCTCCTACAAAGACATCCAGTTAAAGGAGAAAAGTCTTAAATTGTAGTTGCCCAAAACAGTCTTCCCCTAATTTACTTAATGCCAACAAACCAGAAATCCCTGCAGTAACTCTGTGTTTCTAATAGTGCTATCAATTTTAATACTACCTCCACTCATTTCAAGTCACCGAGCAATTCTCAAGCATTTACAATCATCAGTCAAACAAGGAACCATTTCAGCTCTTTGACCTTAGAATCATGAGGTATAAACTTTCAACTTCCATAGGGAAGATATTTTTAAAATGAAGAGTGCATTTCCCAGAATAATGATGCTCTAATACTAAACAGCAGCTCAGTTATTTTGCGTTAAGAAACCAAAGCCCTTCTTACACAATTTCAAAGCAGCAGCTGCGACTTTGAAACCAGGAACTCATTCTGGCCACCTGCTTTAAAACCAGCCAAAATAAACGTGGTGGGATGGTTCCTGTTGATAGCCATGGGATGGCAGGGCAGCACAGGTTATTTGCTGCTAGGGCTTAGGTCCCAGACACCACCAACTTCTCCAGGATTTCATCTGGATGAAGACCTTGGGATCAAGCTGCATCTGAAAGCTGGATTAATTATTAAGTGCTAGTTTGCAGGACTGTTACTCAAGAGGAGCAAACCTTCACTGCACAGCTGAGATATATTGTTCACGGCATGCCATTCACAGTGTGATGTTTTACTCCCACAGCAGATGATACTTCCTAATCCCTTGCCAAACAGAAAGTATTATGGTCTGGCTTACAAGGTATTGGTTTCTTTGAAGAAAGAGTTTGTTTTGCTGCTGTGTTTTTTGTTGGTTTTGGGTTTTTAATAACTCAAACCCATCTATAATAGCAGTAACAGTAAACTAAGAATTATTACTTTGAAACCTCAAACTAGCCTGCTTCTTCTAGACCTACTAAATGCAAAAAACATTGCAAAAAATAGTGTCCACCAGTGCAACTTAGGTGAACACTAACTAAACCTTCCCAGACCTACAACCACAGCTAATGTAGCAGAGTGTACCTCAGAAGATATTTCAGGGTCTAATCCTGCTCTCAGCAGAATGAACAGAGAGTTACTGAATTTCAACAGCAAAAGGATTTGGCCTACAAAAACTCAGCCATTTCTAATTCACAGTGCTAAAAAGCAAATGTAGCCCCCCTCAAAAAACTCCACTACAAAGTACTACAGAAGGAAAATAAACCTTAAATATTTAAAAACATACAAACATGTTCCTAAAAGTTTAATTTAATATAACATTGTTAAAGAAGGAGAGAAGAAAAGAAAAAAAATCAGGTCATTCACAAGTGCCCTGAGTTCTTTCTGCTTTCTACTCCTCTGTGCCTTGCTTTCCCTCCTTGCACTCTCCTTGTGCAGAGGCACATTTCAGACAAAGCAGCCACTGTAATGCTCACAGTGCCCAGGTGGGAACACACTTTTCTCCGTATGGCCAGCAAAGGACACACACTTTGATCTTCAAGGAAAAGACTCTGGATGGTGCGACTCAAAAGGCTGCTGCAAGTTTATTTCTTTTTTTTTTTTTCCCCTATAAATTATCCCTCCTTTTGATATCTATTCTTGCTCTTGAAAAAAAATAAAAATACAGGCATCAAGTCAAGATGAAAACTGCCCACACGACAAGTTTGTGTTTACAAGCTTAAGAGCAAGTTTCACTTGAACACAGGTCAATGCCTCTTTAAGAAAACATCACATACCAAAAAAATCACACATGGTTAGAACACATCATGAGCAGAGAGGAATTGTGGACTCAGTCTGTGAGGCACCGAGCCAGCCTGAGAAGCCCTTTGAAGTTAGAAAAACATCCTCTGGTCAGAGCACATTTGTGAAACCGTGGGACAGGCGCTTTAAACAACATTCGCTGGAGATCACCTGCGGTGTGCCAGTGCATTGGCGCCTGGGCAGCTCCAACAGCGTAACCCTTTACATTCCACCCGGATCACTCACTCCAAAATCTCCCCCATCAACAGCACAGTCACAAAACTGCATGGCAAAGAATGCTCCTTTCCCTCTCTGTGCAGCACAGGCAGGCAGGTCCAGCAGGCGTGTGAAGTTTGGGGAAAGCCAGCCACCAGCAGACCTTGGTCAGCAGAAGCAAGGCCACTGTCCCTGGGCACAGCAGGGCTGACACAGAGGGAAGGCATCACCCTGCAGGAAGGGCCACTGCAAAGCTGCACAAGGCACAACAGAGTCAGGAACGCAGCCAGGCGTGACACAGAACGCTGCTCATCACCCTTGGCAGGAGAAGGAAGATCCTTGGCTGTGGGAGGCTAAGCCCAGGTAACACAAGGGGTTTTTCCTCTCCCACCTACACACAGACCAGACTGAACATCAGAAGACTTTTCTAGCAAAAGTAGCTCCCTCTGCCCAGCTCTGCCATCAGCTATTAGCACCCAGCCCCCTAGCAGCAGTGAGCTGCGCCAGCCCAATTTGAAGCACATCCACCCCCTGATCTGGCACTGGCAGGCTGGAGTGCCTCTCAGAAGAGTCTCTAACTGCAAGCAGCAGTGCCTGCCCAATCCTCACCCTGCTGGATGCTGGAACTGATGTGCAGTAGCAGATGAGCTTGACTAGAGCCCGTGTCAGCTGAGACAGTGGAAGGAGCAAGGCTCACCCTGCCTTTGGACAGGGTTCCTGCTGCTCTCAGGAGACGCTCAGACTGCACAGGAGGCCAGGACTCTTGCCTTTCTTAAAACATACCCCTAAAGGCACATCATTAGCATTTTTCTCATCTAACCATTCTGCTCTTCTGTCTTTGACAAGCTTTCCTGCTCTCCCCAGTGGTGGTGAAATTCTCCTCATTTTTGAGGAGGCAGGAGTGCCAGCGTTGCCATCAGAAGCATGAGGAGGGTCAGATTACTCCAGCAGAGCTAACAAGGGACCTCACAGCCTTTCTGCTTCTCCCACAGGACACTGCCCATTGTCTGTTATTCAATTACTGACAAATCTAGGGGGCTTCCCACTGCAGTGCCTTTGGTTTCTGTCTTTCCAAAATGGGGAAAATCAGAGGTGGCCATAGATGAAGGACCGACTGTTTTAGCAGAGGTTTGTTCTGTATCTGAACATATGTATGTTTAATGAATTAGCACAAACACCTGCATGCTGCAGTCCAGCTGGTCCCTCCTGGACAGCAGCAAATGCCCAAGGACACAGAGCTACTTTAACGTGCCTTACTTTTGAATTTTAGTACAGAGTTCTCACAACTTTTTTTATTTTTTCCCCTATACGGCATTAAAAAAAAAAGAAATCAAACACTCATCTGGAAAAGAGTGCCATGGTAAGGCTGATGACCAAATTCCAGTGAAGTCTATATAGCATCAATGAATAAAATACTTCCTTTCCAAATGCTAGGGTTTTTTTTTTTTCTTTCTTTCTGTTACACACCACCACATTGCAGTCTGAGAGCAACTGTCTTTCAAAGTAAAGCCCTGTACAAAAGCTTACACAGGAAGAGATCTCATTTACTTCTTTATGCTGTGCATTAGTCCAGAGTTAAAGATTTTGTGTGCTTCCTATTAGTCATAAATAAATGATTGAAAACACCCTTAGAGTAGAAGAAAAAAAAAATGAGACTGTGGTTCAATACTTTAACAAACCAACCTAATTAGATAAAAAAACACCTTCATACAATAAAAATGTGGCATTTTAATGGGTATTAAGCAGTGCTGTGGGAATAGCCTCTTTCAAAACATGCTATTTAAACCTATCTGGAAAATTACACTGCTAATTACAAATGGGAATTTAAGTGGCAGTACAGCCGGGAAAAACTTTTGTGAACCTGTCATAAAATGATCAGATAAACTGCATCTGCAGGGAAAAATACACTGCCATTATACCAGCAATGTAGCTGCCAGATTAAAAGAAGGTTTCTTGAACCTTCCCTCATCTTCCACTGATGTGGCAGAGAACCCAATACAAAACCACTAAAACCAATGAGAAGCTTCCCCTCTATTACAGCAGGACTTTTGCATCAAAGCATCACAGAAATAATGCAGTATTTTTAAAAATTATAGAAACAGTCTTACCTAAGTGCACTGAGTGAGTTAAAAATATACATTTAAATGTAATTTATTTATGGGATTTGAAAAAACTCCTTTTACATATACATTCACATCAGGAACAAGACCTTGCACATAAGCTTTGCATAAATAAAAGTGGCTTTAACTGAGATAACCTATGAAGTTTATCCTCAAAATAAAATTAAATATTCAGGATGGCTAAATGAGGCACAGTTTTTCCATGGGAAAAAATATCAAAGTATTATTTATTTTCCTGTAGGTACTTGTTTTGAAAAGCCTTTCCTCCCCACCTGGCCTTCTGCTAAAAGCCACAATCTACATTTAAACCGTGTGTACGCTTTAGAAAATTATCAACCATCTTTTTTTACAGCAGGAGCTTATGAAATTATTTGATCCACTTTTCATATAGAAAGTCTATGGCTGACCATAAATAGGCAGGCTCCCAGTATAAACTTACCAGGAGTACATCAAAGACCTTCCTCTAGGATCAGACGATTGATTTCTTCAATGCTTTTTAGAATTTCTTCCAGGATATTTTGGGTTATTGCCTTAGACCTTTGCTCAGCTGGAATGACAGATATTCTGTTTGCTAGACTGTGATGTTCTCTCTTTACAGGGGAACGAGTGTCCGTAGTGTATACACACGTACACTACACGAACAGAGAGAGACTTGGAGAGTTCACAGGCAAAATTATTATTTATTGTTTCAAAAAGAGGAGTTTATTACAGAAACACTGATACAGGCTTAACCGCAGCATCTTGCGCAATACAGAGAGCGCTTGTTATTCTGCGAGCTCAGGGCTGGGACACTGCTCAGAGAAAATCCCCACTCCCCCAAGCAGGCATTTGTTCTTCCTATTCACACAAGGCACAAGGCTTAGCCTTACAGCTACTACCCTCTTTACCTAACTCTCTTGAAACTAACTGTCCTGGAAGTATGAAAGATTTTTAAGATAGGACAAGAAGCAGCTTAGTCCTTACCTACCACTATCAAATCTTTGGGGAATCAGACAGCAAACTATCTCCGAGGGCAATGTGACACACTACCCACCGTTCTCCTTCCTCCCCCAAGACAAATCTGTCACCTCCGTACCACTCATCATTCGCATCAGAGTGTGGATCAAAAGATCCGAGGCTGCTCCCAAATCCCATTTCTCCTGCAAGACGGTACTTTGTTCTGTCACTTCCCTACTGAGTCTATCCCCTTATTTTATGCCTCACAGCATGTGTGGCTGCACCCCAAGATCAAACACCCATGCATGATTTTCTTTCACAGATCTTGAATCACAATGTTATACTTTAATAGGAACCTCAATATACTTAATCCCTTTAAAGCTGCCACAGTAATGCCCCCAAATGCATTAAATTCCACCCTAATCGCAAAATACAAAGTATTTCTCTGGGTGGACAGTGCACAGACTGTTCTGACCACATGCCAATCCACCTCTGAGCTAAAGCAACATACACTGCCTGCATTTGTTAGTCAGAAGTCCAAGGATACATGGCTGAAAATTCCAGACACCTGAAATCTCCTATGCTGCAAATTTTGCTCAAAACCTAACTGAACATTTAAGGGAGGATCTCACATTCTCACGGCATTCTCATTGCAAATGACAGAAGAAACAAGAGCCACTGAGCCTGCATTTAAATCCAAACCCACTCAAACTGAAAGCAAGGCTGGTAGACGTCCCCTTTCAAGGTGTAATTGGGACACCCATCCATCAGTCAACTCAATGAGCTTCAGAGTCCACTGAATTCTCAGACTAAGGAGGGTTATTGGACAAAATTACCAAATTACTGGAGCATTGACAAAAAGCAGAAAAACTGCTTGCCTGATAGGTCTTGTTCACAAGTATTAAACTTTATTAACAATAGCCCTAGGTTTAAGGAACAACTACTTTTCTTGTATGTTTGGCAGGGACCTTGGTTTGAACCAAGGAACCACAGGGTCTTCTGTCCCCATGCTGAGGGGGTTGGTGTCTGCTGGGACCCTTTAGGTGTATTTTTAAAGGGCTCTTCCTGGCCCTTGAGGAGCTTCTCAGGCACTGATGGCATTTTAGTCTCCTGTGGGCACTGTCAGGTCATCAGAGGAGCAAAAACATTTATACCACCAGAAGTTTTACAGACCAAAACAAAAGGATCACTTACTGCCCTATAATATACAATAGGCAAAAAACCACAGAATTGCAGAGTGGTTCAGGTTGGAAGGGACCACATCATCTGGGCCATTTGGTCCAAGCTCCCTGCTCCAGCAGGGCCATCCCTGGGCACAGGCCATAGGATTGTGTCAGAAGGTTCTTGAATCTCTCCAGTGAAGGGAGACTCCACAGCCTCTTGGACAATCTGTTCCAGGGCTTGGTCACTGCACAAGAAGGAAGTTCTTCCTCATGTTCAGGTGGAAATTTCTGTGCATCAGTTTCTTCCAGTTGTTTCTTCTCCTATTACTTAGCACTACCAAGCAGAGCCTGGCTTCAGCCTCTTGACACCCTCCCTCCAGATACTGCTGGACATTGATGAGGTCCCCTGTCAGCCACCTTTCCTGAAAGTGCTACAGGACCTCCCCAACAGACACTGCAGCACCACGTCCCTTAAACAATTAGATTCTCTATGGCTAAACCACAAGCCAGTGGAGCACCTTATTAAAACAGTGGACATCAGGCTACATGGCAACAAAAAACATGCCATATTTCTCTGATGACAATAAATCCAGAAGCCTACAGAAAGTGAACAAGGGCCCTGTACAACAGATCCCCTTGCAGAGACACCAGGGGAGCAGTGGTTGAAGGCACACAAAATCATTTCCCCTTTCTCTTAGCTTACACTAAAAGCCAGCACAGCCCTTTCAGCACAGCTAACACCACTGGCCTTCCACCGCTGCAACAGAAATGTCATGAGATATTGCAATACAAACACGCTTTGCTGGCTCAAAAATCAGACACAATGAAGATTTTGCATTTGGAACTTTGTTAATAATTCTTGAATGCAATACAGTCCAACTCAGTCTCCCATAGCGGTAGTTACTCTGTAGGAGTAAATACAGGCTTAGTTTTGCTGCCAATGTTGGCAGATATGACTAAATATATTCACAGAGAAAGTATATTTGACCCTTCCTTCACATTAATTTTTTTAACTAAAACTTTACCTCATTTTCCATGAAAAGATTTCAAACTATGTGATATTTATAGATAACTCACAAGTATTCAAAGTAACTGGTATATGAAGAAAAAGTAGTTCCATTAAAGAAAAAAAAACAAAAAAACAACTTCAAGTATTTTGTATGTCTGAACATCTACCATTTGCTTTCCAACCAGGGTTTGATGCTGACATTCACGAAGCAAAATCCATCTGCAAGGATTTCTATAAAGGCCAACATCTGTAGCACTGGGAGCAATGTTCCATTCTGATTTAAATATCATCACCAAACAATTATTTCCCCAACTTTGGAAAAACTAACTCCTACAAAGTTTCAGTACTCAAGAGACTTCTCTTTCCTCTGTTCATAACTCAACTCAAAAGAAACCATAAAAGTCAACTGAGATCTTCTTCTGAAGGGTGCATACAAATAGCTACTTACTGAGCTCCTCCTGGGTCTTATTACAGATCCCAAAACCTACAGAAAACCCTTCTGTTAATGAATGCTGCTGTAAAGAACATTCCTGTACATCAACAATCGTCTGCTATAAAAGTCCCTTTTTTGTTATAACTAAAATTTTAGCGTGAAGTCTGGACTGCATTATTTACATTTAAGATATTAAAGAATATAACGTGCTGTTGTTTCTTTTCATCCCGGATTACAGAAGAGAATACACTCCATAACCAAGGCCTTCTCATTCAGAAGAATTAAGGTTTCACTAAGCCAACAGGGACCATCAGAAGCCCAAGAGAACAGATGAGGACTTGACCCAGCTACTACAGAGAATATATTTTCTTCTTACAAACACCAACCTAAGTAACTCCACTTTGGCGGGGGTGGGAGAAAGAGGGTTGTTAGAGATCAAAAAAAGAGTTCCTTTAATGAGATTGTTTGCAGAAACTTCATGGGCCATTCGGCTTTCCAATCAACATGCCAAATTAAAAGTGCACCACATTAAATCTGAAACACCTATAAAACAAGCCCTGATGAAATACAGACAGTCTTCCATCTACCTCCTCCATATGGCTCAGGCAAAGTCAACTTTTAATTTCATAACACAAAATATTTAATTTATGCTTTTCTTCATATGTCAATTTAACCTCTGGCACATAGCTTTGAAACCATATAAGGATGCATAACACTTTCCATATGGCAACTGAATTGTGGCTTTTAATTGCACCAACTGGTATCATTCAAGGATAATTCCCTTGGAATCCAGCTTTCTGCTACAGTATTGGCCAATTCACTAATCTCATCACCATGGCACTAATACTTTCAGAGACTCTTTGATTGTTAATATTCATATTATAATTTTCCCAAACCAGAGCTGTCAAGATATACTATGTACACCACTAATTAAATTATCTTGGTTTGTTGGCACCAAATTTCAACACTAAATAAGATTCTGCTTTTCTCTCTCTCAATACAAAGTTTGGTAATTTTATTTTAAATGCCAGAGACAATATTTTTGTGTACTAAAATACTTTTTAGTCATACCAATATCAAGAACTGCTGGGTCTGTTGTTTCTTTTAATCTTCAGAGTCAATAAAAATAATTATTTATATAGTACTGACATTAATGGACTTGAAAATATTTCAGTTAAAAGCTCTCTTCAAGCAATCACACAAGATAACATCCAAGGAAACTTTCATTGCTCTTGTCACCATACCAGTAAGAAGGCACTCTTTCAGATGTCACTTTACCCATGAAATGACCCCAAAGTAGTGCTACAATTAAATCTTGCATTTCAACAGCCTTTAAGCCATACTGTGTACATAACACTAAAAACCTCTCATCTCTGTTTATTATTTTCATTTTGGATGAATGACCTACCCAGCTGTGTCTTCTGTAAGGTGATGTATTTTTAATATGCACACACACACACACAATTTAACAGTGGGGGACTGGGAAGGGCTTCTTTTTTAATTTAAGATTGATCATACTAGAGGAGCAGTGAAGTTGACACTGGTGTTGTCTCCTCTCAGCCATGCAAGGAATGCCCATTAATGTCACTGGCAGTTACAGGCACAGAACAAATGGAGAACAAGCCCCACCTCTGAAGGACTGATGCGCCTCAGAATTTCATACTGTGTCAGTCCCAAACCAGATACTCAACTCTAATTAATATCAATTAGGGTTGAACATGAGGATCACTAGTACCAACGAGCCCAGTAGAAGTGGTAAGCTAAAGTAATTTCTATTTTACCTAAAATGATTACCTACAATGTGGCTCACTGAGAGTTGGTTTGAAATCTAATTAAAAATAGGATATTTTTTCCATTCCCAAGCACACATGTCAATGAGACGCACAAGAACCTAGTAAAATTTCTTATGGCTTTGAAGATAAAAGTAAATGGAACTAAGCAAATGTCATATTTAATATTCCCCCCTCTAGCACAGAACCATTTCTCAGTTAAATAAATAAATACATGAATATTTGCAAACAATGTTGATTTCCAAAAATAGTTTGTAAAAGTAAACACGCTGAATAAATTTAAGCTTAAGAAATAGACAGGATAATCCACAGCATCAGAAAAACCTTTCTGGATACAAGTTAACTCATTCATAAAGCAGCAAAAGAAGCGTATTCAGTTGCTAGCAGATTTACAGCCTCAGTGGTTTCAATTAGCTTTGAAACCAGAAGATGACTCTGGACCTCATGCTTTTCATGGATGCAACAGAATTCCTTTTCCCTTTAATGCTTCCCGATGTGGAAGCTGCAGGCCAGCCCCCGGAGTCCCTGAACCCCTTGGGGCAGAGCAGCCCCTGCCGGGCGGGCGGCAATGGTTTATTGAGCCCCGAGATAACGCACAGCGCAGCGCTCACCCCGACACACTCCCTGCCCCGGCCCACGCCTTCGCCCAACCATCCACCGGCAGAGCCTCCCCAGAGGACTCCTGCCAACAGCTGGACACTAATTACTGTCCTTCCAGGAGGGGAGAGACAGATGGACAGGACAGGACACGACAGGGACGACACGTCGGTTGAGGGAAGTCTTCTGTAACGGAGAAATTCCCAAAACTTCTGGTCTGGAGGAAAGGCGTCATACAATGGAACTCTCCTTGAGTGAAGTGATGTAAAGACCTCCCCTCCACAACAATTGTAAATTCAATCATTCTAGAGAGGACTACAAATGAAACTTTACTGCTTTCCTGTATTAGTCACTCATTCCTCTTGTAAAACACTGCATGAATTGCCTGAACTTCAGTGTCATCTCCCATGGATGACTAACTTTAGCAGAACAATTCACTGTCTGTTCTTGAGAGAAACAGCCTTCCAACTACAACCAAGAGAGGATTTTTGGCTTGTAGACAGTAAAATAAATCAAATTGTACTATCACATCCAAGTTTTGATTAAAATTATTCAAATTTTGAATTTTCAGTCTTGGGAGTTCTTCAGGCTAGGTGCTCTTCTCTCCCATCAACAGGTCTTTGGAAATAAACAGAATTTCACCAAATAGGCCCTACATACTAACAGAAACACCATCAACAAAGCTCTGGTTAAGGATTCCTACTAGGAAAATTATTTCTAGGACCATTATTTTTTTAACTCAGCTGTATGTTTCTGTGGATGCAGATATTTTCATCAGTGTTCGATCTAGCTCTTTCTGCCATAAGTCACAAACACAGTAACTTAGCTTTTTTCCCCCCAAAATAGATCCCATGTTTTACTGAGAAGTCACAGTTTCAGCTGTGACACAATAAAACTGTACCATTCCACAGAGCCTTGTAAGCTTATTGAACATTTCAGGATGAATTCTGAAGCAGTAAGGAGAAGATTCAAGTGCACTAAGGTAAATTCAAGTGCAACACTAGTACACTTTTGGGGACTACATCACTGTCCCACACAACCCCGTGACTAACCATTAGCAGAAGAAAGTACTATTTCTACATCTTGAGGAGACCAAAGAACCAAGAGGTTAGGCTACAATTCCCTTTGTATCTTGGTATAATTATACAAGAGATCAAAGAGATCTCAGAAGAGAAGCAGCCATGCAGTCTCAGTTATGGAGTCAATAGCTGTGACTCCGTAATCCTTGTCAAAATGACTGTACATATGGCACATCTGGTTCCAATGTAGGATTAGAAATGCATCCTTCCATATTCCAAAAGTTCGTATTTTAAAGGAACTTTAATGTAGCTGTCACAGTGTGCCTGTGACAGGATGACAATTAAACTAAATCAACAAGCAGGCTATACATGCACACAGATACTACCAAACACCAAATATTAGGTAATAAATGGCAAATATTTTTGAACATTCAGAAATATTTCTATAAGGATGACAGTAAAAGGCCTCATGGGAAAAGTCTTTTTAAACACACTTAAACTTATTTACAGTTTTATAATGTACTAAAACTGCAGACTAATATTTAGTTAATGGCTTGCTAATTGCTGAGCCATCAAGAGGAGGGCTTCCTCTTGAGTAAGAGGGGAAATACTGCTCTACTGTCATTCCAGTTGAGCAGACCTCACCAACTGAAGAGGGTTGTGAATAGAAAGGACCTTTGACAAAAGATATTTTCTTCTTTGCAGAAAGCAAATCATCTTTGTGGAAGAAAATACATTTCACAAACTAAAGTCAGAGTTTTCACCTTTAACTCCTGTATATTAAATCTCTGTTTAGTTTGGTGAGTTGAGCTTCTTTTCTAGAAAACATACATGTGAAAGGTAGAACATATGTAAAAAACATGACTTACAAAAAAACGGTTAATTGGAAAATAATTAAAAATGGGTGTTGCGTCTGTATCATAGTATGGACAATTGTTAATGATAAGGTCTTTCTTTGAAGACATTGTTTCCTAGTAAAGCACAATAAATATCCCTTCAACCAATCATACCTGCAAGTTGAAGCTGATTATGTTCATTGGTTACAACAAACCAGTATCTTACCCCTTGTCTTTACTTCTAGTGACTCTCATACAATTTATGCTCCTCAAAATACAATACTGGTGGATGTCATCATTAGCTTTTCCCATACTACACATCTTCTACTCACTTACACATCCCGCCTAAAATGAAACATTCTACACTTGCAAGTGAATTTTTCCTGAGACACAAGTCCAGGCTTCTGATAATACAACTGGTAGCTGACAAAGCAAAGAGCCTGCAGGAGGTTTGGTGGCCCTGGCTCTGCTTGTGCTTTCAAAGCCACACGGCTTGCTGGGAAGCACAGATTCCAATCTCCCCATCTCTCAGGTTACCTTTCCAGTGATGAAACTTTCAGGGCTTGATCCAAAGTCAATGGGAGTCTTTCAGTAAACATCAATAAGCTCTGGATCACACCCTGAAATACTATGAGGACCATATCTAAGTAATGTTAAGTCTGTTTACCTCCCATCATGCCTCTTTGTTTAAAGAGACAACATTAAAAATAAATAAAAGAAAACGGCAACTGAAACGTTTCCTCCAGCCCAGCTTTACATGGAGGACTGAAGAGAAGAGAAGGGGTGGAAAGTGACCAGTGAAAGAGCCAGGACAAGCAACTGGCACAGTAACTCTGGTGGAGAAAGTCAGCCTCTTGTTATTAGAAAGAGCAAATAAATAACAGTAACTCTTCGGGGACTTCTCCTCGACTGCCAAAATGTCACAGGCAAACTTGTGCACTAATCAGGGCTCACAAGCTATCGCACACACCCTGGCTGGGTGCTGGGCTTTCCCTAGAGATTGTTCGGTCCTGCTCGTGAAAGGTTTTGTTCTAATCGTAGTGCCCAGACGCCAGCAGTCAGGTTCCCTTACTCCTCTGGCTTTTGTACCCTCACCAAGTTTGCTCTGCAGCTTCTAACTTCATCAAAGGACTGAAGGAAACCACCCACGGGGCAGCGCCTCGGAGCAACATTAGGGCAAAGAAAACCTTCCTTTGCACAACCGCCCCTTGGGAGGGAAAGAGGGATGTAGAAAGAGCTTTTGCCTTTCACTATTTCAAAGGGAAGGGGCGGGGGGGGCAGCGAGGAAGCTGACATACCCTGGCGCTGGAGAGCCTGCACACGGCGCGGTGCTGGCAGCCGTGCTGGAGTCCCGAGCTGCTGCCGCCGCTGCTGCTGCCCCCGGAGTATTTCTGCTTCACCATCCAGTCCTCCAGCCCTCTGCGAGCCAGAGAGGCGTTCACCGCAAAACTATCACCTAGGAAAGAGGAGACAATGCCGCCGCTGAGCCGCCCGCAGAGCCCGCCCGACCCCCGCGGCCATCCCCGCGCCCGGCCGGGCTGGGGCTGGGGCTGGCACCGGGCTGGAGCCGGGACTGGGGATGGGACTGGGCTGGAGCCGGGACCGGGGCTGGGACTGGCACCGGGGCTGGAGCCGGGACTGGCACCGGGGCCGGGAGCGGGGCGGCCGCGCAGAGAGCAAAGCGCGGCGGAAAGTTGAGGGGAGAGGGCAGGGGGCCGGGGGCAGCCAGCCGCACCGGGGGAAGGCGTTCAAAGTTACTAACAGTGAGGAGCCATCCCTACCTTCTGGACTTTCTCTGGGTTTACAAACGGCAGCTAGGCAGATCCGGAGGAAAGTGTGTGAGGGAAATAATAAAGGAAGATCGTTAGACACCAGAATAAAATCACAGCAACAAACCGAATAAAATCTGAATAAAGGGAAGGGGCTAAGGAAGTAGCAAGTGAAAGGAACTAACCATGTTTCGAATGAAGTTTCCCCATCTCTCTGCATTGATCTGCAATTACGATTCATTTGACTGTTTTCAGTAGGGTCAGGTTCGCTTGTTGTTATTTTTTGTAGATATATAAAATCCCAGCGTGTTTAGAAATCCATGTGCTCCGCTTCTCCCTGCTAACACACAAGCGAGCTCAAATCTCAGCTCCTCTCCTGCAGCACGGTCCGGCGTCCCCCTCTCCGCTCCAGCCTTCCTCCTCTCTCCTCTCTTTCCCAAAGACAGAGGCGGTTACAAAAGACCTTACTTCACCCACCGGGGAACATGATTGACACCTCATTGAGATTAGACCACTTGCAGGCAGCCTCCGCCTTCCCATTGGGCCGCGGCGGCAGATGAAAGGGGCGAGTGAGCCTTTTGGAGGCTCAAAAAGGAAAAAGGAAAAAAAAAAAAAAAAAGAAGAAGAAGAAGAAGAAAAAAGAAAAAGGAGCAGCCGGGGCGCGTTTCACTTCCAGCCAGGCACGGGCGGCGGAGCCGGCCCCGCTCCGCGCAGCCCCGGGGGCGCCGGGCGGACAAGGCGCCCGCTGCCCCCCGGCCCGGCTCGGCCCGGCCCGGCCCGGCCCCCAGCGCCGCCCTCCGCAGCCGCTGGAGCCCCGCGGGCCGCGCCCCCGCAGCCGCCGTGTCCCCGCACGGGCCGCGGGCCGGCTCCGCCGCGGGCCGCGCCCGCCGCCCTCGGGGCCGCCGGGGCTCCGGGCGCCCCGCACGCCGCCCCCCGGCACCCCTGTGCCCGGGCGGGCTGCTGAGCCCCTCCGCTCCCCGCTCCGCGGATCTGGATCGCGGAGGAAGCCAGCGTGTCTGGAAAAGCAGTTGTTCTGCTGACTTAGTCGTGCAAATTGTTTTTCACGGGCATCCCTTCGCACACAAGTGGTCCTAATGAAGTCACTGTTAATGCCAAAATGCGGTTCTCGGGGCCAGGTCCGGAACCCTTTCTCAGTGATTCAAAATGTTGGCAGCAGGAGGACAAAGTCTCTCTCAGCTTTTTTTTGTTATTAGCTAAGTAGATGAGATTTACAAAGAATCTCTCCTACTTCTCCAAATTATGAATGGTGTATTTTTTACATAGAGCATAAACTTAAACGAAACTTGCTGTTTCATAAAGATAGTTCTCACAGTCATTAAAAATTTGCTTTCTTCCTCTGGCTGGTCATTATATTTCTGTTTATGAAAATCACATCTCCCTTGAGATGCTTGAAGTTCAACTAGAAGAGATAAAAGGGAGTACGTAGTAGATTCAGAACAAGAAAAAATGAAGACTTCTGAGAATTTAACTCAAGAAACTACTAGTCAAACTATGTAGGGTTTGACCCAGATGGGCCTGGTCCAAAAAACTTCAAGGCCACATCTGTGCTTTCAAATCCATATGTTTCAAGCACAGGGAGGAAGGAGTTAGACTTGGGAGCTCATCTGAAAAAAAGATTCAAAGCATATGTAGTAACACTTCTGCAGGGAATTGGGACCGGGAGAGGAGGGTCAGGCTTGGAGCTCATTTTTAGAAGGAATTCCAAAGCACATGGATGTGGTGAAGGTCTGGTATGAAACAACTGCACAGCACAGCCAATGCAATGCCATTAAATGAACCATTTCAACCCAAATTGTTCTTTGGATGATTGCAAAGTCATTTCTCACATTATTCCAACTATTTATCTGTCTAGCGAAGAAAGTCCTTGCATTGTGAAATGCAGCCATTGCAACAGCATCAATTGCTTGTCAAATGGCTAATAACATGTTTTGTGAATTTCTTTTTTATGTATTTTAATAATTTGTTTGGCCCATTTTTTATATTGTGTATTTAAGGTGACATATTTGTTCCTTTGAAGATTGTCTCTTGTTTTGGGGAGGTGAAGGAAGGGAAGAAAAAGTTTATTGAGCTTCACTTCAACCGTGAAAACTTGTAAACATTTTCTGATCCATATGAAGAAATTCTAAATCCAAATACCTCAGGTTGGCATATAAACAAGAACCCTTTAAAACTTCATCAGCAAATATTTTATTTGAAATATCACTTATCTTCACTGTTTATGAGAAACAGAGAATAGCTTAGCATAAGTGACCCCAAATGGGATGGGCCTGTCCATTCTTCTTGTAAGTTGTTGCTCACATTCAGCTCTTGGGAATAAAACAAGGCCTTAGAAATATCTCAAGTTCAGCAGGTCTGCTGAAGTGGCCAGGGGAAGAAGCCCTGGCTTTCACAGCAGATTACAGAGGTCCACTTGTGTCGAGGAACGTGCATGGAGAACACAGCCACTCTTGTGCACAACTGCCTTCACATACGCGACATTTGTTAGAGTTTAGAGCAAGCCCTTTCCCATGACAGTCGATGACATACCCTGCAGAACCAACCCAGGAGAGCAAATCTGCCAAAAGAATCCCCAATGTCAGTAACTGACTCCATGTCCAGTAGGATTCTTGAGCGTTGCTTGGGCACAGGAGTGACACAATGACAAGCTGGTGACGTTACTCTGGGTGTGAATCACAACCACAGCTCATTCTTCCTCCACCTGGGAGAAAGTTTTAGCTACTCTCAAAGTGACAAATCTTGCGATTCTTAGCATGGTTTTGCTCAGATATCAAATTCCACCTGATTTCAGGAGAATTTAGCATGGTATAACAACTAAACAGGAACCTCAAGATTTGACTCAGTATATAATGATCCTCAAACTACGGAGACCTCAAGGCATACAAAGATTTTTGGTTTTCCTTTCATGGGGCCAGAAGTGTGTAAAGTAGTGACGTCCAGTAAAATATCAGAGTAAAGTACACCATTCACAGAACATCACCAACGATTAAAGGATCTCCAACCCAGTGACCTCAGTGGAATTCTTAAAGTTCGAAAGCTATGACGTAGAGTATTATTCATTGCCCTTTCATGGGGGCTGACTGCCTCTTCAGAAGATGGAAAACCCTTTTGAACCTTGCTATACTATAAAGCAGTTGATTATATTAAATGCTTCTTAGCTAAGGAGCAAGTGAATAAGACCATTCTAGGAATTCATTGTCAATATTCAATAGCATAGCAGAATTATTGGCAATAATTGCAACGGCAAGAGTTACCTGATAGATGAAAGCACTACACTGATTTTCCTGTCTGGGTAGTGGTAAGATACTGCTTTCCAGTTCTTCTGCTTTATCTCCTTCCTTTTCTTGCGCTCTCCTGCCATGTTCCCTCCAGCTGGAGATGAAAGAAGGCTGGTATTGGCCTCCCACAGTCTCAGGTGGGTGCTGTTCTCTTCCACCTGGAAGTGGCATGCTGGTCATGCTACACCACCTCCAGAATAAGTGAGGGTTGATTCATGTTTTTTAAAGCTGAAAAGCCCCATGTAATTCTTAGAAAAAAACCCCAAAAACAAAGATACACCGAAGCAGTAAAGTGCAATCTGTGTGGTTCCTCCTCTGCATTAAACAATCTAAGTTCATATTGAACAAAGTGTTTTAAGAAAATGTTGCTCAGTTGTGAAGGGAAAACATATATGTGCTCTCAGCAGCATAGACAGGGACAATGGATCATATGTAAGCTCTTAATATTTCCAGGATCCAGCTGATACAGAATTTTTTGTACAGATACTTCATCACTCTCAGAATCATAGATGGTCACAAACCACACTCAGCCTCCATTTCAACCACATTCAAACCAAACCCCTTTTACTCCATCAACAAAGAATTGCCCACAGCAATGATACCTCTTCAGTAGTGCCCTCAATCACTACCCTGCTGATGCATTTAGGGCCACAAACCATTTTATGAACATTTAAATTGTGGTTTGGTGACCACATGAGTGCTTTGACTGCTCATTCCGAACACATAAATGGGATGCCTGTCACAAGACACTGTTTTAGCTTTTGGGCCTTTGTCCTTGTACCTGGTCTAGGCAGTTTTTTCAGCACTTTTGCCTTAGGCATTTTTGCAATCAGGCATGTTAGCACCTCCTGGCTTTAGCAACTTTGCAGCCTTAGCTTATTGCCTCAAAGCTTTGGCGTGAGTCTGCACTGTGGCATCCTTTCAACTCCAAACATACTTGCTTCACAGGTTTTCCTTGGGTTTTTCTTGGATGTCAGCAACTGCCCTGACCCTAGAGGGGGAAGAAAGACTGATCAGCAAGTTCAAACAGTGTCTGTGCAGCAGAAAGATGTCTATCACAAATGAGCGCATTCACTACATCACCTGCCAAATATTGCACATGCTCAGGTACCATGAGAAATTTTTCCAGGCCTTCTTCAAGGTTAGCCCTATAACTCCTCTGAGATCCTGTGAAGATTGGAGAAAACCCTGGCAAACTTTGTAGTCCCAGACTGTAAGACCACTGTGTCTCCATACTCCAGTGGATATGGTTTCCATGATTAAAGTAATTTTTCTTTCACTTCTCTTCAGAGCCAAGAAAACCCATCAGATAGAGGTGGATGTTAAGTTTAAGGGCTGGTAGTTCAGCCTGACGAGTGCTGATTTGGTAGATTACCTGTTTTCCACAAGCAGCAGTAGACACCCAGTTGTCCTTTGCACTGCCCCCACTAAAATACTCCTTTTCAGGTGGTATCACCTCTCCTTTCCATTGTATTCAGGAAAATGAGTTTTAGAAGTCCTAAAACAGAAGAATCCATGATGATGAGTATGAAGGTTCATGCCAGATTAATTTTTGTTTTCTCCATCTATTAGTCTGAAAGTCCTCATCAGCAACTGCCTTCAGTGAAGACCTGAGTTTAGAAATGCCTTGACTTGTGAATTCCTAATTGTCACCTGTTATGTCCTGCAAGTTCTCTCTCTCAGACCTTTGCATCGCTAACTCAGTAATCCAGATTTCAGCTCACCAGAAAAGTGGAAAGGTGAAAAAATCAGTTGATGCAGCCTAAAACTAGTGAGACTCCTTCTACCATGTATCTCTCTAGAGCTGAGGAAGCTAGGCCAGGGCTTTCCCAGCAATTTAGAAGCAATTGGCTTTTTCAGTATATTTTAGTGGGTGTTGGACCTAGAATCTGTTTTCTTGGAATCTGATTGCAGATTCTTCAGAAGAAACTCGAAGATCATATAAATTTAGCAGAATTTTTTCTGTCATTGTTTCCCCAAGGAAAACGCTGTTCCAATCAAAATAAAATGAACTTGCAGTTTATTTACTAATCAAAACCTATGGATGTCCTCTATAGAAGGGAATCCTTCAGATATTTTAAAGTGTGATTTTCCTGAGTTTTCTTTTTCCAGTGGATATTTTGCTGAGATGAAATTTGCTAACAATTGCAACAATATGCAGAGAAAGAGGAAAAAAACCTCTTTTCCACATCATGTATAGTGTACTACACATAAAAAGAAAAAAAGCAAAGTAGAAAGTACTGCCATGACTTCAATAATCAGAATCTTTCCTTTACCATCTAAGAAATGACAAGTAAGAAAGTTTTAATATAGGAGAGGATTTTTATTTGCATTTCTTAACAATAAGGGTGGTTTATACTCCACCTGGTGTCTTTTCTCACATCATCTTTTATGGGCTTCTCTCAGTGACAAGTACCTTTGTACAAAGGTTTCTTCCCCCCCTCTCCCCCTTCTCTGGTTCTAACTCTCTAGCAGGCTTCAGCATACAAACACAATGGGAGCATTGAAAGGAAGACAGTGGGACACCTCCTTTGATCTTGTGTTCTAATAACTTGTGTATGTTTGTGTCCAAAAACAATGTTCCAAGGCTGTGAGGACTGCTGCTGCCGAAAAGAATACTCATCACAGGGGCGGTGGAATAGTTAAACTGTATTCAGGAGAGTAAAGTACTGGCCAATAATGTAAACAACAGACTGTAAACTCCACTAAAATGCTTTGATGACTGAAGAGAGCCCCACTCCACAGCTGACAACACAGACATCATAGGTCTGTTCAAAGCATGGCACCGAGGGTCACCATTAAATCATACAATTCCCTATTACTTTTCATATCCATTCTAGAGGATACTCACTGCACATGGACAAAAGAAACACGTCTTGCATTAAAGCAAATGGCTACTGTCAGATGAGCCAGCTGAGCTCCTCCACTCTGCTGCTACTTGCTCAATGTTGTTGGGGTTTTTTAAACTGTAAGGAGCTGGATTTCTGTTTTCATTTTTCATTTTGTAACTCACTGGTGCTTTTCTTTCTGAAAAAAGGAAAAATTATTGCTGGAAAAACAATTGGCAAGGGAACAAAGTAGGACCAGTCAGACCTTACACACAAAGCACACTGCTTGTGTAGAAGTCACTTCTGACAAAGGGGCAACCCACAGCAAGGGGTGGAGGAAGGAGAAAGATGCTTGATCACTGTCTCATTATTTAAAACTGTGGGGTGGTACAGTCTTATACTTTCATATGTTGACAAATCCATTATCTTTGGGAAGAAAATGTAAGAATCAGGATCTGCACCTATACTTTGTATTTAGGTTTCCTCTCTGGAGTATTTTCAGCATATTTGAAACTACATACATTGACAGTCACCCAGGCCTGATTTCCAATATGATAGCATTTGCAAAACTCTCATGAAACGTGAAAGGCTTGAATTCAATGTATGGTGGCTCAGCACAGCACTTCTATGTTAGTTTTGCGGAGTTTTTGAAAAATAAACATAAAGTTTATTGAAGATCTGTTGCTATAGTAAACAGGTCCTGGGCTTGCAAATAAGTAAGTGTGTTAGCTTAATAAATACCTGAAAAGGATGAAAAATGTTAATAAAACTACCTTTTAAGCTCTGCATGAATTATAACAATTCCAAAGTGTTTTGGCAAACACTTATAACCATATCGTACTGAGAAAGAAAACTTTACTCTAAAAACTCTGCCTGGACCACCATGTCACTGCACAAATCTGGCTCCAGTAACTTGCCACAAGTATTTTGTCATTCTAAAAGAAACTTGGCCATAAAAGAGGGGCTTCTTTTGAACATTAAGGTTCAGCAGAATAAGCAATCGGGTTTTTATGCAATGTTTACACGCTGAGTCATTGGTTACTACTGTTTTTCCCCACAGGTACCCCGTGCACACCCAGGAGTGGTGTTGGTACAAAGCCTGTGATGCAGCAGGGACACAGAGGCTGGCACAGGCGAGGGGCTGAGGCACAGAAACTGCCCTTCTCCATTTCCCTGTGTGTGTTTCTGCTCTGCAGTGCCCAGCAGAGCCCAGCTGCCTGTAGCCCGCAGTCTGGAGGATGAATTACCCTGAGTACAACAGAAGGATCCAAACTGTGAACTGCTGAGCACGGTCCTGGCTCAGTGCTCAGCCTTTGTGCAGCTTACCAAGGTTGTTGAATCAGAAGCAGACTCGTTTCAGGCCCAGACCCAGGGAGATGCAGGCACACAGCAGGAGCACAGAGCGTGCCAGCACTGCCCAGCACTGCACATGCACACTCCAGGTGACGAGGCACAGACAGAACCCTCTGTGCAAGGGATTCCTTCTCAGGAGAACAGGAATCACTAGAGCAGTTCAACTATATTGAGGCCACCAGCACAGCACACACAGCTTGATCTAAATTGTCCTTGCTGCTTACCTATATTCTCTAAACTTTGCTGCGGAATACAGTTCGGTTTTCAAAATTTACTTCCTTTTTTCTTACAAAGTGCATCCAAAGGAACCACAAAACTGACTCATATAGATAAGACACTATCTTAAATGAACTTACCATGATAGTCTTCTTCACTTCTACTTGGAAATTTCTGAAGGACTGGCAGATGGACAGATACAAAACAACCAAGTAAACTCTGAACATTTAATTTACACTTCTCAGCTTTTCTTTTACCATTAACTATCAGTGTTACAAGACTCTGCCAAACACACTGCACATTGATTCAATTTGTGTTGTCAATACATGGCCTCTGCAACATCTTGTTATGGCATTAATGACATAATTATTACATTTAGATAGGCTGCATTAATTTGAATGAAGATAACCCATGGAGATCCACTTTGCTGCTCTGTTCTACTTTCTGTGTCCTTTTATATTGTGCATTTTCAAATACATGACAGAAGCTACAGGAATTCTGGGATTTGCATAAAACTAACAAGCCCTCAATTCTTCTGCTGGCATTCATAATTTTGCCATGGTGGTTTTGAACTAGTGCCAGACCACGTCTAACCAAGGCAGCCTTTCTGCCAGTGTCCTGCAAAGGCAGGGTGCATCATAGCAGGCTTTCCCTTTTGCCTCTCTTCTGGCAGCCAAAGGGCAGACAAGTGAAAGAACTCAGGCGCATAAACCACACACCTTGTACTTCTGCACAGCCTCCCTTGTAGAAGCCTCTTGAAATATCTGGAGAGAATCTTTCCCTATAAGGCTCCTTCAGTATCATGAGGCAGGTAAAGGACTGTGGCTGGGTCACTTCTGCTAATACCACATTCACACAATAAGAGAACAGTGTCTTATTTATTAATCCAAATGTAGATTTAAAAACATACAAATTCCTGAACATATACTAGGTAGAATTTATCTTCCTCTACAGTCAATGGAGAGAAATGTGTGATTCATGTGACCTATTTTATATGTCTCTATGAAGTTGAAATGAATCATCTTCTAAAAGTACCTATTAGGACATGATTTGTCTCATCTTAATATAGACATTTAAAATAGGTCAGAAGAACAGGTTATTCCCCTCTCTTGGCTATAAGGGGAGACTAGGTGACCAGATCAAGTGAAGATATTGTAGATAGCTAAAGCTGAGATGCATTCCACTTTGTGCATATGGAGCAAGATTTTAAGGTTCTTTTTCACCCTGGTCTTGAAGGGAGAGGTGACTTTCCTTTTTTTAAACACAAAAGGAATGCTCCTGCTTGCTATGCACTGTAAAACACTCAGGAGATCAGAGGGAACAAAATGCTACTATGCTGGACAAGGTTCAATTAGGATCCACAAAAGCGTGAGAGATCTCAGCTCTGTCACCATGCAGAAGACTGTCAATGTGCAAGTTACAGGTGTGTTAAGGCCATTCTTGTAGTTGTAGCTGGGGGTCTGTGGAATGTTTCAAGGAGTGTTTTCTGTTTCTGCAAGCAGTTAGGATGTCACCACAAAAAGTTTCTTACTGCTCCGGTGCTAGGGCTTGCTCTAATCAGCTCTCTTGTGCAGAAAGATACTGTCCAGAAAAATACTGTGACCAGATCAGCCATTCCCAGCAAGCTCAAGCAGACAAACACATGCAAGAGCAGCTGTGCAATCTCTGCTCCTCTGGTACTCCCAGCCAACTAAACAGTGGGAGTACTGGAGCTTACATAGGCTCAAAGAAAGTTTGGGCAAACCAACATAAGGGAAATCCAGTGACAGTTTCTAAATACAGTGGAATCATTTCAGACTCAAGAATTCCCTGAATAACAAGTTGTGAGAGACTGAGAGATGATGGAGTGGAAGTATCATGATATGTTAACCCTATTATATTCTTCCCCAGGCATCTGCTTTTGGTCACTGTTAGAGACCAGTGCCCTGTTCAGCAATTCTTGATCTACCCACCACAAAAAAATAAAGCGGATCATGAGTGTTTCAGACCAACTGAAGAGGTTCAATTAGTGTAGTCCCCATAGAAGAGAGGAAGAAAATTCTTGCACCGAGTTCAACTAAGCCACTGAGCTGGTCTGGAGGCTCCATACTGATTTCAAGAGACCCATGAGGTACTATTCAGTCTCTTCATGTCTGAGTAGCTGTACAATAATATCCACATTATTAAAATAAAATCTTGTTTCATAAGACAGTTTCCTCATATGTTCTGAGTATTTCCTACTGAGAGTGGGAAGGCATTAATAAAACTGGATTTAAAATTCTACAAATCAGCATAAATCTCTATGGAAAAAGAATATACTTCAGCTCTTCCCTGCTGTTGGATTATTGTTGAATACCCTATGGTTCTCCACAAATTCTTTTCTGTAGCACAAACCAGTGAGACGGATAATGGAACTTTTGTTTATAAATTCTACATTCTCTTTACTATAACGTCTAATATTTTAATAGCTCATCTTTCACACAATGGAATCATGCTCAGAATTATGGCACCCTGGCAAATAGTTAAGGAATTTAAATGTATCAGTCTTAAATCAGGCCAAACTGGACTAACAAGCTAAAGCTGACATGGGCCCCCCTGGTCATGAACGAGGAGGTTTAGCAGTGTTTGGCTGCTGTATTGGTTCCTTGGGTGCTGCATTGGTGCTGCCTCCAGCTGATCACAAGGCTCCAAGCCCAGCAGTTCAGCCAAGGTTCAGCCCACCTGCCTGGGCCTTCATCCAGACCCTCCTCCCTCCCTCTGTCAGCAGGCATGGTACTGTCTTAGACAGTGTCAGAAGTTTTGCTGAAGTCAAACTCTGCAGCATCCACCTTTCTTACAGAAAGCTTTGCCAGGGATTATTTTCCCCCTTCATAATCAATGCTGAGCACTCCCAGTCACCTTCTGCCCTAAGTGGGCTTGGAAATGGGTTCCAGGGTGTTTGTTCCATTGCCTTCCCTAGGATCAGGGTGAAGCTCACTGGTCTGTAACTCTCAGATTGTCCCTTTTGTCCTCCTTGAAGATATGTGTCACATTTGCTTTATTTCAGAAGGCCTTTCCCAACAGTGATGACCTCTCAGTGACAGCTGAGGGTGGCCTCACAGAGCTATCAGCCAGCTCCCCCAGGAGTGCATCCCAGCAGTTCCCATGGACTTGTTCCTCCAGCTGCTTTGAGCACCCCCATACCTGACACTTATTCACTGAGGGTGAGTCTTCATTGCCCCAGACTTTCTCACTGGGCCACGAGCCTGGGGTAGCTGGAGCTGGTTTTAGCAGGAGAGAAGGAGCTGCAGAGTTCAGTGAGCACCTTGGCTTCTCTGTGTCCTTGTCACCGAGCCCCCCCCATTCAGCAGCAGACCCACATTTTACCTGTGAAACACCTACAGGAGCCCTTTCTGTTACCCTTCCCAGCCTGGCCCAGTTGGACACCAGCTGGGCTCTGACTTTTCCAGCCCCAACCCCACATTTGCCTGGGGTGCTGGAGTCTACAGTGTGGAACCCTGAAGTTTGTGTCTAGAGCCAATCTCAGATTCAGTGTGCCGGCCTCACCAGTAAACATGGAATGGTCTTTTGAGTACAAACTGGCAGGAGACTAATTTTGCAAGGACCACAAACTATCCCAGCCATCCATAATTTTCACTTCAGCAATTAAAGGAATCCAGATGTGATTCTCTGCATTCGTTTAAAGAAAATTAGACAAAAGTAAATAGTACAAGCAAATAAAAGAGTTTCAAACTGCAATGGCCCAAGCCTTTGTCATGCTTACAGCTGGGATCAGAGCTGTGCAGAAAGTAGGTTTTCTGCCATGTTGGAAGATCCACAATTTCTTTTTTCATTCTAAATGAGGAAAAAACTCTTTATTTATTTTCATAAATTTTTAAAAGCTCTTTTTGGGTTTAAACTGATGGTTCTGATTTTTAGGCTTTTCTTATTACAAAAGAGTTTGCCTTCTTAATTTTAAACAATGGGCTAAAAATCTACTTTACAAGGTCATAATGTTCTATTCCAAAAATATAAAGAACTTCTGTTTCAAGTCTATTCAAGTATTCTGCTCCAGTATTTGGATACATAGAGCATTGTCAGAAGTGAAACATTTATATGGATTGCCATTTTGCAATGAAGAGCAGGTTCACAATAAGTTTTCTGACCAGTTGCAATTTGAAATGTGAGAGAATACAGAGACTATGTTTACAAGTTGCTTTGTATCTTCAATGGTATTATTTATCCCTTTCATCTCCTAAGAGCAAGGATGACTCAGAAAAACATGATCAAAAAATTCTGGTCCCAGATATGACAACTATAGTAATTATATTTATTTTTTTTAAATCTTATTTTAAAGGTTTAAGATATCATCTGAAAAAAACATTTTCCATTTCTGATTAATCTGACTCTTTATTGACCTAGGTTCATCTTCCCAGAGAGTTTAGTGAAGAAGATACACTTTCATTTCAGAAGAAATTCAGTGTCTCTATTTCAGTTTTGCTGTAAAGGAAGAACATTTATTTCTGTCAGTTTCCTTTACAGCCATACTGCAGGGTGCCTCTGATTATGCTAAACATTTGGGCCAGTTAAAGCCAGTTAGCTTTATTTTATGTGTTTTTATGCTGCAGATTTTTACATTTCCTTTGTTAGGACACCAGGGCTTTTTCCCCACATGAGATGCAAAAATTAATAATACTTTGTTTTGCTAATCCTGAGTTAACAGTCACAACATACAGCATCCAGCCTGACCCTGAACAAGAACTCTGGGCCCATCAGATATTCCAAATAGTACAGACATAATCCTATTAAAAAGATAAAATAATATAAGAGAAAACAAAGCAAAAGGAATCTTAAGTATGTATATTCCTCTTTAGGCTTCACAACTGAGCAGTCCCTCTGAAGCCATCACATTTCATTACAGTGGAGCTTTCTGGTCCAGCCCTGTGCATAGAAAAGGCAGCTGCATATCCTTGAGTTCTTTCCAGCCTGCATTCGGCACAGATTTTGAGTATAGGATGAGCATCTGACCTTTAAAAAAATCTTAAATTCAGAATATATAAAACAGGCTGCTTAGCCATTCTTCTTATTTCTAAAGGAGATTAAATGCAGTTGAAGAAACTACACTGCATTCAGAAACTGGACCCTTTGGAAGAAAGGGTGACATTTTCTCAGAAAGAAAAAGTCCACAGACTAGGACTTTTCAACTGTTTCAGTATAAAAGAGCCAAATATAAAGAACAGGAAACCATTCTGTACTTTCAGAATAATGTGAAAAAGACAACCCAAGAGAGCTTTAATACCTGAAATGCTCTTAAATCCTAAAGAAAGACTTTTTGTAATACTATATCAAAAGGGGAAAGGGAAATAGCCCAACACAGTGCTTTCCTTTTTTCAGCATGATATGGATGTGGAAAGTATGTTAATTCCCGTATTCTCAAAGGAAAACAAATAGCATAAACAGACAGACAGGAGAGGAAGAGAGCAGTATGTTTAAAATAATAGCGAAACCCACCACTCATTTAAGCTGTTAGCTCTGGGAAGGCTCAGGCTGTGTGTCCAATCACAGGACCTACAGTTTATGTCAAGGCTTGTTTCAGATGCATTCTGCACCAACTCCACCAAACACAAACACAATTAGAGCATTCAGCATCAGACAGTAGGAGATCCCCTTTGATGTTGGGATAAAATGAGGATATGCATGGTTTTGTCCAAAATGACAACCATCCCAGGTTTACTAATGGGTATCTAATAGAAAAAGAGAACTTTATGATGCTCATTAATTACCAAACTGTCATGTGCTCCTGGCAGAAAGAAAGTAATCCTCTTCTCCAGATTAGACAGCCACCACAAAGGACTTCAAAGAACTTTCAGTCCCCTCCCCTGAGAGCTGCCTTGCATAAACCTCACAGCACTAACCGTGCAAATTAAAAGAAGGGAGCAGTTGACAAACCCTTCCTGATACATGCGCAGTCTATTGCTGTTGGCAGTTCAGACACGAGCCCTTATTCTGCTGGCAGATGTGCACATTCTCTGTACAGAAAATGTGCTCTAAAATTCACACAAAACTTTACAAATTATCAGTAAACAATGCTCTCCATTCTTGCTTTCAAACCGGGAGATATTTGTGCTGAAGATCCTTTGGCGGCAATAAAAATTCTTTTTTAAGGACATGAAAATGTAGAAGAAATACAGCTGAAAGTCTAGTTCTCAGAAATTTTCCTCAGATGCTGTTCTTAATAAGGAGCAGCTAAAATATGCCTTTTTCTGGCAATTTGCCACAATGGGTATAAAGGGCTACAGAAATCATCCAATATGAGAATGGATGTGTGAGGGAGCATGAAGCACTTACAGTGATTCTCCTAGTTTAAATGGTCAGACATTTATGGAGTTGGAGATTTTGCCTTCAGCACAAATTCCTTCCCTTGCTCTTACATTTCTATAAACTCTTTCCATGTAGCTTCTTTTTTTTTTTCCCAGAGACTGAACTACAGACTTCAAAGTAGGCAGTACATTTCACATATTTATGATTGTCACCCAAATACATGTATTTATGGTTGTTTTCACAAAGGTCTGAAACAGTGATAAAGTCTGAATTGTCTCTCAGGAGGAGTGAGGGGACAGGTACTTGTGATGTTTGGATAACACATGGATTCCAGATGACAGGATTGTGTTACCCAACATATTTGCCTTTTGTTTTCTTTATTTACTCATGTAGATTATGATCACCTTACTGACAAGGTGAAAGACAATGAGCCCCATTATGATTTAGAATCTGAATATCTTTATTCAAAGTATCCCAAGGAGCATTTGGTTAAAGCTGTGTGCCTTGGTCTTGCTGGACAGATCAAATATTTAAAAGGTGCCCCACACATTTTATTTAAAAAAAAAAAATTTAAATTTTAATTTAAATAAGGTCTCTCTCCAACCAATTTGACAGACGTTTTATAACAACGATTGCCAAAAGCACACTGCTACCCAAAATAGGAGTGGCTTTATGTTTATTAAGAACATAGAAGTCCTGGGGAAGTAGTGCTGAGTGAGAAATAGCACTGAAATAAATAATCATTGGGACCATCAAAAACTGTTCCTTTGTTCATACCACTTTTCAAACTCCACTTCTTTGGTACATCCTGGTGAGCCTATTCCAAACCCTAAACACTTGGAGAGATTCCCTCCTTCCCAACTGATGTGTGTGCTACTTCTCAGTTTGATTTTTAAATAGCGACAACATGCCCGGGAAAAAATAGTTTTAATTTTCCTTTTTTTTTTTTTTTTTAAATGAATGAGTGATTTAAATCCTTGAAAACTCTAGGGTTGCATCAGAAACATGATGTATGCTGAACATGACCAACCTAGGTCACAGCTACATATGTAAAATCTTCAGTGATGCTGGCTGACATTTGTTATTCAACCTTCTTAGTGAAAAAACATCATCTTTCAGAGAGTAAACCCCACGATCATTTCGACCTAAATTAAATTTTCATACTGAAGAAATGTAAAGAACTTAGAAAATATGAGCATAAAACTGGAGAAAATGGAGTTTTGTCTGAGAATTCTTTCTCTTTTCACCTTCCATTGATTGTCATTGAGGATCAAAAGCACATTTCCTGGTTGTCTCTACAGTTAAACTCTTCATTATTGTTTTTACTCACTGAACATGTTTTTTCTAGGGTATTCTTTTTCTATACTAGTAACTACTAAGGGTCCCAACATTTCTGAATTACCATGGGCAGAACCTTGATTTTCCTATCAGCTCCCCTAAGAGAACATTTAGAATGGACCCAGTTATGCATGACAAAATAAAAATGTAATATTTGAATGTGAGACAGTCTGTGTTTGGTCAGGCACAGAGAAGCTGCCTGGCAGGTGCCAGCTCCAGCTCTCATCCATGGGAACCAGCAAGTGCCCTACACTGAGGGAAGGACAGGCACTGCTCACACTGAGAAGTCAAACAAAATGTCACAACCACCAAAATTGTACCAATGTATTGTGCTCTTGATGCCACTACCTGTTGCTTTCTCTGGTGTGAAATCATGAAAAATTATTTTAAATTATTAAAAAAGACAAACCAAGTAGTTGAGTAGTTTGCAAGTTAGCTAAAGATGACCAGAGTTGTAGGCTGAACAGCCACAGGATTTTCTTTTCTACCCCTTTTTAGAGGTTTTCCACTGCAGCTGCAAATCCAGTGCTCATCCTCACTTTGTTCTTGCAATTCAGCTTCTGCAAAAAAGCAGGAGATAATCTTTGACACAACATCCTCTGTTAAGAACATTCTCCTCCACCTTCTTTCCCCAAAGATGCCCAAGAAACTGTAGTTTCTTCAGCACAAATTCAAAACGCAGCCCTGTACCAGCCTCTCTGAAGAAAATTAACTCTACCCCAGCTGAAACCAGCACAGAAACAGAGTGAGGAGTGAGGCACTCCCAGCTCAGTGTCACAGGCACCCATTTCTGAGCCAAGTTCTCTCTTGGCAGGTGAACAGAAGTGATGCATTCATACTCCTTCCCCCGCCAGGCATTCGTCTGTGATTTTTGTCTTAATAAAACCAAAATCACAGTTAATTCCTGAATGGATATATTTCTGGGGACACACCAGTTTCCAGGATATGCCCACAAAAACGTGGCTCCATTTGTTGTCTGTTTTCTCTAGTGGATTTCAATGGAGAACTCTTGTTCCAAAATTCACCGGTTGGCATCAGACAAATAAGTAATTCTCCTGAATATGAGATAATTTCCATTAGTTTTCCTCTGGATAAGTGTCAGTAGAAAGAAAAGAAGTCCTGGAAAAATTTTGGAATAGGATGATCCTTGCAGGCAGAAGTTGAAGTGGTTTCAATCAAAAATGCAATCACAGAGGAGTTTGTACTGAATTTTTGTGCTGCATTTTCAAACGTGCGAAAGAAGCAGTGAAAGAACAAATGAAGGCAGCCAAAAGAAACCCAAGGCAAACAGACAGCATGATCTGAGGAGATAAGAAAAAGAGTTTTAGGGTAGAGGGCTGGGTGGACAAAGGCCTGGGTCTGTGAGTGCTGTTATTAATCCCAGCTATGCTCAGGGAAACAGGGCTCAGTGCATATTCTTTGTGACCAAACAGATTTGTCCCAGAGAAACAATTCAATCCATAGCCAACTTCTCCTCCTAACAGAAACAAGCTAAAATTGGCAAGCCCCTTAGGTCAAAAAGAGATTAGTGGTGTTAGCAATGAGATCTGAAGTATAAGCACAGAAATTTCAAGTTGCTGTTCCTGCTCAGCCAAAGTGCAAGCTCTGGCATTTTTTCAGTTCAGTGTCAAACTCAAATGAATGGCTCACAGGACAGTCAGAAAGGGCAGGAAGGGTTTAGCAGTCATCTAGTCTGATCTAGCACCAGTGATGGTCCAAAATTTTTTCCCCTCCAATCATTCCAGTCCAGCACCAGCCCTTGATATGCTGGAACCAGCCAGCATGGGCCATAACTGGCCACAGCATCACTAAGATGTACAAGTCAGGAGGGACTAAAAAGACCCCACTTGAACTGGCAAAGGACATGAGGAAATTTGTATTTTTGGCATATTCAACAACTCGTAAGGTCTTCCAGGATAAACAGGTAAGGAACCAGTTTATACACACTCAGATGCATCTGGACTCCCAGATCAAGATCAGGGGAGAAAAGAAGCAACAGTCATTCCAGGAGGCTGTGGATTTGCTGATAGAAGTTGATCCTTTTCCTTTTCCTCCCAGCAGTGAACTTCATGGGAAGGCAACTGGAGCTGGAAAAGATGCCAGCTGATTGCTGTGAGCTGAGACAGCACAGCTGGGAGCCTGATCCTGGGAAAGCAGAGGTCTGAGGCATTTTGAGATGTTTCTGTGAAATTTCTACAGCAATCAATTCAGTTGGTAGAAAAAGAGTAAATGGGAAAAATTGAAACATTAAATGAAGTCATTAAACCTGCTGGTGTGAAAACCTTTCCCCTAAAAAGAACTGGCCAAGTCCCCAGATGATCATAGCAACACAGGAGTTTAAAGAGTGTAGGAAGCTGATTTGTGAGTTTGTCAGAAGGTGAAAACTTCAGCATGGTTTGGAAGAGAAGGAGGAACCCTTCGAGTGGTCAGCAAACTGTGACTGGGCAGTTGTAGGAGTTCATTCATCCCTTCCATACACACAAGATGATGCACACACAAGGACTGCTCCTTTTCTAGTCTGCCCATGAGTGAACCCAGAGCCCAGTGATGGAGGCTGAGCCTGAAACAGAACTAGGAGTGGTGCTTTGGAACAGGGAATGCTCATGTTCCATAATACTCTACCTCCTGGCTACAGATTTTAGTTCAGTAGGACATTTCTACTTGAATTTTCAGGAGAACAAATTTATGATCTGGGGAAACCATGTATTGCTGCCATAGCTTTATAGGTTTAACACAAACAAGCTTACATATAGGGATGGCAATAATGCTTTGTCCATTATTACTGTACTGAAAAATCAGCAAATGCTCTCACAACCAGAGCAACTACCAGGTAAAGACATCCAAAGAAAAGTACATGAGACAAAAACCAGATGGCTCCTTGTGCCTCTGTTAAATCCTGTTAATATGCCTGAAAGAACTGGGTCATCAAAAGCATGAGTACACCCAGAATTTATACAACTGACAAAGTTCCCACTTCATTGACTGGAACAATGGATTTGTTCTTTCAGTAATAGCCTACAGGGTGCTGAAATACTTACCTGAGAGGGATGCTGTATTGGAACAGAGTGTCAGAGTGAAATCATCTGGTAAATGAAGCACTCCACTCCAGCATGCAGTTCTTCTTCAGATAGTCATGCTTAATGCTTTTTCCATCACAGATGAAAATCCTGGTAGTTCAAATTGAAATAAAGATGTGGGATATAGAACAATGTACTACTGGGCCTTTTAAGAGACAGAAGTACTCTGGCTGAAGCTGTTGCTATTGTTAGTCTCTAAGCTGGAAGCTGACAAACATCCATGGTGTGTCTTAGTTTACACAACCCTGATCATGGGTTTTTCTAAATGACCAACAATTAATATCTCATGCAATTTTTTTTTTTTGAAGCTGTTTGTTCATTCTATTGTGTGATTACTAAACAAAGACAGACCTACAGCAAATATAAGGTAAGGTGTCCTTTCACAAAGAAAAGCAGATACCAATTCTGAACCTCTACAAACAAATGTAGAGTGGAAATGCACCTGAATTGCTAGTCCCATATCTAGAACAAACATTTCTAGGACACTTGAAGAGTTTTGTATCTTTAAGACAAGCATTCACACAGTTCAAACATGAAAAAGTTGCTACAATATGGGGCCTCTGTCAAGGGGCTAACACCTCACAATATGTGGCCTCTATCAAGGGGCTAACACCTCACTTGCTTTACAGACAAGTAACCTCCATTTCCTCCTCCATTTCCTTCTATTTTCAAAGCCTTCCCAAAAGTTCTAGCCATATGATAACAGTGATTCAGAGATACAATTCTTTAGGTCCTGTTTTCATCACAGTAAAAAAAAATCCACATGCTAAGCCTAGTTAAAGCCTAACACACCCTTTTAAAACAGTTCACACTGCCCATGCAATGTTCATTTTCCTGCTACAATACCATCTTGTCCTGCCTGCATTTACTGTATTCCTTAAAAACATCTATGAATCTTAAAGAATAGCTTATAATTATTCCAAATAGCTTCAGCTAGCAAAATACAGAGCATGAGCTCATCTTCCCATAGTGCATGATGGAAAGGAGAGGAAAACCAGTTGGAGGTAAATGGTAAAAAAGAGTCATCTGTACTAATGAACTGTAAAATAATCTCAATTGACTGTTCCACAGTCTTACTCAGAAGCAGGTCTAAAGAAATTCTGAAGTAAAAATCTGGAAGGGATTTTTGGAGTTGCCTAAGCTAGTTAGAATGGAACCAGGTATACTGGAACCAGGTATAGCATGCCTGGGATGAAGCAATGAACAGATTCACAGCAGTAATGCTGATTGGAATCCAGGTATTTATCACGGGGGTCACATGTCAAAGTAGGGCTGTTGAACACATGGGAAATGTTAGCTCATGATCAGATAGCAGATACTTTCATAACAGAGAGAGATCTCTGCTTTATAAGGCTCCTCACATAGGTCACTAAATGGGGGATTGGAAATAAGTTAGTCATGCTTACCTGAAGTGTTAACCATAGAAATGCTTCCATAAATTCACAAATTGCCCATCTGTCACTGCTGGACACTCCCCAAGCTTGAAAGCATTGCAGCAAGTGTGCAAAATGCTGATACCCACAAAGCACTCCAGATGAGTCTGGTGCACCCAGCCAATGACAGCCCATAACTGTGGGGGCATAATAACTGATCTTGAGAGGATGATCAGAGCAAATAAACTTATTGCCAGATTATATTTGATGGTCTAAAGTTAACAAATTGGGAAAATAGCTCTATTTACTCTGAAAGCTCTTCTGAGGGTGTTTGTATCTTGAAAATAATCCCAATGTTAATGCAAAATTGTGAGTTCATTTGCTATTTAAAAAATAATCTGTATAATAGTTGTTAAGAAGATTTATCTGATGATCCTGTTGAGGGTCAGAACAGCTTATCTGTTCTTAGAACTGTAAAGATAATATTAAGCATGCAAAGGAGCAGCTATGGATCTAGACAAAGCTGCTCAGTAAATCAAAAGGCTCCCCTGCTATGTTACACAGCACACAAACAGCTTTAGCTCCTGCTCTGCACACACTGACAGCTCCTTACGTGAATTTTAACCCTAGGACACAACATTAAGATGATATTTTCAGAGCAGTATTTTTCATATTCTGCTGTCCCCCACTCTCTGGCAGCCTGCTCTGAGTGACTAACTTCCACACATGAGAGAGGCAGAGAAGGCAGAAATGCTGGTGCACTCTGACAATGAGCCCTGAAAGCTGGAGTTGGCACCTTGGGCTGTGGAAGAGCTCAGAGCTTCCCTGGTACAGGAAAGGTCCATGCCATGGTGAGTGTGCACAGCCTAAAGCCAGCTGTCAAATCAAACTCCAATTTAACCCTCCTCTTGAAATCTCAAGATACTTATCACAAATAAATAGTTAGATATGGAGAACATACACTTCACACCAGAAGTTCTCCTAGTGCTCTGAAGGAGGAATATCAAATTTCAGCTTTGTGAATGTGAGCTGATAACCAAGTTAAGGATACAACCAGCAGTTCAACAGCTGCTCAGCTGTGTCATTTTCTGACCAGCTTCTCTTTTTCTACTCTAGAGTAAACACAGTTGACAAGGCCAAATATGTAGAACACAGACACACCAAAAACCCCAAACAACAAATCAAAACAAAACTAGTGGCTCCATACCCACAGGGGAGAGCCCAGTCTGTTCTCTTGCAACCAATGTTGCTTATGAGAGAAATTCCTGTGAAGGCAAATTTCTGTGAGAGAGAAGTTGTGCACAGCACAGGCAGGGAGCTCTGCCAGGCTGGGCAGGGAGGGTGGGCATTACTGGGGTCGCTTCTTCTCACACAGAAAATGAGGGACAAAAGGATCAATTGCTCGTTGGAAAGGGAATTAAATCAACCAGAAATCAGCAAGGGAGGACAGGGCAGATGTAGAACATTAAGACTGATGATGTTGTTCTGGTGATTTAAGTACAGATTGCAGTATCTAAGACTTTCAAAATAAAAAGTTTATGAACTAAAGTACTGCAAATAGATCTCTGTATTTTGTGAACTACAATAAGGTGATGAGCCATGTAAAAGAAAAAAAGAATTCTAACATTTAGACTGTGTTGAAATTAAACATTCCTTTCAAGTAAACACCTCTATAATAGTCCTAGATTATACATGCTTGAATAAAGACAAATGGGGAAAAAAAATCGAGAGTAAAATACTTCAGGGGTGAACAATATTAAGGGAACATTTTGGGTTCTGCAAACCATACTGCAGCTTTAAGAGAAAAAACAAACAAACAAAAAAACACATTTATTTGGTGGGGTTTTTCCCCATGGAGGAATACATTTTGAGATCTGCATTTTTGCAGAACCTTGAGTAGCTTAGGAGTTCTCTCTCAGCAAAGTAGAGTTCATCCAGCTGCCTGATGAGGTAAGAGTGAGTGCTGGGATGGAGGATTGGCAGGCAGGACAGGCTGTGTGGTGGTCAAGGAAGAGAAGGCATAGTGAATGGAAAAGGAATTTAGTTTCAATGTTTATGAAGAGACAAAGCAAGGAAACTAATGAAAAGGTCCCAGTCTCTTTCTGGTAGGCTTACTGAAGTCTTTTTTTTGCAAGTATATGTAGTTAGATATCACTTGATTTATACAGTGTCATAAACTGTTATTACTCCTAAGTTACTGGAGGGCAGAGAGACGTCTCTTCAGCTGGGGGATCCCCAGCTGTGTGGGTCAAAGGACACAGGCTCTGGATTGATGATCCTTAGTCCTGTGCAAAGAGGAAGACCAGGAGATGTAACTGCCATCTCAATTACAAAGTCTGGATCTAACCCCAGGGAGGAATAGAGCAGCGCACAGAAGCTGAAGCTGGAAAACTCCCTAGATTTTTTATTTTTTTTTCACTGACCCTAACAACTTCTTTAAAGAAGGAATTTCATCAGCACACTGAAGGGACAGAAGGGGGGTAGCTCCTGAAATGGCAGTGATTTTTCCATACTGCCAAGTTCCTCACTGTCTGATAATCACTGGTTTGTTTATTAATCTTGGTTGGAAGGAGCTCTTGAGGTCATCCAGTCCAAACCTCTGTAACTTTTCTATCTGTTCAGAATTTCCTTCGGTGCACATTGTGACCGCAGCCTTTCGCTGTGCATCTCCAGGAAGAGTCTCATGAGTATTTAGGGCCTGCAACACTTTGTCAAGGGAACGATTCAGTGTCATGTTTCTAAGAACTACGAGCTGCTAAGGGAAGAACAAGGCATGCACAGATTAACTCCATCATCCTTCCTGATTCCAACCAGTGGAAATTTAGGAATGCCAAGTCTGCAGCCCAGCAGTGGTGCTTAATTAGGTATAGATTTCTGGAATCTATTTGGTTTCCACAAAATTCCGTGATAGAAAAGGCTGCAGTTGACTTGTAAATTATGAAAAAGTGCTTTCTTCGCTTGAAGTGAAGCAAATCGAGCTCTCCCAGTTTTAGCAATATTTTATTGGAAGCAAGTGAGACTAAGATGCATGGCTTCTCTGGATGATTTATGCAATTTCAGTAGCAATGGGTCTCAAGGATGTTTTCAAACTTTAGAGTTCAAGGAAACTGTTGAGATAGCAAATGTTAACACCCTCTGAGAATTTCTCTGCATAATAAAGTTTACCATCAGGACTATCACAATGAAGTTTTTCCTCTAGACTTCTAGTGTAATGTAGTGTAATTTCTCATGTTAAGACACTCCAAAATAGGCCAGCTCACCCAGGACTTGCAGTTATATAGATATCATAATATATTATAGATTGACTGGTAAATCTATACATGTACAATGCAAAGATAGAAATTTGGAAATAGAGATTTCTTTTTCCCCTAAAAGACAAGCTCTTGCCTACTTGTAAGATCAAAGACAAATTGCAAAGATATTATCAAGAAAAACGTAGCTGTGTCAGTTCAAACCACTAATCACTTTAAAATCCTCTATGGTTTCTTCGATATTAAAGTTGAAAGCACTACTGGTCAGAATGCTGAACCTGAAAATTGAAAAACTCTCCTCTTAAAATGATGCTTTTACTTATGCTGACTTTATTGCTGTGGTTGCTCTCCCTCCAGTCTGATGCCACCATCTGTCTGTTGCTTTCCAAGAGTTCAAGTATAGTTATAATAGCAAGTGAAAGAATAATAATTAGACCTTAGTTGAAATACCAGGTGTAATACCAGCTTAGTATGTTCTGGAAAAAAAGAGTCTGTACTGACTGTTCATGCTGGTGCTGAACTGTCTCTTAGCAGCTTTTTCAATTTTTCCTTCTGTAGACTTTCCAATAAATGCCTTTAAAGCTCACTACTGTGATCCCTACCCACCACTTTTGTTTCAGTGTTGAGTCATTCTATTTAAGTCCCTTTGTAGCAGCAAACTGCCCTTTGTATAAACTGAACCTAGTTAAGAATTCCCTTTTGCTTCGAATCCGACTGGAATTCTTGGCGGTACACAATGGCATATACCATAGCAGGGTGTTTGCTCCAGTATTTCACTCAAAAGCACTGGCCTTTGTTCTGATTTACACACTTCAGATAAGATCAGAATCAGGCCAACAGCTTCTGCCAAAAGAGCATACAAACTGAAAGGCAGAGAAGATAAAACAGACTCACTCCAAGAGATTCAGAGAATGAAAGTAGCATAAAGCTTTTTAACTTTTTCTGTTTTGGCTGGAAGTGATGCTAGCCTGTGTGGAGCATCCATAGGCCCTGTGAAAGCAGAAAGCTCTACAGAAGTATTAGAGAGGAAAGTAAAAAGAAAAATGAACTGGTAAAAAAATAGAATTAAAACTTTAATATGTTGCCCTGCTTCAAAGAAGGTTGCTTTGTTCATACTGCACAGTGCAATCACACTCAGATTTTTAGAGACCTCAGGACTACCCTCTTTGTAAAGAAACGTTAAGAGTCTGGAGAACAGTTCATTACTGTTGCATCTGTCCTTCTGACACATATCTTCCCCTTGCTAATTGACCATTCAGGAGCTAAAGCAAGATGCATTCATAGCTTGCAGTGCAGTCTGGTTCCAAGCACAGCTGCGAGGTGACTGGAGGCAGCTTCCCTCCCTACTTGCTCTGGTAGGTACAGGGAGCAGGGATCTGCAGACAGCACACGAGGCTCTTGCCCTGCTGCATCCTGAACTCAGCAACTCCCATCCTAGAGAATGCCCCCCCTGCCCCCTCCAGCTCTGTTTTGCTTTTACCCTTCATATGTTCTGTCACAGCATAAGGCCAAAAAGGCAGCTTTGTTGCCCTTTCTTATCAGGGCTTGGCCTGCCACCAGTTCATAGTGAAAACCTCGTGCCCATGTCAAGAATCTGTCTCAGCCCAAACTCTGTACTTCTGAGAGGCAGAAGAAACTCTAACATCTGTGCACATTACACAGCAACAGTAAATCAGTTCTGAGATCATAAGCTTTGTCTGATATTAAAAGAAAGGAAAATAAAAGGCTGGATTGGAGCAGCAAGCACCTTACAGGTGCTAAAATGTGCCTGGTATTTTAACATGGACCCAAGCTATTGTTCATAAGTCTGGATGAACCAGACAAAAGCGAGCCGTGCATGCTACAAAACAGTCTGCCAAGAGATAGCACAAGCCAACTCTCCCCAAATATGTGAATGCTCGAAGTCAAAAGTGCAGCTGGGCTAATAGTCATTGGGAAAGCAAGCATGAGTCATAGGGTTCAGTAGGCTTTAGCAACTCTTCGTGTCGCAGTGCAGACATAATCTCACAATCTCACTCTGCAGTTCCTGGACAGCTGGAGAGGACTTTGGAGAGAAACATGCTGTGCTTTCTTTCAAAAATCAGGGCCCTACTCCTTTGATGCATCTCTGCAGGCAATGGAAGGAATCAGGCCTTGGTCCCCAGTGTCAGAGCTGTTGCAAGCACGCTGTGTCTGCACTGCAGGACAAGGGCACACTACCGTGGGACCCAGACACGTACCTGGGGGCACATAAAGGGTGCCCTCCTGCTCCAAATGCACACACAACAGAGGCACATCATCCTGCAGAACTGCAGAGCCTGACTGGGATGCTCCTACCACCAGGACTGAGGGGTACACGTCAGAATTCTCATGTTCCACAGTGGGGCACAGATTTAGTAAAATGAATTTTAAAATTACATCTTATTTAGGTTCATATGCTGTTAATGTCTTCCTATCTTCCTTCATATCCTACTACTATGTCTCAAAATTGTTTTACTTCTTTGCTTTCACCAAGAAATGAAAGTTCTGTGCGTCTCAAAATAAGTAGATGTACTCTGCAGACTGATGGAAAATGTAAAGACATTACTTTTTCCCATACCTCCCAGATGGCTTATTTCTCCAAATGCAAAATACATATTGTTTTCAAAGCAACAGGTATTAGATGACATAAAGCATGCCAAGTTTCATGAACACCTAAGCATGTTTAAAAAATAAGATTTGGATTATACTCATACATTAAAAGTTGCTCATTAAAGTTAGTATTTGTTTATTTTTGGTAATTATGTTAATCCTGAAGTATTTTTGTGGTATTCATTGAAACTGATTTCAATGAAATGTTTGCTAAACTATAGTACATCTTTCTGTATGAATCTATTGCCCAGTTAGTTTTCTAATTTTCACAAAAAGGACTAAAACTTTATAGAGTCTCGCTGGTAACCTTAAAGCAGCTCTGAATGACACAAGTCATTGATCAGTCACATTAGAGTGACTTACAGGAAGAGGCCACTGTCATCTCATACTGGTCATATGTGAATAAGTTTGTAAGTTTAACTTACAAAGTTTTGAAGTTCAACTCCAGATAAATTTAACTGCTTTTTAGAGAAGGTATTGGGTTTGTTTTGGTTTGGTTTCCAAACATAAGCAGTGCTCCACTGCCAGCAAACAGGCCCCTGGGTATTCTGCCTTCATTGTGTCCTCCATCAGTTAAGATTTTGATAAACCTACTTTACAGGGGCTAAAATGTTGGATTTTTCCAAACGTGCCTGATATAAATAAGCCAAGTGTTTTGGAGAGGAATCCAGAAGTATTTAATCAGGCAAAACTTCCATTGATTTCCATGGGAGACTTGTCAGAGTAAGAACTGAGTTAAGACTTCAAGACTTGGCACATTATCAATCCCAGCAAACGACGGGCGAGAGCTGATGCCTAACGCATGTTCTAGGGAGGAAACTACTTGGCTCAGGGACCAGATTTAAAACATCACATACTGTAGTGTAAGCCCTGTAAGAAGTGAGAAGAACAAAGCTTAAGTTAGTTTCTAAACACCCAAGTCAGAGTTCAAATACAGTGCAAATATTCTTTACATATCTCAGCACGTCTGGTGGCACGCTTACTGTAAAAGGCAAGAGCAATGGATAAAGGGTGAGCCCCCAGAGGAGCCACCACAAGGCACCTTTTTCACAGGCCGTTGATGAGTGGATAACTCTTGATTATGGTATGACAAAGTTAGTTAAGAAACACTATTAATATAAGGAATACAGTATTTCATATCGTTATTTTAGAGATTCTTTTTATTCCTGAATTTCTTCAAACAGCAATCTCTTTTTTATCCTGTTTTGCATTGTGGGGGAGCCTGAAATGTCACATTCTCACAACCAAAGGTAAAAGCCAAGAAAAAGAGAGATGAAGGGGTTTACTATACAGCCTTTCCTAAATGCTAACAAACATAACTCTGAATTTGTCCAGCAGATTGTGTTTAACACTGCACCAGTTTGCCTTATAAAGGCAAATTTTTCAACATACTTCAGTAATAAAAATGAGTGTAACAAATGAAGTAAGTTGCTCAGGAATGGGATTTCTAGCTCAGTCGCTTTGTCTGATCCATCATGGGTGGCACTTCATTAATGTGCTGATGTTGCAGATTAGATCAATGGCTGGCAATTAACTGGGGGGTTTGTCTGATCTGCAACAGATTCCCAAACTGCCAAAATTCCCTTTGCAGGAGGCATAGTTCATCCCCTCCTCAAGCTCCTTCCTCCAGGATGCTGCTCCAATGGAGGACAGGGCTACAGGCCATGAAAGCTCATTTGTTTTGAAGTATTTCCTGGAGATTTAGAAATTCCATCTCTCCTGTAAGGAATTTCTTACTAGTAGAACATTAAAGCATGACAGTTGTGTGCATTAATACAAAGTGCTAACACATAGGCCTGTATTCAGAATATATTTAGGACAATACAGAGAGAGATGGAGGCAGAAACAGATTTCAAAGTACTGCTGACCAGGTGCTGGCAAATGAAAAACAGGTGTTGTCTAGAGTTGTTTCTAGGCAAACATAAAAATCTGAATTGCACTCAAAACAGGAAAGATTTTCTACTTTATTTCTGGTTGATTTGACTGACTTTTTTAGTAAGCATACTGCTTTTTTAGTAAAAAAATCCCTTTCTGCACAAGCATTTGCTTTTTAATTGAAACTCCTTCCCCCCCTCATTTAAGACTTAAATGATGACCTTAGCAGGAGGGGGGAATTGTATACAGCTCCTTTATACTAATTCTTTTTGGGAAGAAAGTTGACACTGTAATGAGTTTCTTGGTATGTGGACTGGACAAACACATCCAACATATACTAAGATGCATCTTAGCCACCAAATCATATCCTAAGTGAGAAGCTGACTCAGTGCACAGGCCAGCTTACCTTACTCAGAGTTCTCAATGGCACACAGGCTCCTCACATATTGCCTGACTGCAACACAGAGTCTCAAAATTCATACTTTTTAAACAAGGGCTTTTCTTTCCCCCTTTTAAGCCACCTAACAGTCTATGGGAGAGGAGAGTTCACCAGATAAAAAAAGAGAAGAAAATAGTTTCTGAGCATGACCAGTGTATACAGTCAGCAACATCCTGGCCTGTATCAAAAGCTATGCCAGGTTCAGGTCAGACTTCAGGAGGAGTTTTTTCACTGAATGGGTTGTTGAGCATTGGAACAGGCAGCACCCCAGGGCAGGGGTGGAGTCGCTGTGCCTGGAAGTGCTCAAGGAACAACTGGACATGGCATTTAGTGCAAAGGTGGTCTGTGGTTCACTGTTGAACTCAATGATCTTGGAGGTCTTTTCCAGCTTTAATGATTCTGGGGTATCCACTGAGGTCTCAAGAAACTGCACAAGCTTAAACAGCTTTCACCACTTCAATTACAAATTCCATGACCTAAAATGATTTTTAAAATGTATTCCTACGGACAGATATAAATTTGAATGCATTATGATGTCTCTTGCACTTACAAAGGATATGGCCATCTCTCATTTTTAACTCTATAGATCTGGGACAAAAATTCTACAGTTATAAATAGTCTTCACTTGCACATGAAAAAATTCTTCCTCTAATAATGACACAGAATTCACCATTTCTTTCACAGCCTGAAGCTCAGCTGCTTTCACTCTGCTCAACTCCACACTTCTGTATTGTAAGCTTCAACACTGTTTGTTCTGCCTCCTCTCACACTGAAACTTTTGAGGGGAAGAGAATTAGCTAGAAATAGGTGTGGAAGAGGAGCATGCAAACAGTGAGTAAAGACAGCTGGGGCAGTGAAAGGCTTCATAATACAGATGGGCAATAGCACCTACATTGCTTTGGAGACTCTCTAAGTACTCAGCAACCATGGTGAACATTCTGGCTGAAATCACCTGGCCCAGAGGCATCTTGGTGGGGATATTTAGTCCATTTACTGGGTTCCTTTACAGCTAAAAATCTCAGAAAGCAGAGGATAAGCAATACTGAAATCTGATGATTTCTGCAAGTACCCCATGTGATTCCAGAGCTCTGAGGCAGCTGGAATTTTACACAGTGGCCTCTGGGCACCCAGTGTTGAACAAGTCGTGGATGCTCTCCAATATACATCATAGTGTGTCAGCACTAATCTTGGGGAAAAAAGACAACAACTGTGATTTCTGCAATGTTAGGATTGCTACCTTATTGCTACCTCTATTTATGCACATAAAATGTTCACCCTGAGCTTGAGATTATTCATTTGCAATGAGTGGAATGTTTAATGTTCCTTAATTTCAGCTGGACTTTTCAGGCCTAGATACGTTGGAGCCCAGATATTTATCTTTCTGAGCCATGCATCACAGCCATGGCAATTCAGATATTACAGATTTAAGCAACACTGCAGGAAAACATCTCTGCTCAGAGACAGCCTTGACTAGGTGGCAGCTTTCCATTCTTTACACTCCCCAGTCTCATTTAGCTTGCAGGATTGGAGCCTTCTCCTGTGGAGGCTCATTGGTGTACATAGTGCTCATGTTCCAGGGAATACATGATCTCAAGATCACTCTTCTAGCCAGGAACATTATATGCCCATATTTTCATAAAATGGACTTGCAATTCTCCTGTAGCTAGACAATTGGAAGGCTCTGCCTCCTGAAATGAAACAGATTACAAAGAATGAAACAAGGTAGGTCTGTCTAAAAATAAATAAATACAATTACAAAGATTAAAGTTTCTAGAGGCATTACTCACTCAGCCTACCTGGATATCATCTGATATAGAAACAGATGTAACAACATAAATTCGTCTTCATCTGATTTTCTTATTAAAGATATAGCAGCTGGTGAGGACAATGATGCTAAATGCACTACTGGAATTTCCTGTTTGTAGTGGAAATTTAAACACATACTTACAAATATGAAATTTAAACACAAACTTACAAATATGTGCCCTTCATATAGCTCTGTCAGGGGATGTTACCAGCCCCCTGCTGCTGTCACATCTTTTAGTCCCAACAGCTTCATACTGACACCTCCTATCCAAACTTTGCTATACAAGCATACAAACAAACCTGGCCTTTAATAAACTTTCTAGCATCTGGGTTCTCCCAGTTAAGTTAATTTGAGCACATAGAATAATGATAGGAAGAAAAAACCTAGGAAAAAGCCACATGCATTCAGCATACAGCTACAATCCTGAAGAAAACATCTTTAAAACCATACACGTGTAAGACTTAAATAATTTGGGGGTTATCATTCATTTTGCCTTTCCTCAGTTAGTTTTACAGCACTGCAAGGCAGTCTCACCCCATGTTTCCCCAAGGACACTGGCCATTTGGTAGAATAGGAATGTAACCTGTTTTGTGCAATAATAATTTTATTAACTTTTTTACATGAGAGGCCACAGCCATACAGTTTCTGGGAGTGAGGTGGGCAGACACTCCTACACCTGCTGAAGTCATGGATCTCAGTGGTTATGAGAAGCTGGGGGAGCTGCACAGAACCCTGTGCTCTGTCCATTTGCCAGCTATTACATGGTGAGCACCAAAACCAGATGACTGCATCTTTGCAGCAAGGAAAGTCATCAGATCCCATGCCTGCAGGCAGAATCTTTTTTTTAAAATTTACTTATATGAGACCTGGAAAAAAAGAAGTCTTTCCCTGGCAGTATCGGAATTAACAGGAAACAAGGACCAACAGTAACACAGTGTAAGATGCCAGGAGAGCTGATCCTCCTCCAACTCCTGAATCCATTTAGTCTGTCCCAGAAGGCCCTGCACTGATGAAACTCTTTGATATGTTTTTAACCTCTATGAGAGCTGCACAGGTGCAGCCCATTTGGAAAGCAGGCAGCTCCCATTTTTCCACCAGGGGCAATGTTACTTTGAAATCATTCCATGAAGTCATTAGACATGAGTTTTTTGTTAGTGTTTTTAAAAGACATAATTTATTCTTTTTTTTTTAACTTTCAAGAGCTCAAGAACTGCAATGAATTAAAAAGTCATCTGTCTCAGAAACCTATTAAGGTGAGTCCCAGTCACCAAATTCCAGCCCGCTTTGTTAAGCAAATTGACTTCAGTCATTGTATTTATTACTAAATAAATAAATAAATAAATAAATAAAAGAAAAAGCCCTTACACACAGTATGCATGCTCTTTGCAAATTCTCTGTCTGGCGATTAACCAAACCTCTCTGTTAAGCTGTCCTGATAAAATGGGAAATTAAATGCCTCAGTATGAGTGTGAGGACACTTTAAGGCAGTTTTTAGAAGTATCGAAAATCTTGACAAAGCAATAGAAATTATTACAATTGTGAGATCGTTTTTTGTTTGGAAAAATGTCACATGGTAACATAATAATGAAATCTTTCCATTTACTGAAATAAAGTAGGTGAAACAGCATGTTTTAAATTATTTTTTAAAATCTATATGCTACTGTTCTCCACAGAAAATGATGGAGATAGTATATCTCATTTAAATAGCAAATAAATTAATACCAAATATCTCAGTATTTGTCTATAGGTATTTTGCTGAATACATAATTCCCTCACTGAATCACTAGATGTTGCAACCAAAATAGGTTATTATGACTATTGCATTTGATCTCCTGGGTAACACGGGCAATAGCACCATTAATTTCTGTATCAAAACCATTCTTTTTGTTTGATCTACAGCACCTCTTTTTTAAAAATATACCTAGTCTTAATACAAAGGCTTCAAGTGAAGGATAAACCGCCGTGTCCCTAGGTAAATTTTACAGTGGTTAATTTACTGTTCTTGTTAAAAATGGGCACATCATTTCAGTCCTGCATTTGTCTAGCTCCTGCTTCTAAACACAAGACTGTAATACCTTTTTTCTGCTTAAAAAGCTAGATTAAAGATGTCAGCAGTAATTGTGCAAGTTGATCTGCAATAACATATAGCCTTTGGTGTCGACACTAATCAAGGTTAGGCAACTCCAGCAACATCTAGATACTCAGCAGGAGGCAAAGGTTCAGTTAATTCAGAATTCTCTTGCCTTTGTGCTTTTGATGAAATTTTAATTTGGTTTGGGTGCAGGTCTATTTCTTTTACTGTTTGGTGTTTGAGAATATTAAAATGAACATAAAAAACTCCAGACCTGTTGCTACGTTCTCATTGATATGCTGTTATTTACATACATAAATTGATAAAAGAAATTGTCTGTGTTTATGAAACGGAGCAATTACTATTGTCAGGAGTTATCACCAGCAATGCTTCGACAGCTGGCAGCTTTCACAGTCTAATGGAAGGCATGAAGACTACTCAGAACAGCTGTAAACCAAACTCATAGGTCTATAAGCAAGCAAAAATCACCTTTTTATAGTAGATTTAATCTAAAATAATTATTTTAATGGAAGAAGTAAATTCCATATATTTCTTAAAGACTTCAAGCTGGAATACTCTGAACTCCTTCAAACTCCTTTGGCCTACTCACTTTCTCTTAACCAATCTCTTTAAAATCTAGAAACAGGAGAACTGTTTTGGACAAAGTGTCCCCCTCACAAAATGCAATCACTCCATGATATATTCTGTTTTGTGGGCTTTAATTGAGAAGAAAAATAGAATGGCTGTATAATTAATGTTGAGACATGCATTTAAAAAAATAGATTTCTGTCCTGCTTAAGTAAGTTCATGATTGTATTTAGTCCCCAAACGCGGCAGAGTAATTCTTCACTGGACAATCTGGAGTGCAGCTGTGGGAGGATGGAACAAGGGGAAGTTAGGAAGCATTTGGGGGGCAACTTGGAGGGCATTGGGAACTACATAAGGTAGAGAATCACATGAGAAAACAAAAGTTATTCTTAAGTTTTTCAAAATGTTTGTGGTCTTCCTTAAATTGTAAAACACCACCACCACCATCATCACCAGTAAAACCAACAAGCTGACACCACACAGAAAAAAACTCCAAACAAAACGTGAAAACCTCAAACCTACAACCTGTATTTGCACTATTCAGAAAAACAGAATAATCTTGTTTTCTTAGCCTAGCAAGGTGTAAAATACATTTCTTTCTTTACAGCACTCCTACCTGCTAACCAGAAGCCAAGAAGAACTTTGTCCTCCATACAATGTGGTAATTTCAGCCACACACATTAGCTGTTGAAGGGGAAGGAGGTACTAAACTTATGTATCAGGACTAGTATTAAATATTGTTACACCATTAAACACCATCCAACTCCTCTCCTTATCCAGCCTTCAATACCTTCAATACTGCATACTTGAACATACCCTGAACTGGAAGACTGTCCCCACGTTAATCATAAACTTCAAAGCCTTAATCAACTTTCTCAACAAAGCAAAAACACGGTTTTAAACACTCTGTCTCAGTGGGAGTTAAGGTTTGGGTGGAGGGAGGAGACATGTGGGAAGTAAAAATGGGCAAGGTTGAAAGGCATGGGTAAAACTTGTAACTGGGACTTCAAGGGGTGGATAAGCTTAACCGGTGATTTCCTGGTTTTTCTAACACTTGTGTTGATACTATGTGCACTTCAGAAACCTGGCCCTGGCCCTTAGTTTCACAGAACAGGGGAGAGAATGTGGAGCAACAGCTGCACTTCAAAAGCCACATGGCTTTCAGAGTGTTTTGTTCCCCTTCACACGTTTTTCTGCCAGAAGGGAACATATGGTCTGCTGTTTGGAAATTTCCCTGCCTAAATTTTTGTTTGATTAATTTCATCCAACTACTCCCAGTTACGAGCCCTCATAACACCCCAGACAGTTACACTCCTTCCTTTACATTTATACCCTTCAATTAGCTGTAGACTATGTGCCTTCTTAATCACCATACAGCTATACACATCTAGTCCTTTTCATCTTTTCTTGTCATCATCTTTCCGTGCTCTTTAATCATGTTTGTGGCTCTTTTCTGATTTCCCTCCAACTTCTTGATATTTTTGTCTGATCTTAAAATGTCCATACCAGTACTTTCTCCTGGAGGTGTAGTGTTACTTGTGTATTGGGAATCAATTTCTCTTCAGACTCGTGTACATCACCCACCTGGGCAGTTTCCTGCTCACTAGAGAACGTGACCGGTGTCCTTGTTCCCAGCCTGGACTGTGACAGTGCCACATCCATGGTTTTCAAACTTTGTGTGGTATCCTGTTACGAGTTCATGTTCAATTTCTCATCCACTTTTACTCTCCAAATGGAAGATGGCAGTGCAGGGAGCCTGCAGGAACAGGGATGCCCTTAGGTACAGATCTTTCTTCTGCAAGCAAGGAGTTCCTACACTGGAAGAACTTGATGGTGCAGGAGCTGAGCACAGCACACAGGCAGGATCTGGCTGGCCCTTAACCTCACACTTGCTGTTTAGGTGAGGGTCCAAATCATGGCTTAGGTGAGCAGGAAACCAGCTTGACCCATTCACAACTCCAATGAACTCAGGGTGTGCAGTCTCCTCGTGTACTGTTTGAGTCTCATCATTTATACATTTTAAACTGTTAGTTTTTCTTCCCCCTCAGTAAATGGGTAACAGGAAACACACAAAGCTCCTTAACTCTTCTTTAATCTTCCTCACTAGTGAAGTGAAAATCAAACAATAATTGTCTGGATGATCTCATTATTGTCAACAAAACTGAAACCTTGAAGTCTGCATACACTGAAATGCTGATACATTAAACAAAAAAGAGAACTGTGCTTACATGTTGTTCAATAAATAAATAAGAGCTATAGAGAGATCCATGATGAATGAGCACCCTGGGAGGGCTTCAGCTTGTCAGAATTATACAGTGACATTAATCACAGCATAACAGGTTTGCTGCAGGCTTCCAGTGTAAAGACCTCATTATATCTTCAAAACAAGACAAAGCAAAAAAGCAAAAATCCCCACAACTTCTGAGTCGATCAAAATGGAAAATTAACTAATGGACTTTTTCATTGGAACACAAAACTCAAAATAAACTGTCCTTTATCACATTAAAAATCACATAGGCAATGGAGATGTGTCAATCCATTTGCAGCATCCAACCAGGCTGTTTGTGCAGTGTTGTGATCACTGGGCTTGTATATCAACAGGGCAAAGTGTTCTTCAAGGGCTCTCAGCCCATGAGCTGAGATAAGACTGTGCAATTACAGTGCTGCAAGCTCCTCCTCAGGTGGAACAAGTGATACTTGCAAACAGGAGGTTTGCCTCACCAGGAGACCCCAGTGTCCTGTCAGCAATGCTTCCAGGAGAGTCCCTCTTCAGCACTCAGAGAGAGGCTGGAGGGCAAAATTCTACAGCCCTCTCTTGGCTCCAGAAGAATTCAAGCTGTGGGGACCAGAAAGCACTGTACTGTTATCAAAGGGTTCAAATTTGCTTGGATAATTATGTTTTTCATCTGAGAATTATATTAATGGCACCTCAGAGTGCTGACCATATTATGAGTTATGATCCATTAATCTCCTTGAAATCTTATATATATATTTGTATACTTGCCAAATGCAAGCACTTTAACAGATCTTTTCTAAGACAGTCATAGACAGTTTTTTTTCTTTTGGCCAAAGCAAAAAACACTCTAGCCTTTGTTTAGCAAGTTACTTTGATAGGAGATGGAAAACTCCTATCAAAGGATAGGGGATAAAATCTTAATGTTTAAGGTCATATATTCAGATCTATCCAAGTCCCAGACATCAGAAATATGAAGTAATAATAAAAGAATGTTCTAAATGTTGAAGATTTTTGTGCTTTAAGTTTCTTTCACATTCTGTGAAATATTTTGAGCAATTTCTAATTCTGTCCTAACCAGTTTGCTTACTTCAGTTGAGTTTATTTTGGGATTTTTGCTAATGGAATTTCCACAACAGTGAGCAGACACTGTTAATTGCCACTATTTTAGGTTCAAAGAAATATCACCCACACTACACATTTTATGTGTTATTTTGGGTTATTAAGACTGTGTTAAAAAACACAAAGCTAGATTTCTGGAAAGAGGACTTAATTATACAAATAAGTGGATGGATTTTCAGGTATTCACTACATTTGGCGTTGAGCTGTTTTTAATGTCAAGTATGTACTTAAGGATCTAGTGGGAGTGGAGTTGTACTGAAAAATCTGGTCCCAGTTATGGATGCTGAGAACATAAAAATCCTACCCCAGTAAAGACAAAGCCTTAAATGTCATTGATCTTTTTCTTTCCCATTGAGCTCTAATCCTGCATCAGCAGAACAAAGAGTTAGTACTGCATGGTTGGGAAGTTAAATTTTCCTCCACACCTGCAGGTCATTCCTCCTGGGCTCCCTCCATTGATAGCCAAAAAGTTATTTGCTTGAAAAACTAATCATGTGGTGCAGCTGAGCTCCTTCATTTCCAGAAGAAAGGCATCTCAAGTTAGACTCTGTTTCACAAAGGATTCATGAGAGAGCTGGGTTGAATCAGTGGGATCAGCCTGCAGACTCAGGGCCATGATTTTGTTACTGTTTGTTTAGTCTAATTAAAAGCATAGAATGGTTTAGGTTGGGAGAAACCTCTAAGACCATTGAGTCCAACTGCAACTCAGCACTGCTGAGTGCACCTCCAAACCATCCCAGTGAGGGTCACAGCTTTTAAATACTTCCAGGGATGGTGACTTCCTCAGGCAGCCTGTTCAGTGCCTGACAGCCCTTTTTGGAAAGAAATTTTTCCCAATATCAAATCTAAACTTGCCCTGGTGCAATTTGAGACAATTTCCTTGTCCTGTTGCTGGTTATTAGGAAAAGAAACTGACATTCAGCTGACTACAGCCTCCTTTCAGGACATGTATCTCAGGTAAAATTTTCATACTTCCAACAAAATTATAACTCACTGCAATTTGAAAGCCTCGGATGAAAAGTGTCATATAAATGCAAAGTGCTAAGAACACAGTAGGAGATTTGCATTTAAGAGAGAAAAAAATAGACTGATTCAGAAAGCATTTCTAGTAAGAAACAAGGTAACAATTTCTTAGAAGTCGCCATTTAATACAGAACGAAGTGAAGAAAGTTCCTTTATAGTCATTGACAGGAAATGATCAGCAGAGGACATAATGTCCTCTTATCAAAGCCTCCTTTGCAAGGAAGGACAAATTTATTAAACAAGACAGACAGACAGGAAGAGCAACAGTGCTCACATCTCTGAGTCAAAGACATTTGAAACACTAAATCCCTTTCTAGTCCATCTACCCACAGGTGGTTTTTCCCACAATAAAATGAATGGAGGCTGGGGGAGGGAACAAGAAAGGGCCAGAAACTCTGTCAGCCTTTGGAAAACACAGTGAATCCAAACAAGTGGTGCAGAAGGAGCACTCTGTGACTTACAGCCCAGTTCCTCACTTTGATTAATAAAACATGGGGAGAAGCAGGAACTGCAGAGAATTCCATAAAGCAGTAAACAGCAATTTAGTGGTGGTAATATAGCAGCTACCACCCCACCCCCAGCACAGACTCAGATTTCAGTAGAACGAGCCCTGTTTCAAGTCCACTGTTCCCTGAAGTCCCATTAAACCTTTCTGTGTGCTGGGTGAGCCCCAGTTCCTTGGATTTTCACATCAGACACACAGTGCAAGAACTGTGGCCTGTGCTGTTTCACATTCAGTCACTTGTTTCTTGCTGCTAAACCCACATCACAGAAGCTACAGAAATGCATCCCCAGGTCCTTTTGAAGCCGTGGCTCATGTCCTTGAAACATGGTTTGCTAACATTTATTCAACTTTATGCAGTGCTGCTAGAAAAACATTTATGGTTAAGGACTACTGTCTCAGAATACAGAGATATTTTTGGCTCAGAGTAGGAAAAATAATCATGGGCCCAATGACTATCTGAGTAATTTCTGTAACTACTTCCACAGGAAGGGCAAAAACAATCTTCAAAAGGTGAGGAAAAAAGCCCTCTTCTTCCTTATGGATTTTAGAAATACACCTAGCAGGAAAAAAAAAAAAAAAAAAAAAAAAAAAAAAAGCAAAAAAAACAGCTCCAAAGAGCAAGTGAAGATCCAATTCTAAAGATTCATCTTCATCCTGTCTCTCTTGGGGCCTCATTGCAGCAATGCCATTCTCTCTCCTCAGTGATCCCAAGCACTCCAAGCATGTGGAGGGGGAGCTGGAAGTGGTGATGTCCTCAGGGCTGCTGAGGGAAGAGCCCTCAACCTCTGCAGCCACTGGGATTCTTTCACACCCAGGTTCAACTTCATTTCCCCCATAGCAGGGAGGCAGCCTCAGAAGAAATTCATCTTTTCTAGAAACCACAAACCTAATCCTAGCTGCTAGTAAAATAATCTCTGTGCCGCCCTGTTTTAGTCATCTCAACAGAACTGACATGTTTATTCCAAGGACTAACAGATTTATTCCAAGGATGTTTCTTTCAGCTCCTCAGCTGTGTGAAGAATCCATCCCTCATCGATGTGGTACCAGTGGTGTTATGAAACACATACCTTTTCTTTTCTGTTCAGCTTTGGAAAGTGTCTGTGGGGCAAAAGAGACTATCTTGTCTTTCTTTCCCTGTTGAAAGGGTCAACCAATTGATATTATGTCTGTGTTGGAGAATAAATTAGCAGATGGATTGACTATTTCCCAAATGATAAAATAATTTCAGTTTATCTGTTCTCCAGCAGCTTATGAAAATAAAATTCTTTACTTAAAACATCAAAAGAAACAAATTGCAAACTAGCCAAAAAAGAAAAAAAAGGTTAAGTTTACTACAGTCATTGCTTACTGTTAAAACTAAGTTTTATCAACTGGGGCACCTTTCAAATGACAGCAGTTACCAAGGATTATGCCAGTTATAGCCCTTTATTGACTGAAGAATAATGTTATTAATTTTTTGCTACGAGGCACCTCAACAACATTGACTTTGCACAGTAATTGCAAATAGAATGCCTTAAAACTACACTAGAATAAGGTATTTATTCATTTTAAATGGAAACTTCCCATTTAAGTTGTTAACTGAGTCCCTCTGAGCCCAAACCTGCATTGAGCTACAGCTCCATCTCTAAACCTGCCTCATCCCAGGTCTCCAGGCAGGGCATGGCTGTGCAGGAGATCCAGGCACCCCCAGCCCAACCCCAGCTCCCCCCTGAGCAGAACACTCACACTGGTGGTGGAGCTCTCTGCTGAGCAGAATTTACTGGGATTCTGAAGGCCTTCAGTCCCCAAACCCTAATCCTGACCTGTTACCCCAGAGTGGATAATCTTAAAGGGTGGTTTTGGTGTAAAGCTGAACCATTCGCAGCACTCAGTTAATCAAAAAATATTCTCCACAATCTACTGAAGAATGAAAAGGAGAAATGGGAATGCTTGCTCTTAGACATCACTACAGAAATCCCTGCTAAGGTTGATGGTGCCTTACTTAGGTCAAGGCTGTAGAAACAGATTTTGAGATCATACAATTCAAGAAATGTTACTTCTCATCTGTTTGTGCCAAAAATCCCTTGTGTTTCCACATTTTTCTTGGATCGATAGATATTTGCCAGCATTCTCTGGTTATTTCCAGAAATAGCAACTAATCCAAAAGATTTTTCCTGAAAGGAACAGAACAGACAATATCCAGACTAAACTGTGCCATAACCTATTGGCAATATGTGAGTCAATAGATGAATCTGCTGCATGCACATCACTTCCAGCCTTACATGCCAATAAGAAACTTGATCACATAGAACAAAATTTTCTTGGACAACATGAATGGTTTGATGTTGTAATAGACTTTATAAAACAAATAAAGGGTTTTTTAAAGGATCTGAAAGTCTGCACCATCTCCCAAGTTCCCACATCTTTCCTGTAAAATAAAAGCACAGCCATACTGCTCATATGTCTCATTTTGTTTTTTATATGAACAGCTATTAGTGTTCAGTAAAAATAATAATAATAATGTAGATTATTTCTAGATGCAATGGAAAGATCTATGCAGGCTCCTCACTTTTTTTCTTCTCCAATCCCCATAGTTTAGTTTCTTGCTTCAATTAGCTGAAAAGTTATGATCATCCAAACATTCAAGTAAAAGAGGTCTTGTATATGAAGGAAACTCTCTCTGTATTTGGAAGTATGACAACCTCATCAATCAGAAAATGGAGATAATAAACATCTTTGAAGAGTGTTTTAGAAGTTAGTGAAATATTTACAAATATAAATTTGAACTCCTGATCTTAAGGCTCTCACGTTACTCTAATTACACTGCAATTGGAGCTCCCTGTGTATACAAATATGTTTGGAGTGCATATAAATAAAATTACTTAAATTAAAATTGTTTCTGTATTCTTCCTGCCAAAGAAAAAAAATTAAAATAGAAGGCCTATTATATGGATCAGTAGTGTGCTGATTTTGCATAAGTAAAGAATATTCAGATACAATAGTTAAATGTTTCCCAAAAAGAAGTTTTGCTTTGGCTCCTTGCTGCACCTCAACCAAACCTCTAGTAACCATTTAGCATTGCTTAATATATTTCCATGTCTTCATTTTTCCTTCAAAGCAGCCAAACCAGTGTTCAAACACACACATCTTCAAAGGTTATCCTTCTCTTACAGTTAAATACACAAATCAGCACTCAGGCAGGTTTGGCAGGGTAGTTACTGCACAGTGGGCCCAGTAATGGAATTTAGATGTCTTCCTTGGGAGAAAAATTTTGGCAAAAACTGAATTCAGGTCGTGTAGGTCTAAGAGGTACAATGAGTTTATCAAAACAAACTCCCTGTGCCTGTTATTGGTGGCAGAACTGAGGTACCAGGCCCCACCTGGGTACCCTGACCTGCAGAAGGATACACAGAAGAGAAGCAGGAATAGGCAAGATTTGTACTGAGCCTGAAGCACTCAGAGAATCATGGCAAATAAGGCCAGAAAAATCTTCAAAAAGGTATTTAGTGCAGAGCACTAAACCTTGCTCCCAGAGCACCCTCAATTATACTCTTGTTATTTCTGGCAGATGTTTATCTAAAGATGTCCAAAATGAAGCTTCAGCACCTCCCTGCACATTAGCATTTTTTTAATCTTAACTATTTCAGACATTTTTCTAAAAAAACATTAAGCCAGAAGTCATTTGACACAAGATAAGCTCATTATTTCCTTTCCTGTGCCTCACAGATGTGGAGGATAGATTATTCTATTCTTCTTTTCACAGCTTTTGCATACTTGCATTCTTGTCTTCTATCAGTCTACTTTAAATAGAGAATCCTATTTCATTCAATCATTCCTCCAAAGTCATGCTTGCAACACCTCTCCTTATTCACCTTCCTTTCCTCTGGATTCTTTCCAATTTGTCCACACCACACCTGTTCCACTCCCCAGACAAGGCCAAATGCCTGATGACAAGAAAGAACCAGCAATGTGATCTTATGTGAGATAAACATATTCCTGTTTGTGAGCTGCTGCAGCCTCACATACAGCTGCAATAAGGATTATCCAGTTGATTGTTCCCATCCATCACTTGCACAGTATTTTGGGTGAGTCTGATGGAGGGACACTTTTTCTGAGAGAGGAAAATGTGGACAAATTTTCAGCCTGCAAACTCGTTGTGGATTCTAACACTCTATTCCCAGCTCCTTGCAGCCAGTCAGCCCTGTGCAGACAGAACACATACTTATTTTTCCATCTGTACTCATTGACAACACCATTGAACCAGAGTGGATGTCTAATAGATATCTGCAGAATCCCAACAGACATTTTGAGAGGAACTGTTGGTGATCACTCTTCAAGTACCATTTTCCAGGTGATTTTGCACTCACCCTAGAGCTCCCTCCTGTGACTTCTGCAGCAAAGGCAGCTTGTAAAGAAAGAGGACATCTTTGATGCAGCTGTGATAGCTGTCACACAACTGCTAGGAAGTGTTTTGGAAGAGCAGCAAACGTCTCTTTCTAATCAATTTTTTTATGTTTTCTGCTTCCTAGAGTAACCTATCTGTCTCCATGAAGTTATTAATTATTCCTTCCCCTCTTTAGTTGCTAAATTTCAGGGGTACTTATTTAAAATAAGACATGGTATTGTTCTCATATTTATTTATGAAACATATTCACTCTGCTTGTTGGTTGGGACTTTAGCATAAAAATTATCATGGATAAACAAAAAATGGGGAGATCAGTGAAACATTTTGAAACTGGATTTTCCTTTAGCTAATTGATTGGCGTGCTCCCTCCCAAGGCTATGGAACCTGGAGGTGTCCTTGTGGGCCAGATTTCATGGTGTTGGTTGCACTCACACTTGTAGGGTTTTATCCAGCTCTGAGACTTTAGGGCCAACTTAGAACTGAAGTTCCTAACTGAACACATTGTTTTGCAAAACACGCCCTCAAAGAACTCAGATTAAAGTACTGAAAGTTGATTAATTACAATTCTTATGACAAAAGACACTCCTCCTTCTGTCTCCTCTTTTCATTCCAGTATGGGAATTCTTTAAACAATAAGCACCATAGAAATCCAGTCTGCCTGCTATGCTTTTCCTTGGAAATTAAAAGACAAGTGGCAAACCAGTTGATTTGAGACATCTGAGAGATCTTACATGTAAAAAGCCTATTAACTGAGTTGGGAATTCTTTCCTGCCAAAATTGAGTCTGCCTCTATATTTGTACTTGCTTAGCAAAACACCACTGCAGTTGCCAAGTTCTGGCCTAATTCATGTGTGAGGTATTGTGTAAATTCTTTAATAGCTGATTTTGGTTACAGGCTCATGGCTATTAAAACATGATGCAGAGGAGGGAGGTCATGGAACTGCTCAAAACTTGCTGAGTATTCCAGGGTTTTGGGGTGGGAAGCCTTGATGGCAAATGTGAGACAGGTAGGTGCCCACTCAGTGGAGGGTGCAGCCCCAGGGAGCTCAGGGCAGCTATACCAGTCCAGCACATGGAATAAAACAGACCAGAATGGACCTTGCACCTCTGCTGCTTTTTCAGTGCCTGGCCTCCTTCAGGAGCAGCTGCCTGCAGAACAGGGGGCAAGAGGAGGAACATCTGGTCCCACCAAGTAAATACCAGCAGCCTGGACTGCAATAACTGATCACTACAATGCATGCCAAATGCAGGTGTTAAATAAAGCTCTGTGCACCAAACAGCCTCACAGGGTCCTAACTATACAGGAGTGCTCCAATGGTAACAGAAATACAAATGCATTTCACTAGGAGGGCTTGGAGAAATGCTCTTTGTTAGCAATCCACACCTACTCTCCCTTTCATTTAAAGCTGACAAAAACTCCCAGAGCCTCAGCGATCCAAAAACGCCTGTAACAAAACCATGAAAGGTAAGTGCTTCAAAGTCCTGATATTTCTAAGACAAAAGACAAGCCAAAGCAATTCTTCCTTAAACAGAAGGGGGGAAAAATGAAGAAAACAGACCCCTTCCCCTCCTTCCTTTTGCAGGTCCCCTTTAAACAGACTGTACCCTCCCCCTACAAAAGGAAAAAAAGTTGTTTAAACAAACAACAGATGCTGTCTAAACTAACTGCATGGTAAGTGCATACTAAAGACATATGCTGTCTTCTACCTAGCCATATGTCCTTCCCACACACATACTTTAGTTCCAGCTTTGGTGCAGTTTTAGACAAACAGAACAAGGGTGCATGGAGAAGTTGTACTCTAGCAAGTTCTCAGAAAATCCCCTAGGATTTGTTTAATTGTTGACAGACCCTAAAAAGTAAACAGCACAAATAAAATGCTCCAGAAAACAGAAATTACCCGTAACAATTAAAGAGATTTGTAAGCATAGGTTGCATTTCTGATGAGGTGATGTTGTGACATAATTCTATGCTTTTAAATGTGTTAGAATAAAGCATCATATTATAAAAATCTTTTCAATACCATTGAAGAATTTATTACAAAAACCTCTTCTTTTAATTAATAGTAGCTTGGTATATTTGCCCTAAAACCCAGACTCTCAGATTTCCCCTAGAGAGTATTGAATTCTACTTTGTTCCCCCTGGATTCCAAACGTAGTGCTCCTTCCCAGATGATAAAGTCATATGTTGTCAAACATATAGCTTAACTGTACCAGGACCATTAGAGCTGGAAAACAGGCCTTGGAAAATAGCAGCAGTTACACTTTGGCATAGAAAGCTGTTGCTTCTAAGCATACACTTGGAGGATTAAGAAAAGATCAAGAGGTAAGAGATCACAGATCTGGCCAGCTGTTAGCATCCAACTCCAAAATGTGGCCTCACCCATCCTCTACTCTGATTTTAGTGGAGAAACTGCAGCAAGTCTGCAAGCTAAAACTCACTGTGGCTCAATGCATTTCCCTCTTAACATGACTGAATGAAACCAGTTAACATCAAAATTATTTTTAAATGTCATGCAAACCTCACTGCATTTTCTCCACTATTAATTAACATATTGGGTAACTTCAGAGAATTGTTTTCTACTCCATCCTGTAATTTCCCCTTTTTCAAACCTTCAATTCACACACTGGAATCGTTTTGAGGAGCTGGATCCAGGGCATCCTTAGAAGTTTTGTGACAGCATCCTGGTATTGCTACTTCTGTGCTGTATTGTGGGTCTTTCTGCAGGCTGGGGCACAGCTCTAGGAAGCACCTCTCCAGTAAAGAGTATTTTTTATAGAAAGAATGCAAGAATGTAGCCAGTCAGCAAAGTCAATGGCAAACTGCTTTCTCACTGATACTGGTACTTCACTGATTAAATTTTGTCAGGTGTTTTTTTGATTCTTTCTCTTTCCCTCCTCACCCCAGTACCAACTACCAGTAGAAGATACTCAACAAGGTATGGAGCTTTTGTATGGTTCATTTTTTGGTTAAGTATAAAAGAAGTAAATAAATTGTACTTTTGTAAGTACACAAATAATTCAGAATATTTGGGTTCTCCTTACATGCTCATATACAATGCCTTTGATCTAAGTTTCTTCAGTTCCACAGGATATGTCTGCACTTTTCTGTTACAGGCATGGGCTGGCTCAGACTTCCTCTTTGCTTCTCTGTGAAAAGCAAGAGCAGATACCACCTACCATCACTTCCAGAGATGAGCACTGCACTTGTCCTAACCTATAAAACTCCAAATACTTCACCTGAAAGAAATCACATTATGGTATAATGCCTAAATATAAAAGCTTGTGAGACAGGAACCTGCTGTGAACAGATGGGGGAATAGATAATGGGATTTTAGTGTATCATCAATACCTCCACCAATGCCTGGAGGGACTCTTGTCCCCAGGGAATTTGCTAGAGGAGAAATATCTTCTCAAAATCTATTACAAGAAATGCTGTCATATACCTTCTCCTACAAAATATAAATGAAGTCGTGCATGAAGGTAATTTCTTGAAGCTTTTAAGGACAATGTTTTAAGGGAATTTGCATGAAAAATCATTAAAGTTTTACAGTCACACAACTAACAGAGTAGTACCAAGCCCAGGCTAATAAAACATTCATTCCCTCCACAGCCAGGCTCTCAGTACTCAAGTAGCCAAGTTAGGTTTCTGTTTCACCATTGGTTTGTAAGCACTTGGGTTCTTTGAAATGCAGTATCTTATCTCTAGCAAAACAATGTCTCCTAAAAGAACAAAGGTTGCATCTCACATTTCTGAGTATGAAACGCTGCTCACAAACCACCTGCTTTGCCTATCCCACCCTCTTTGTGCTCCCAGAGGCTGCCTGCCAGCACCCAGGTTTCTGTGAACTCCCAGCTGTCAGCATGAGTGTGGCAGGTTCCTCTGCCTGCACCACTGCTGACAGCCTCCTGAAGGACATGTCCTGTGTCACACAGCAATAGCTGGGGGCCAGTGCAGACCCTTTGCTTGCTGCAGGGGAACCCTGATTCCTTAGCCAAAGGCATGTCTGAAATCAGTCCAAAAGCCATTTCAGACTCACCCAAAAAACAGTGTGCCTGGAGAATCACCATTCTCCAGCAGCTAGAGCAGGAATGCATGTCAATAAACCAGCCATGTGCTGTCCTTTCAAGTGGGTGTACTTTATGGCACCCCTGATGTCAGGAGCAGTGAAGTTGGCAAGTGGATGAGTATAAACTTTACACTGGGGGTGATTCAGTGTTTACTTCCAGATAGCAAGTTAGCCTAAGGAAACACAAGTTGGCATAATACATAAGTGGAATTTGACACAGGCAAAAAAAAAGAGCTTGGTTGGGTGAATTTTCACAAACCCAAATCTTCGTCCAAGGTTTATAGTGTCCCACTTAAAAATTCCACTGTCCCACCTCCTTCTGTTTTGCAGTCATTAACATTCCAGTGGTTCATGCTAATTGAAAGTCATCATTACCTTTGGGTCTCACAAGAAGAACAAAAGGTAACTCCTGGGTTAACAAAAGACTTCATGTCTTATATCCTTCCACTCCATACTTCTGCACTGGCTGCACATATCTACAAGAGAGGATATTCTTGTCCAGCTATCTGTGTATGTAAGGATTATCTGTCACCACATTGTGGAAACCAGCAGTGCCTCCTGTAGAACACTTAAATACAGGAGTCTTGACTTGCAGACTTCAGAATGAAACCCTCAAACCTGGGCTGAGTATTCAAAGTCATCAAATAAAAAGTTGTAATTAGTGTTGAGATTTCATATTTTGACTTACTGAGCAGGATCTGAGTGAACTTTCTTATTCAGCAATTAGCAGGTAAATAAAGAATATTTATATTTATATATAAACCATTCATATTATATAATATATAATTATATTTATAAGTATCATCCATAGCCCTAAAATGATTTAATTAATGCTCATACAGAAAAAGAAATCTGAATTATTAAAAAGAAAAAGATTAGCAGAAAGTTGTCAGGAGCCTTGATTCTACCATTAGTAATTTCTATTGACTGGTGGGTAAAAAAAAACAACACACATGGATTCAAGAAACCAGATGGCTCTGAAGATGAAAGCAGAACTAACAGCTCAGGATAATTTTTACTATGTCCATTAGAGATCTTCTGAAGGTGGACAGGAGGAGGAAAGCAAGCTGGTCAAAATGTAGGATGCCATATCAAAGTCATGCCAAATAATGACCTTACTGTAGAGAAGCATAATTCTGGACATTCTAATGCTTCTGTTTGTTATCTATCTGTTCTTTTTGAAACCCTCACATGTGTACCTCTACCCGTAAGAGAGGTCCTGAGAGCAATTCTGATACTCATGTCACTTCAGAATAATAATATATCTTTTTAGGAATTCAGTGAAGGTTTAGGAGACACTGGAGTCTCAGGAAAGACCTGTGGCCCCCAGCAGTGCCACAGATAAAGCATTCTATCCTATCTTCAGTACTGTTCAGCATATTGACATTTTTTTTTTAACCTCTTCAAGCAGGCCTCATAGTCTCACTTTCAGAAATTAAATCCCTAGTGGAGCCATAGTGAGGACATAAAATTCAGCTCAGTTTCCAAACTGCATGCCAGGTCCCATGCAAATGAAAGGAAGACCAGAGCACCATAGGAGAATTTTCTTTGGTGCTCATCCTTGGGCTGATTTGCATCTGGCCCTTGAAAAGTAGAAGGTATTCTGTGACCTTGCACAAGTACCAAAGGTTTTTATTTAAGCATCTCTTTATAAATTGTTAGCTTTGTACACCACTGCCATGATGAAGTTTCCACCAGGGAGGTTTCCACTCCTTAGTGTGTCTGAGCAGCCTCAACCCCAGTGCCAGGGCTGGCTGCAGCTCCTGCTGGTGGCTTAGGTGTGGATGGAAACAAGTCCCTCTGCCATGGGGCTTCCTTTGAGACATCTCACTCCGCCAGGAAAACAGCTGCTTGTGCTTTTGTGCTTACGTTAAAAAGTTCTTTCAAGTTTTGCCTTCAGTGACAAAGTTAAAAACAGAAAAAAAGCATTTCTTCCTGTTTTAAAAATAACACAAAAAGCTGAAATTTCTTTTGAAGAGAGTTGTCCAGGAATCAGACAACCAGGGAACAAAGAGTCTACGTTTTCATCAGAAGACACCAAAGGAAATTTCTGCTTCCTAGAGTAGCACATCAAACAATTTGTGGGGTCATTCCAGCCATCCTGGAAGCCCTTCACTCTCAACAACATTTCTGAAATGAAGAATATGAATATCAATAAAAATACATAATTCCTTCCTGTTGATGGCAAAAGATGGAGTTTATCAGTCAGGCCCACTAAACTTGTCTGTAAAAGAATAATATATTCTCACATTTGTTCTTACAGTTGTTCTATAAACAGAAAATGACACAGCAGAACAGCAGCTCTTGGATATCACAGCTTCTTTAATAATAAAAGTACATACTACAGGACCCCAGACAGGTCATCTAGAAAAAAACTTCTTTCTCATCTTATTTGCACTTCACTACCAGCCAGTTGTTGCCAATGGAGTAAGAATTCTCTTCCTTTCTCGCTGTCATATATATATTATATATATGCATGAAAACAAAAATATATATACACAAACACACGGAGCATCTGAATGAATGTAAATTATCTCAGTAGCAACATTTAGGTTACTCAACCATCCCTTATATTTTTCAGAAATCATCCACCAGGTCAGGCAGGAGCAAAGGACTGATTCTGGAGCATCAGCATTTTTTTTAATACGTCAGACAATCAAAATCAAACCTCAAAAGAAGGAGCAGTTTGCAGATGAATTTTTGAAATGAAGGTTTTTTTCCACCGACTCTCTTCTGGACAATATTTGGAGAACCAAACAGAAAGTTATGAAGAAACCAGATGAGAAAATTGGATGCACCTTCTCCAGATACTTCTGGCACACTTAGGTATCAAAAGAAATTTCCAGAGACTATGATGAGCAATGCAGTGATCATCTTTCCTTATTTGAAAAATCAAACCAATTTCTATTTTTAAAATTATTGTTCAAAAAAGGAAGAAAACCCCACCAAAATTTACACAGATATTTGGCCTCAAATGCTTGGGTGTTTTTTTCTTAATTAAAGGCTCCTCTGCCTTCTGATGTTATCTTTTTTGAAGGAGTGTCATTCAATGCAAATTTTTCTCAGGTAAAATTTCATTTCAGTTACTTTAATTGACAAATTTAATCACAAACAACTTTGCACATATGTGATTGAATCATGTATACAGTAGAATAAATATGCAGGATGCATTCCAAATGTGTTGGCTCTGGTCCAGAAGCCAATGACTGAAGCAAATTTGGATTACCCACATGCTTTAAATTAGGCACTTGCTTAAGTGTCTGAAGAATTGAAACCATAATTTTTTACTTTTCTCTCCACAAAGACTTTATAATATTGTCCTGGGATATTTAAAGGTAAAGAAAAGATGAAGAACAGTGATGTTAATACAGTTACACAAGAATGAGATAGTGAGAACAAGGAAAAAAACGTGAACTCTGTTGCTTGAGTATTTGAACTCTTTCTATTGTAGAAATCTACAGACTGTGAAAATCTTGACTGATAAGTTTGTATTCAATCATGGATTAAGGAAATACATTTTTCTTACTATAGAGCCAAGAGACTGAAAGAAGCCTATATTTTAGGTCTCTAACAAAATCTTACAGTGCTATGTTTCAAACCAAGCTGAATAAAATATTCATTATTATTTGCCAAAGAATGTTTTATTCCCTCATAGTTCTGCTTTCTCTTTTACCTCTCACTTTCCCCTTGTGCTTGAGAAGTTGCAGTTCTATTTGGTATATTCTCATATGTACCACTATACATGACAGTAATTAAATAAAAATAAAGAGTAAGCAAACATTACTGTAAAAAGGCAGAACCAAAACCAAAGCTTCAATGGTATTAGAGCTGGGAAAAAACTACTTCCAATTCCCTAGCAATGAAACAACAATTCCCCAGCAACAATGCAGCAGACAAGCATTTACCAGTAAAACTGGACAATAGCTGTGAAAATACAACAATTACAAAGATGTATTCCTTTACATATGCTAAATGTATGAAAAAAAAAAACAAAACTGATATCTTCCTCTCTTTGCATCTCTAGTCAGCTCTGGTTTTGCTCCAGATAGGTCTGCATGCTTTTTTGGGATGTAAAAATCAAAGAAAGCTACGATTGTAATTTAATAATCTGGTAGAATTTGAGTTGATCTCGTCTACTTTATCATCCAGGAGTTTAAGGGTTTGATGCACTGGTCTGGCTCCAAATGCAGACACAAAAGTCTGAAACAGTTTAGTGGCACAGTTACTTTTTAAAGAAATGAATAGTTGCTCCCATTCTAAAACAATTATTTAGATAGTTCTCCTTCATCTTTTATTTCCATGTGGAATTTAACCTCTTTTGCACACAATGCAGAGCAGCATGACTAACTGGTATAATGTGTAGGAAATGACTTGTGGGGCTAAAGCAAACAGTCGATGTGCTTACAAGATAAGTGTCAGCTTGCGGAAATGGCAAATAACAATGACACAATTCCCTCCTCTCAAAGTATGTGCACGGTGCAAAGACCTGCTGCTAATTTTCACTCAGCAAGGGGGGATGCCATTGGCCTTTTGTTACAGGGAGAAGCCAGTGATGTCATTTGGCTTTGTGCTGCAGACTCTGCTGCCGACCGGCTCGCAGGAAGATTTTTCCCAGCTAAAAGTAGCACTCTGCTGGGCAGAATTAAATAATTCCACATGAACTGTTCCTCCAGGCTATTATTTTGTTCATATGTATCAGAATTTATGGTTGAATGAAGTATTCTATGGAGCAAAATATCATTGGCATCAACATGGGTTTTGCACTCTTTGGACTAATTCTCTGGTTCCTTTACCAGTAAATGCCCGTATTAGGCATGGAAAAAGCTGCCTTAGGTTTTACTTTTTAAAGCAGTCCCAGGAATCTTGATAGTCCAATTTGCTTTATACAAGAATTTTAGATCAAAATATGCTTTGCATCAAAACATGAGACTATCACTTCCAAAAGAACAAAATTAGGCCTAGACAAAAAACATATTCCCAACTTTTATTTTTCTTTTCACTTGAAAGCAATTTATTTTAACACTTCCTGAGAGGCAGCAAAACGCAGACTTTGTAGCAAAGTCAAGGACAGAAAGGAAAGGCTTTTTCTGTGTTAGCATTTGTTCTTTTTTAAAGGGGATCAGCATAAACTTTACTCACACTGGCTTTTTCTATTCCCAGAATTTCCAGTTCAGCTTTCATGGAGGTTGTCAGGGGGCTCCCCATTTCCAGGGAACAACAATGAAATACAGTAATTGGATGTGGCAGTGCTACTCTGTGAGTTTATCCCGACTTGTCACTGCTGGCTACTGTTTCCCCTCATTAATTCCATCACACTGGCTGGTGGCCACTGGTTTGACATGCCCTGTCTGAGCAGAAATTGCTGTGCTTCTCTCAGTGGCCAGTCCCTCATTCCTTGCACACTTGGGCAGTTCTGCTGCAATCAGCAGGATTGCTCATATGCATCAGAGCTGGCAGGACCTGCCTGGGGATCCTTTAATAAGCCAACACGAAATGAGGGAGCGTGTGGTAACTGAGCTCATGTCATTAGTTTGCATTGTCAGCTCTGTACAGGGTAGCAGCATCTGTGGAACTCCCTGTAGCCAGAAAATTGCATCCAGCCAACAATGATCACAAAAAGAAGAGTTGCCATGGGAAGGTGACAAGGACATGACCAAGAGAAGAAAAAGATTGACTAAACACATACAGAAAAATCCATGCTAATTCCTACTGTGCTGTTGATTTACTGAACAGCAAAATACTTTGAAAATTGCCATCAGAAGTGTTATTGGGAGAAATCAACTTAGATGGGAGATCTGAAGAAATGCAGATCAGCAGAAAACAGGACAAAAGCATTCAGGACTATCAGACTGTAAAGCCTGCTAACATCCACTTGCCCAAAAACTCCTGGAACATCTCTAGTTCCCATAGTCACATACACAAATAACCCCAGAAGCAGCATTGTCTTATCACCTTACACATCACTCTCAGACAAAAAGGAAGGCAGCATGATTTAGACCATCCCTAAAGAGCAACAGGCTTTGGGGGGCAGTTTGAATTAAAGCTTTACCTTGAGATCCTTAATAAATATCATTGATAAAACTGGTATCAAGCATATCAATATTAGTCATAATTTATACATGTATAAATGTAAACATGGATGTGTTAAATTAAGGTTAATTAGTAACTTTATAATACTAATATATGCATAGGTATATTGTTTGATAAAATAAAATTTTAAGTTCTCTTTGATAAAAAACCCTGAAATTTAACTTACTATCTTAAAAAACAGGCAAGACTTTGTCTGGTCCTTCAAATTATAATGATTGTTTTCAATTATGAGATCTGTTAAGCTTTGATTATCAATTTAAATAGTATTTGAGCATGTGTGGTTAATTCACAGGTTCTTCTGATCCTTCAACTGAGCAACATGTTGATTTTTGCTCTGCAATGTAAATGATCATATCTTTGTAGTTTTTTGTATTCAGCTCTAGAGGAAACTGCATTTCAATGATGGGTGAAACAGTAATTCCTGTGTGGACAATAAAGCACCTAAAAAGCAATGAGTTGCAAAAGGGTTGCAGTTACTTGAAAACAAAAGCTTAAGGGAGGAGATTTTCTCATCCCATAATCTCCTTGAATCTGTTGTTAGCACCTTTCTGTTTTGAACCTGTAGGAAATATTGTATGACTAAAACAGATTATGTTCCTTTTCTTCTCTGTATTTAATTTTTTTTTAACTGTCACCTTAAAATTATATATAATACCAAATATTAGCAGATTTCTGTCCAGATGAGATTGTCAGTCATCTCAGAATAAACCCTTCAGTGGGAAGCACAAGTCCAACGTTATCCACAGAAGTCTGGTGCTGCTGAAAACCTGCTGCCTGCCTTGCAAGGAATCCACTCCCTTTGACATCCCAGGTTCTAGGAATCTGCTAACCATCGAAGCTGCAAGGATTCTTCAGGGCTGAAGGAAAATCTGCAAGCCATTTTCCTAACCTGGTGAGCCAGGTCAGTAAGACAATAAAAGAAAAAAGGAAAGAGACTAAAATAAATAGCTTTTGACATCCAGTGCCATAAAAGTAAAATATTTTAAAACTTGGCATCATATAGAAGTTAGCTAATTATAGTGGCGCCATTCACGATGATATAATTAACTGTATGTCTGCATTTCTATTATAAACTCCTATTTTCAGAGGTTTATGATACAGCCTTAAAAATTTGCTCTGGCCAGAGACTTGGCATGCTAAATCTCACCCTGAAAGCAACTTTTTCCCTCCAAAACTGAAGAAGAAAAACCTGCTGGTTTTTGTGGTAGATTTTTCTTTTTTGTTGTTGCCGGGTTTTGTTTTAGAGCTTATAATAAGGTAATCAAATTAACCACACTGAAACAGTGCCCTTTATGTACTCAAAGACTTTGGGGGTATTAAAACACAAATTTTGACCTATGTTGTGTGATTTAGTGACAAAAAGCCCCGCCCTCAGCTCATTTCTGGAAATGCTACTGTGCTGCACAAAGTCTAGGCCAAGGACATGTCCAAAAATTACACACTTCTAACAAGGACCTGCTGTTAGAACAACTCCTGCACTTAAAACATCCTGGCATGTCCTCACTCCCAACTTGCTCTTCTTTCTCTCCTGAAAGCTGTATGGCTGCCAAAAAGCTGATCTTACAGGGATGGAATTGAGGTCCCTTTCTTGCATTCAGCAAACCTGGCAGTGATTCCTTCCTTCCCTGCAACAGACAAAACCCACAGGTTACCTGGAAGGGCAGGTGAAACACAAACACAAAGTGCTCAGGGCTGTCTGCAGGACAAGGAGGTTTTCAGGTGCAGTGTCCCTTTACTGGGACGGTCCATCCTGGGCTGATGAACTGCTCTGAAGTGGGGTGGATCTCTGAATGGCCTTGGGGTGGACATTTGGTGACTCTTCCAATGTACCCAATATCTCCCTGAGATAAACACACTGAAACTGAGCTGTTATATAGTGAAAGTCTACAGATATACAGAAACTTGGGGTTTACCCTGAGATGAATAACCAGAGAATTGACCATGATTGAAGGGAACACAACTCTGAGATTTGCAGCTAAGGAATAAAATACTTTCTACATCTGCTTCACAGTACTTATTCAAAACTACCTTTTTCTTTTAACATCTACTTAAAATTTAAATCGGTTTTGTTTATTTATGTACACTTTTAACAGAATCCCTTAGGTCAAAAATTGGATTCATCACTAAAATCCTAATTGCCAACAGTGTACTAAAAACTTCCCTGCAATCTAGAGAAAGTAGTTTCCTTCCCTTGTTGCCACTTTGGAATGTTCTGTTCTTACTAGTCTGCTGCTTTCCTTCAGCCTGGAACGGATACTGTTCTTTCCTCCCTCTCAGAATTCCTTATGCAGATTTGTTTAGAGCCAAAGTATTTGGAAATGCAAAGGAGAGTTTTAATTGCCTTATCAGCCAGACTGGTGGACTCTTTGTCCCAGTGGTACACAAAAAGGTAGTTCCTTTATTTGTCTGTTGAGCTGGTTATTCTTCCCTCAGAGTTTTGTCCTCTTTTGGGACATTGCTTTTAATCCAACAGAATATGAAGAGACACTTTGTTTCCTTTGCAACAAAGGAGTGAAGCACTACAATTCCTCATCTTGCTTTCCTCCCAAATACACAACCCCATTTTGTTTAGACAGAGCTTCTGCAACCTTTCCCTGCATAACTATATTACACAGCTGAAAGTTTCCTTCACAGAAAATACCCTTCAAATAATTTCCCGATTAAAAATTACACTGGCACTCTCTAGGAGGCCAAACATCATTTTTGAAATGCCACATGTACATTCTGGACTAACTCCAGTGCTGGTGGTTCCTCAACTGTGTCTCTCTGCTCTCTATTTCAGGATACAAGGTCTTAGGAAAAAAGGCAAAGCCGTCATTGTAGCACAAAAACACAGAAAGCACAAGAAGTCTGGAAGTAACACCATGCAAATTTCATCCTTGACTAGAAAAGCTAAGGAGTTAATAAAAAAATAATTTGCATTATATCTTACTGTTTATAGTAACTATAATATGGCTGAGAGCACGTTCCTAAGAGCAAACCATGCCTAAACATTTGGAAAAGTTAGTGTGGCTGGAGCCCAGGTATCTGGTGACAGCATTCACGATGGAGTTGCTAGAATTCATAAACACACAAGTGCAGCCAAAGCTCTGACTACACTGGGGACTCTTGCCAAGGCATAGAAGTTTTCCTCCCCTTGCTGGTAAGGTTATGGAGGGAATATGAACTGTGTTTGCATGGGAATCACTGTGATTCCTCAGGATATCAAGGGGGCCCATAACAGAGCTTTTCCCTCTTGGGCTGCTGAGGTTGCACATCCTCCCCAAGCCAGCTCTGCAGGTCACTTGGTGGGCACAGGCTGAACACTGCCACCAGACTGGCACAGCACAGCTTCCTGCAGGACAGCACAGACATCTGAGATGGCCCAGATATCGAAAAATAGTTAAGGGATGTGCTGCCCTAGAGGGTCATAGGCAAGCCCACCATGTAGATTTAATCTGTGGGTGCTCCAGGTGTGGCAGCCCTGCACAGTCACAGGTGTGCCCTGGGAGGGTCTGTGCTTGAGGCAGACCTGCTGCAGGGCTTCCATCACCAGGAGAGCCCCGTGCCAGGGGGATTTATCAAGCTCAAATGGCCAAAAGAACCTGAATTTAAACTCTCCTTGCAGTCACCATGGACATAACTACCACCAACTGCTTCCCTGTCCGTGCATGGAAGGGATTTGTAAATGAGGGTGATGAAGGATTAGATTCTGTGCTTAATTAAGCCATGTATATTGGAGCAGGTCCTCGAAAGTGAATGTCCTTATACTGTATTGATTTTGGTGTAAATGGAACCAGAATCCGACTATTTGCAATGTAGCACAGTAAAAGACTGAATTAAGTATTCAATATGCACCAAGCCTCCTAGAATTATTTCAGTGACTGTCTAACCTACAAATGACCGGGCCAAGTACTATTTTTCAGACATTAATGCAAACACATAACAGGCAACAAAAAACAGTCAACAGTAAAAATCTGTAGGGAAGATAACTCTCTCCTCCTTTGTCTGAATTATTTCTCTTCCACTGTGATTTTATCTTCACTGTGTGCTACTTTTATAAAAAACATTTTGTAAACCATGTATTATAAAATGGAACAGATGAAAGGGTATTTGTATGAATTGTATTTGCATTTCTGCATGAGTTTGATATGCAATTGCAAGCTTACCCAAACTACTGATAATTATATTTTAAATACAATTAGAGTTTAAACAGATATGCCCAGGAACATTTTCACAATGTTTTTTTAAACAAGAATGCCAATACATTAAAAATTCAAAAGCCCAAAAATCAAATCTGGTCAAACAAGGAGGAAAAAGCAGAAGAGAGGTAAGGAAATGAGAAGAACATCTCTTCAAATGGGAAAATTCTCTTTTTCATTCAGATTTTCAAATGGGGAGATTAAACTGACTTTATAACATTGAAAGTCTTCAAATGAAACTGGAGTGTCTCAATAGACTCAGTCCAAATTTCTGGGAGATTTTACATTTGAATAATATTTAAATTAGCTTTTCATCTAGGAAAAATATTAAATCTTGAAAACTCTCCCGAGTTAGGGCAATCATAGTGTGCCCAGTAGTACTGCTAATCAGCTGCTCAGAACATCAATGTCACCTTGCATTGCAGCACCAGCAGTGGTCCATGCCTGAAGGGTTTTCTCAACACTCAAACAATAGCTGGGGTGTTTGGGTAGCATTTCTATTTAAAAGAAAACAGGATGGGGTTTTTTTTTAAAGCAAGATTATTTTTTTCCCCCAAAATTTTTACATATCTGGACCTGCTCTTTAATATAAATACTTTAAATGAAAATATCACTATGATGTAGTTCTAATCTACAACTTTCATCCTTTTTCTATGCCTCAGAAACTTTAGTAATTGTTCTTGTTAAAAGAATATAATGAATAGATTAATCTTAGCAAAGTGGTTTAGCTTTCTGGAGTGAAATTTTGTTAAGTAACATTCAAAGCTAATATGGACATGAAATCAATAAAATTAGATAATGTTAAATTTACTTTTTTTTTCTGAATGAGATTTTAACATAAAATATCAGAACTTGTATTTAAACAAATATCCAAGATACTTCCTGTGGAGATTTCAGAATACAGAAGATTTTTCAGATTTTCCATTCTGAGAAAATTATTCTTTATTGCAAGCCCTGTTGAAAAGTCACTTATTTTCCACAGGATGTAAAAATGAGTCTAATTTTCTTTGAGCAGGGGTCTGTGGCAAGATATTCTTCTCTGTGACCACTGGAGCTGCCCTGCCCCGGTACTGTAAAATTTTTTGTGTGAAAAGCTGTCAGGGTGTCTCCTCAGGGAAGTCAATAATTTGGGAGGTTTTTTTCCTGATCCTTTATTTCCATATGCCATGGAAAGAAATAAGGAAATAACAAATTCTATAATTCTTTAAAATCCAGCGGCTTGGCTGCAGCGGGCATTACCTGAAGGCATTACCTTCTCACGCTGTAATTGAACAGCCACTCTATTTGATTTACATAATGCTCAGTTAAAATGACAAGCAGAGCTGAGGTGGCTGCCTGCAGCCTCCAGCCGAGGCTGTCCCCAGTGCCTCTGCAGGCACACCCACGGACAGGGCAGCAGCTGCTCCAGACTGTCCCCTCTGCTGCCAGGGGACACCCACGCGGGGCAGGGCAGGGCAGGGCAGGGGCAGGCACACATCATCCCCCAGCTGGGCTTGGCTTAGCCTCTGCCTGTCTGTAGGAACACCAGGGCAGCAGCAGCCTCTGGAAGCCTTTGTGGGGGGATGATGCCAAGATGATTTTTTGCTTTTATATACCTTTTATGTAGCCTCAGTACTCTTAGCATGCATACTTGTAATTCCTTAAGTCTGATAATTTAGTGTAATCCCGGTATTCTGTTAGGCCAGGAGACCAAACATCTAAAAGGAGGCCAGAAAACCCTACACTGTCTTAAGAAATCAAGGTCCTCTCTAGAGCATATCCTGTAAACTGGAGATTTGTCCCCATCCTCAGATGGGGGGATATCTCACCATCCATCCAGGCCTCCAATGGGGCACCCTTGTTAGATCTGCTGAGTTGTAGGGTCTATAAATTGTATACCCGATCTGTTGGGGGTGTGCATTGTGGCACATCCCACCTTGGCCAAACAGTGCACCACAAGGATCCTATTAAAACACCAAGGTAAAAACCCCTTATCCCTTAACTGTGCCTGGCTCTGAATTTTTTAAGACCAGGAAAAGGCATCAGTGATGTTGCAGAGCACATCACTGCACAGGGGTTGGGGACCTGCCCTGCAGGGACCCTGCCAGTCCCCAGCCAGACACACGTGGTGCTGACAGTGCTGTCGTGCTCCCATGTACAGCCTGCTCCTCCTCCCTAGTGGCCATCTGCCATGGAAAGCAGCATTTGACACTAAAAAGATGTCATCTTGTCATCACGTCATCCCTGCAAGGCGGGTTCGGGCATCCAGCCTGGGCTCGGGTCACAGGGGCAAACATTAGGGGCATAAATTTGCTACTTACTCAAAGAGAGGGGTGTGTGCAATTCAGAGCGCCTCAATTTGAGGCCTGAACAGCACAACACACCAAAGGAGCAGTTTGCCTCCATACACCCTGTTCTTTTCAACCTCTGCAGTGTTTAAACTGCACAGCTGGCTACTTTCAAAAACAAATGTTGAATTAAAAAGCTGACATTACATTATGGGCATTTAGGCTTATAATCACTGTTAGATAGTTGCATAGGTCTGGGCCAAGAATACACAGATTAGTTTTCTTTGTATCATTACAAACACTTTAAGAATATTTTTTGCCACGGCATTTAATTTTATTTTGAACCACAATTATTATGGCCTTACTCCAAAAAAACCATAGTGCTCTCTGGGATGCATATGATGAGCTCCCACATCAAAATTCAAGCAATTTAGAAATTAAAACTTATTAAAGAACCAGCATTTAGAGTATTGTTGAGGTTCTGTTCTTATTTCATACTACTTTAGCATCCTGGCTTTGCAAAAGTATCCAGTCAGTTCAGTAGAAATCAGTATAATGATCCCAATATTAACAAAAATGAACAACAGGGAATATGATTTAGAGGTAGTACCTGTCAATTTTGAAAGACCATCTTTTGGCTTATGTGCACTCCTGCTGTGTGTACGTGGGAAAGAGCTCCTTTCATGTATTTCCAGATCAGTTAGAAGGATCTCCCAATGCAGCTAAGAGATAATGAGCCCAAGTCTGCTCTGACTGCTGTCTCACAGACAGGACAGGACATCTCTCTGCACATCATGGACTTTCTGGAGAATCCTCAGCTCCCAGGGGATAAACAGAAAAGCAGTCAGAGCAAACAGCTTTACCTATAGGCCTACAGCTAAGGCTGTAGTATATTAATGGTTGCCACAGAAAGTACGAAACTGATTATCTGCCATGAAATGAGAGGGCTGATTCTCCCCAGCTGTACACACTCCTGGCAGTGTAAAGAATCTGCCTCTTGCCTTTGCTCTCTGATCACACAAGGAAAATCTGCCTTACCTTTCTCCTCTTCGTCCTCTTTATCACAACCATGACTGAGACGGGATAAATGATCAAGGCAAAAAGGTACAAAGAGATTTAACACCTGGCTGACCTTGGCCATACTGTCACACACCAATATAACTGCACAAACAGGAGAGTGCTGTGCTTGCTTCATCAACAAACAAATCACTTCTAGCAGCTACAATTCCACCAGTACTGCTGGCAGGTAAATTTTTGTACAGAGAAACTCTATTAAATAAACTCCAAATGATACAAGTGACTAAGCCAATAGGGTTTTGTAAGAATGACTTGGATAATCTGCTCCTTTAAATGGCTGTAATGGGAAATGTTCACTTCTTGGTACTATCCTTTTGTGTTCTATAACAGGAATACTGGTTTTTGTAAAATTCTCCTCAGGTTTGCCATAGGATTTAGAATATTGTAACTATGTAAAAATTGTTGCTATCTGTGTCAAAATTTAAAATTGCCTACAACATTTGTCACTTAGTAGTACTTTTAATGACTGTGTCAGTATCTGACATTTGGTCCGTTGTATATTGCACCACTGAGATTCTGCACAGATTGCAAGTAACAGACATCACAAAATGCATGTGTCACACAGATCACACCAGTGACAAAACAGACATGGATGTTAAGCATTTTAAACTTGTGTCACACAGATCACACCAGTGACAAAACAGACATGGATGTTAAGCATTTTAAACTTGTCTTACTTACCTACTTTTAAAAGTTTTCATCGACCAACCCCATTTCAACCCTCCCCTCCAATCTACATAGATCCAGATCATCTATGGCTTAAATCAGAAGTTTGGAAATGCAGAGATCACAGCAAAACCCAACCATGTCCTGCCTTGCTTATGAGGAATGAGTGTTCTCTACTTAAAGGCAACTTTTGTTAGGCATACACTTTGAGTTTATCAGAGACAAGTAATATTAAATAGTCAGATATTAGACTCTGGCTTGTTTGTAAGTGTTCATAAGGAGTAGAGGAAGAAAGAGTAGCAGTTTAATATAATTCTACCATTAGTCATATGGATGCAAAGCTAAAGAGGCTCAGGCGAATTCAGCAGAGATCTCCAGATACAATGCCATGGCTGACAGCTGTGTTTGGCTCAGTTGCTTGCAAAGCTCAGCAGTGGCTATCATCCTCATTCAGTCACACCAGCACAGCCAGCAGCACTTTGGAAAGAAGAGGATAACTCCTTAGTGGCACATCTGTTAGGTATAGATGGCATTCATCTGAGTAGCTTTGCCAATGGATGACATGCCAAGTCCTTTATGCTAAAAGGCTTGTGCTTGATGTTAATCATTCGCTCTCTGCCAGTTAACATGTTTATCCTTCTAGGAAATACTTTGATCTATACTGGCACTTGAAATATAGCAACCAATTTTACTAGACTGGAAATGAACAAGCAAGATCTTGTGTGAATTGCCAAATGGCACAGCAAAATGCAGGATGCACGTTACAAAGGGTTGCTTAGCAACTAGGAAAGGCCATGCACTCCATTTCACTATTTTGGTTTGAAATAGAAAATAAATGGCCTTATAATTGTTTGAAATACACGGAGAGCTAGAACATAACACTGCTCTGGAGAAATCTATTTGTGAGGAGTGTGTGTCATGGGAGACAGAGAGACTCTGAACTCAACATTCAATAGGTAAGTGAAGGAGAAACTGCCTTTCAGATATTTTGCCTTAAAATGTAAATGTAATGGTAGTTTAAGTTCAGTGCATGCATTCTGCTATTCAACCAGGATTTAAAACAATTGTTTATTTTTACCTTTCATCTTTGAATGTTAAGAGGGTTAGGGTTTTTTGCAAAGAACACTATTAGCTCATCCTCCATTTGCATGCAAGGAAGTGGAAGTTTAGAGCAGTTGGTACTTTACCCATGCAAGTTGCCAAGCTGTGACTACATCACAGGCATCCTGAATATAAGCAGTCTTAAAAAAAAAAAAAACAAACCAACTTCTGCATAATATATCCTCCTTTCTCCCTCTTACACAGCTCCCCCCATGCCTGGCAGCTGGTCTTAAATAGGCAGATATAAATAATTGCCTAGCAATACTTCATGCAGGAAAAAGAGAGGTCTCTAAAAACGCCAAGCCTCCCATACTTTGAAGCAGCTTCTTTATTTTCCAATATGAGAAACTGAGGCAGAGATTAAAGTGATTCTTGAAAATCACATGGGAAGACTTTTGGAATTTGAGAGCAGAGTGTGGACACCTGACATTTATCTTAGCGGTACAGTCCTCTCCTCTTCCACCAGTATTCTTTTTATCCAGGGATCTAAAGCAGGTATGAGCTGATATTCCTTGGCCATTAAAATCCCCTTGCAAACACCGTCTCTGTGCCAGCTCCCAGCCCAGGCAGTCCTGGTGCTGAAGCCAGTCCCTCTGCAGCTGCAGGAACCTGCCTAACTCACTGGGAGTAGAGCAGGAAGAGCTCTGGGGCTCAGACCTCTGTGGCAGCGTGGTACAGCAGGGTGAGCTGAGCACAAAGGGGCAGCCACTGTCAGGAGGTGTCAGCTCCTTAATCTATGTAACGTGTAAGCTGCAGCCAACAGCCTCCTGCACAATACCAACGTGTCTGCTGAAAATGGCATCGCCCATAATTGCATTGTTTTCTTAGAGGGGACCCGAGATCCGGATCAAGTTCAACAAGATCTGTGTCATTCTAGTTAGTGCTGTTTTTCAAGCACACCCCTTCAGTGAACAGAAAGCCCTCTGAATCCATGACCAGACTTTCAGGGCCAGATAACTGACTGTTTCGGTTTCTTTCAAGTTGTATCGCAGTAGACACACACAGTATCCTGGATACTGGACAGATTTAAAAGTGGGAAGAAAAGGTTCCAGCACACTGGCTTTAAAAGAGAGAACAAAGTAAGTGAGGATCAGAGGGAGGAAGGCGATCGCTATGACACTAAGACAATTAATCACTGCCAGATGTTAAGGGTCACACAGCACTGCATGCTGGGAAGATCAGCAGGGGTTCTTGGACAGGGAATAGAGGGAAAAAATAACCTGTCATGTCAGTGAACTAGTCAGGGGTTTAGGGTTCCTGTCGTTTAACTATTAGTGTGCTCTTAATAAAATGACAATGCATTGAAGAAGGGGAGGAAGATAGGGCAGTTGGCAGAAAAGAGGGAGTGACAGCTTAATAATCCCTGTCTGTCAAAAGCACTAAAAATACCATCCCAAATTCAACGTTCTTACTTTTGTAATGAACGCGCCAGGGTTCCTGTTTGATTAATAGAACACTTGTTGACTGACAAGGACAAATGCGCGCACGGTCTGAACACAGCCCCGCGCATAAATAATTTAAATTGCATTATGGCCAGAGCTCAGCTTGCACTGGGGGTTCTGTGATAAACCCCTGTGTTTCAGCAGTTCATAACTTGGCCCTAAAAGAAAAGCTCAGGCATCTTGAGCCTAAAGTTGGACCGAGAAGGCTGGTTGGTTTCTTTGAAGTATGAAAAAGAAACCAGTGCCCTCTGGAAATCACAGACCTTTGTTGGTGCAGTGATGGTGGTGTCTCTGTTGGCTCCAGTTGTGTATCTCTCACATTACAGCAAAAAGAAGATGGCTTGACACGGAATGATGCAAACAAATCTGTGTTCATGCTAATGCCCACTTATCCCCATTAGCAGCAATGCTGGCAACATTGGTATATACTCACCACAAAAATGGGGGAATGTTTGCTTGGAACTTTGGGAATAATTTTCAAAGGGAAGAGTTTAGACCATTTTGTAAATGGACACTTAGGTGCAAATATTTCCTGCATCCCTTTGGGAGATGAATTTTGTTTAGTTAAACTGTTATCTGACAATAGCCTTTTCCATAAAAAAATCTGATTTTACCTCAGAAAGGAACATTTTCCACCAAAACTGGCACATCTTTCTGTTCTTAAAACAATGCTTAAGAGCTTGTGTATTTATGGTGTAATTATTTCTCACCCCGGGGCCCACACACAAACCTAATGGAAGGAACAGACAATTAGGACACTTGTAGATGTACTGAGTATCTCAGGTAAGATCTAACTTTAAAATATTTATTTTGAAGTATTGAATCCTCTACAGGTATGACTGAATTCCCATATATCATATCAGTCAGAATTAATTTTTTTCAACATTTTACTCATGTGAATGAGTGCAGACATTTGGCTATTTTGCCATTTTTTTCCCTGTCAAATCAGAATACTTCTTTAAGTCATTATTCAGGCAGTAAAATAGCTATGCTTGTTTAAACAGTTCATATATGATCAACAATAGGATCAGAATGGAACAATACCAAAATTAATATATTATCAGATTAAAAACTACAACAGAAATTCCCCAAAGAGTACACATATTTTGTCTAATAGCTGCTCTTTCTTTTCAATTTGTCGAGTCTTGTAATCTATCAGATGATTTTGGTGTCCTGAATTTGAACTTGGAGAAATGCTGCTGAGCACATTCAACTTTCTTAGTGCCATAAAAGCTGAGATTTCTTTGTTACCCTTGAGGAGGCTTTAGCTTTGCAGAATCAGGCCCTCAAGGCTTAAGAAAACAAGCATTTGTTTGTTGAATTTTTCTGAGTTTTTTTTTCCCAGATATTTTTTGGGTTTTTTTTTTTTCTATTTATAATGTGAACTATGTAAATAGCAAATTTATATACATTACATTCTGCAAACATATAGAGCTGTTTATTTGTCCTCCTCCATATTAGATAATATTAAGAATTACATAGGTAGTCCTCAAAATGGAACCATTTTTTACTTAGTAAGTCTCCTTCAATCATTGTAAGTCAGAGCACTAATGTCTCCTTTGCATCAACATTGATAGATCACAGCAGACAGAGACACAAAAAACAAGCCCAGCAACTTGCTGCTTAAGCTCCCCATCCCTGAGTGGAGTTTCCTTGTACTCTTTCTTGTTGCAGTTCACTGGGGTCACAAAGACAAGAGATGGTTGCTGCTACTTTGCAGGGCTTCTGTTTGCTGGTGGCCCCTGCTGCTGTGTCACTGCAAGGGTGCTTCAAGGTGCCATGAGGGTTGAGATGAAGCCACCAGAGGTACTGATGAGGTAGATGAAGCTGCTAGAGATGAAGCCACCTGAGGTATTGATGAGGTAGATGAAGCTGCTAGAGATGAAGCCACCTGAGGTACTGATGGACTGTCTGAATAAAAATCAACAAGCAGAACTGGTTACACAACCATACAGCACTTTCTTGTAGCATCTTCAACCAGTAGTGTTTGAAAAACATGGAACTGTTTTTCAAAAAGCTAAAAAATGTAAAAGTAAAACAAACGTTGTATAAATCCCAGACACCTTTTGGGTATTTATTTTACCCCAAGAATTTCCAGCTTATAATGAAAGAACAACTGAAGGTGACCAGACAGACAATACACCACATTGCTACAGCTGTGTGCAACCTTGATGTTCCATCAGCTTGGGCGGTATTAGCCACTTCATCATCCTGAGACATCTGGCAAATGACCAATATACTTTTGTCTCCATGTTTTTATGGATATAACAGCTTGAACAAGATTAAAAGTGAAATTTGCACCTTACAGAGATACATGTAATAGTCTGCATAATTGCACATGGGTTATGTTAAGAGGGCATTTCTCATACATGAAAGTTCCTTTGCTCCACAGCACTTTCACACTTGAGTTTGTTTCATACTTCAAATTGTTCCCCTAAATGGCACACCATGATATACTGCTAAACATTCTGCTGGATCAGTCATACAATTACACATGTTTGTCCCACATGTGCCTACCAAAAATATCCAGAGCCTCCATATAGCTTCCTTCTTTAAAGTAAATAGCAAGGAATAGACTGTTTTATTCCTCTGCAAAACTTTAGTCCCAGTAGAGAAAAAAAGTTATAGCGCATGTGAAAAGCATGGGCAACAAAAAAACACAAAAGCTTTTTGCTTTTTTGCTGTTTAGCTTTTGTCATTTAAGCTATCAAACAAATAAACAGACTGGCTAGCGGCCAACTTGTAGTTTCATAAATTCCTATAACACTTATTCACTTTGGAAAATACAAAATAATTGATCAAAAGCAAAAAGCTCCCAGAATTTATTTTTAATTTAAAGCTTATATAGTAACAATCTACCTCAAACTACTTGTTCTGCTGTTCAGGGCAGAACAGATCATCATTTTAATTTGTGACAATAAATAAGCCTATTTTTTTCCTAAATGTGAGAAAAGTTTAAAAACTGATGTGAACAAAACATACCTCTTCTCTTCCAAAAGCAACGATGAGAATTTTAATTTTTGTTTGAAAGTATACAAATAGGCAGATATAATTTGACCTACAGAAGTATTAATTGTCAACTTATGATACTGTTTTGAGACTATATCCTGCAAATAAGTGGGCTCACTTATTTGCAGGATATAGTCTCAAAACAGTATCTTAAGGTTGATTATTCAGCTAGCAAACACACAGGTGAGTTGTTTGTTTTAAGAACGTTTCATTAACCCAGTGGGATCTTGGACTGAAAAAAATGGCTTTGTTTTTCTTTGTGCATTGTGGTAGAATATGCACCTAAATTATCAATTATATTTAACCTCCTGCCTAAACTAGAGTAATGTGACTGACAGGAGGAGAGCTGACTTTTAAACCCAGCCAGATAGAGTGTTTTCTGACAGAGTTTCAACTGAGCAACACACATGCAGACAATTAGCCAGGTTTTAGAGGCTGGCCCAAGCTAGAGAAGAGCTGGAAACGTGTTCCTTGGTGTTTCTCATTAGAGACTGACTGGCTGAGAGGATTCCAGGCTGGCTCAGGCTGCCCTTTCATCTCACAGACCTGTGCATAATGTGCCCCAGACCCCGCAGTGTGAGCCTGTGGGGTGAGTGCAGTGCCAGGGGAAGTTGATGCTCCCAGGGTGTGATTCTGGGGCAGGGACGGTGGCAGCAGCTGGGTCCAGCAGGGTGCCCGGGCTGGGGCAGGAGTGCAGCTCCCTCTGCGCACAAAGGGGGTTCCAACACTGGGAATCTCAGCCTGGCTGCTTGGGGAGACGTCTAAATTCCCTGACAAGAAATGTAGGCTTGCTCCCCTCACAAAAAAATACCTCAACCCCAACCCAATCTGACAACGCTGCTTTAATTCACTCCAATTCTGTTTCTCATCAATCTCTTCAGGTGCAGCTACATCTCACCTCCCTATTGGAAGGAATTTGCATTTGAAGTACAGTTTGCATGGAATAATTGATATCCTGTTATTTTTCCAAATGCTTTTACAAGAGTTCAATGCGTGCTAGCCTGAGAGAGTTCTCAAACATCTGTGTGGCAGTCAGATAAAACCCAGACATATTGATAAGATGGTCCAAAAGGAAGCATCAAATGCATAAATACAGTGTGTCTACCATGACCTGCTATGTTGATTTCTTCATACTTTTCACATGCTCTCTTGAATTTTATTGTTGCCAGGATTTCTCAGTCAGGGAAGCAAACCCAAGTCCAACATCCAATTTCCCTGCAGTCTTTCTAAACCACAAACTAGTACAATTTATAGAGGAGAATATCTGCTATGACACATTTTCTCAAAGGGAATATTTACTGGAGAATCCATCACTCTAATGACATCTTTGTTAACCTCTATGTTTTAAATATTTTGCTACAGGTATGTCAATTCACATGAATTAGTAGAGCCTGTATTAGTCAGTAGTAGACCACCACATGTGGTTTTGTACAGAGAAAGCACCTCAGATCTCATGTAAAGAATATGCAAAGTTTGAGTCTGTTTTAAATATGTGCAAATTATTCCAGAAACAATTTTCTCCTTTTTACAGTAAACTTTGGCCTCCCAAAGATGCATTCTGTAAGCACCTTTGCACATGATGCTGAAACAGAAAAATAAGTGAGATACTTACTTTCCTTTTGTTCCCATTTAATCTGATGACCCTCATGTACTTAATGGACCCAGAGAAACCCCAAACTATCTTTTATTATTCTCCATGACCATGCTTTATTTCTCAAATATTTACTGCTCAGCTACCTCTTGGAGAAGGAATGACTATCAGCCTCTTCAGATTGCTCTTCCCAATGCTGCTACATGAATGACATAGTTACAACCCTCCCAGTACTTATTTTCTAACACTAAACCATCTGGAGCCAGTTACTAACACGAGAATCACAAAAGGAGAAAAGTTTCTAGCCTTTGTGGTTTCTGAGAAAAGTCACTCAAACATACCCTACAAGCCCACAAACCAGAAAATAAAGTTGTAATTTTATTTATTGAAAATATCATTAATTTTCAGTACCTAGGGGTGGCAATGCCGTTTGGCTGATCCTCTCATCTCGGTGTCACCCTGATGCCCTGACTCCTATAAAGGACAGACAAGGGGGTGTTTGGTCAGGGGAGGAGCACTTTCCTGTGCTGGGGAGGATGCTCAGAGCAGGGATGCTGCTGGCCAGCTTGTGGCCGTGCTGGAGCAGGAAAGGGCAGTGCCACCCTGCCCATGAGCAAGTGTGACTTGCAGCCTGTATTTATTTCCCACTGCAATATACCTATTGTTCCTATTCTCCAAGGCACTTGCCCAAATGCTTACATGTGTGATAATTAACAAAGTAGCTGTACAAAAGCAAAATTTAGGCTGCTATCCAAGATTGACGTGGTTTTGGAATTTGCTCAAAGATATATGATGTTTTTATAACACATTAAAATTTCCAACTTGTACACAACTACTTGTTTGTGAATCAGTTTTACAATTTAAAGACACTTATAGATTTAGAGTGTGGAGTAAAAGATTTCTAAAAAGATGTGTTAGAGAAAATTTTTAAGAGACTACAAGCTATTTTGGTTTATATGGAATATACCTGATAGAAGAGAAGCTCTTAGAAAGCTTCAGAAACTTTAATGTGAAGCCCTTGTCTTGAAATCTTACTCACCTGAGTAAAATAACTGCCAAGTGATCCTTTCAGTCTGACAGGCTGTAACTTTCTGAGCCTGCCTTGGTCACAGAGGGCCAAGAAAAGCTGTCTTACATTGTCCTTCCACTCTTGTTCCTCTGTTTCTCAACTTTTTCATCTTTCTTCTGAATTTAGAGAGCTTCCCACTTCTAAACTCTCAAGCTTTCAAAGTGTGACACATGAGTTTAGCACACCTTGTTAACTTAATATTTCACAGAAAAGACTTTCCTTTGGAAATATTCTAGGTCAGCCTTACCACTACTATGAGAAGCAATTTTTCTAAGGTCTTGATACATATAAGTACCAAGTATCCTCAAATTTTGAGATCAGAATTAGACCCTTTATGGTTTCCCACTGGAAGCTGATAAAAAAAAAAATCAGAGGAGCAATTTTGGTCCACTGCCATCAGCTGGAATTGTGAAGAATCACAAAGGAGAAAATATTCCTAAAACAGAGATGGAAATAGAGAAGGAAAAGCATCAAAGGGCTTCCAGTCATGCAATGGATGTTGCTCCCTTGTGAACACGCTCTGATGTTTTCCTCTTAACAATGAACAAAAGCTATTTTCTCTGAGGGAGAGGACAGGAAAAGGCTCAAGCTAAAGCTGGGTCAGGACTGGTCATTGGTTAGAGGAGTTAGTCCAGTTAAAAGTCTCTCTTGCCTGTCCCCAGCCTTTGCTCTCCCTTTGAAGTCCATCCTGCCCCTCCAAAATGCTGCTTCCTGGGTGTCAGCCTTCTGTGAATTTCCCTGTCCCAGTCAGCTTCCTATCCAGTCCAGCTTTTATCCACACATCCCTATAGCTGTGCTGCTTTTCCTTTCCAAACCTCCAGCTGTAAACTATCCCACATAAAACTGGACCATTTAGGAAGACAGATGAAAATTTAATTTAAAAACATTTTTTCCAGCAGTAAATAAGAAAGTTTTATCTGAATGGATCTTGGTTCCTGCCACATTTGATGTCCTTGCTTTGAAGCTCTACTAACACCTCTGCATCACACAACTTTTCATATATTTTGAGACTTTGGGGGGGGTTTAATTTTTTTTTTTCATTAACTTCTTCCTTTCAGACCTAGCTGAAGTAAGATACAGAGATTTCACAGCCCTGAACCATGCTCACTGTTGAAGCCTTGTGCTTCCAGCCGAGAGAAGCAGCACCAGGCTGTGATTGTCTCTGATCCAGCCTGGGGTGGGAGAGCACAATTCCCCCTGGGGCAGGAGTCCTGGGCAGTGCATTCCCACCAGGGCAGAGCACACAGCAGCCAGGCAGCCACAGCTCCTGACCTGCCAAACAGAACCAGCCTTGCAGCAGGCACACCTCCTTAAAGGTGTTCTGATGGCATCTGATAGCACAAGTTTTTTATAAATGTGCTTATTTTATACAGTAAAAAAAAAAAACCCAAACTAAAACCTTCAAAACCTTGAAAATAATTAGCAAAATACTAAAGCTGAACAAATATTTAGAAATAATCAAATATCTTTATTTAATTTTTCTTTTTTTGACTCTCAAAGCATATTTATCCTTTAGTGAGCTCTAACAAATAATGATACACTAAAGGCACAGGTAAAGGTAATACAGACAGAATTAACAAAAGTGAAAGTTAAGGACAGATTAGTACTAAGATACAGACTTTGCTGGCTTGATGACTGAACAATATTATTTCAACAACAGTGTACCATAGAGCTCTCACTTCTTGCATTGTTTTTACACTTGACACGTATGAGGACAGAAAAACTCAGTTACAAACTGGAAAGAAAGCCAGAACTTTCAAAACTAGAGCAATCTGGATAAGATTTAAAAATAAACAACAGAAAAAGCAGTTTTTCCAGAAGAATGCTTCCTCCCCCTCTTCCCTGTCCCACTCTCCTCTGCCTCCAGCAGAGCCAGCACCAGATGTTTCAGAAACCACACACTGGGCAGATACACAGGATCATCTGTCCCTTCTTCCATAAAGGTCTCATCCAAAGGGAAAAATTTAGACAACCTAGTTCAAAGAGCACGTCAGTAGCAGCAAGTAGCAAGTCTTCCATTTTAAATAGCTCTTACCTTTGAAAATAGAAATTTTAATGGAATAATTTTTAAATTTCATATCCAGAAAATTGGATCACAACAGCAGAATAGTCTACAAGATATTTTTGTGATAAACACATTATCTAAAACAGTTCATGAGTATGTAATCTACAAACATGACTAATGAAAACTATTTTCTCAGAATTAAGATTACTACAAAACCAACACAAAATACTGGCAGGGAAGTAATATTTGATAGATTTAGGAAAAAAAGTGAATCATTCTAACACCAAAATAAAAGGGTTTCACTCCAATCCAGGAAACTGTTTTTCCTACATGCAAATGCTTTAAAAAAATGCAAATTTAATTTCCTCAAATATATGCAATGATAAATAAAAATTCTAATAAAATATTTATTCAGGATTAATAGTAACACTTAATAGAATGGATTTAGACATTGAAATAAAGATGAATAATTAAAAAAGGGTTTGTTCCAAAATAAGATTAATGTGTTGGTTAAAGATATAATTCCTTCTATGCGTAAGTGTAACAGGCAATACTTTTTCTCTGACTTTGACTTTTTTACTTCTAAAAGCAGCAACTGTGAAGGATTCCTGGTGACAAGTGCTAGGGTCAGAAGCAAGGCTGGGGAGCAGAGGAGAGCAGTGCCCAGGGTAGCCCTGAGGAGAGGCTGGGCAGCTCTGGGGGTTTGCAGCCCCTGCATCCCCCCATGACTGCACAGTGTAAAACACCTCTGGGGTTGCTTTAAAGCACACAGACAGCCAGTCCTGCCCTGCCTGGCCCGGGATCAAAGGACTGGAAAGGTGGCTCTGTGCCACTGCTCCCCCTGGCTCTGCTCAGCTTCACCAAGGCCAAACTCAGCACAGCTGAGAATCCATCCCAGCACGTTAATCATGGCTTGGGTGGAATTGCTGTCATACTGAAGTTTTCATTTCCTTCACCTCTTAAAGCCTGACTTGTTCAAAGGAAGACAAGATTTCAATTTTGCAGTGAAGCACCTCAGATTGGAAATGTCTTTCAGTTAGCAATTCTAGAAAGCAAGTGAAATTTGTGGAAGTCAAACATTTATTACATGGAAAATATTCATGAGTGGAATTTTTTCAGATGGCACTTGACAGCGAGGTAAACACAGCCCTGTGGAAGACAAAGTCCTAATCAGGCTGCTAAAAGCATTTCCATATCAAGAAAAATGTACTGCAGTTAATATCAAATTTGATTTACCAAAAGTGCAGGAAATTGAGTTAGGTGTTCACTCTGTCTGGTGCCAGTGGGGCTTCTGGCAGTACTGCCTGGCACCAGAGCCTTGGGGGTTTCTTTGTCCTCTTTTCTGCCTTCACAGGGATGGGGACAAAGGAAAAAAGAAATTACAGTCGTTTCAATGTGGTGAAACAAAGGCACAAGAAGAATTGCACATTCACAATGAACAAATGTACACATGGTATTAGCAAAATTTCTTATACAGAATAAAATGCATTTCACCACAGTAGAGATGTATTTCAAACCTTTACTGCAGTCCAGCTGTACTGCCCAGTCCAAGAGAATTGTAAGTCCATTTTTATTAATTATATTTAAATGGCATACAGAGCAGAGACATACCACAGCTCTGATACTATCAGAGCCACAACTCTATGTATTCCAGAAAACTCAAGATCACTGGAAACACATGCATGTTTATAACATTAATGATTGATATCAAAATAGCATTAATTCATTCCAGAGGTTGTTTCTCAGAGTAAGAGTCAGGAGCTACTGTCTCCCATGGACAGGCTGGATTGAGATTACTGTACACACTGAGATGTGAGGGACCAAAAATGCACATGAGGCCACAAAGACCAAGGAGACAAATGAAAACTCCCTGTACAATGATAAAATATTTCAAACTAGAAAAAGTTTGCCGGATTATGGAAATACACTCTTTCCTGAATACTTTTTTCCCCTTCAAATCCCAGCCATCTTTAAAAGCCAGGTGACAGCTCTCACAAGAGAAATTTTTCTTCTTCTCTCCTGTGATTTGATTTAGATCTCCTTTCCAGTGACAGACTGCCAGGTTGTGTAAAGCCCAGAGATCTCTACAGCAGGCAGTCCACTAATGACTCAGAGTCTGTGTAAGACACAGCGAGCAAGGAGAGAGAGAATAGAAGAAGAAAGAATTAAGCATCCATCTCATTCACCCATCAGACAGGCCCCCCAAACCCCATGCTGGGGCAGTGGGAGGCAGAATTATTCCTGCTGGGCTCCAGGCACCTCGAGTTGGTCAGTTCAGGTGTTCTGTTGCCACTCCATCAATAAGTCACTATAAACTGCAGGAATTGAAAAAGTACAACATATGGAAATGTAGTAGTGTTTTCAGTGCTTTGTTTGAATGGCTTCTATTTTTTGTCTGCAAAGTTTGAAAACTTTTTTTAATAGGATGTTTCTTTTTGTCACTTTTTTTTTTTCCAATAGCAGTTGCAAAACTGCCTAAAGTCATAGTCACATGTCAAAACCCTGACACCTACTTTTAATGACTTCCATTTCCATTCCAACCGTCTCATCCACTTAACTTCCTCATTGCTTGGCTACTGCTGCAGCATTCACATCTACATTTTATCAGTGTTTTGTGGCTTTCCATGGAATAACTCCATGGTCACTCACAGACTGTAATGCAACTCCTATCTTCATTATGTCAAGTGGACATTACTGCTTCCCCAGCAGTCAAAACAAAGAGGCAGTTAAATTTTCTTTATTTTGGATTATAGTGTTCCACTTCAAAATAATTTACCTTGCTTCAAATCACATCTAGAACTTAAAAATAAAATAGTCCAGTTAACAGATCTTTGCTTTAGAAAAGAATAAGGAACTCTCAGTGTGGGCATCTTGAGAAAAATACTTTCATGACATTCAGCTGAGTAGAAAAGTCATAATTAATTTAAGTCAACTGTGCCAAAGCAACATATTATTACTTCATAGGGGTTGTTTGCAATGGAGGGTGAGTTATTGACTCAACAGGCCTAACAGTCCTAACAGAGCTTGACCTGCATTTAGTCTGCACTACATACAGCCAAAAAAAATGAAGTCTCATCCTGCAGTTCTCACAGCATCCACTTCCTAGGAAAGAGCTTCCCATTCCACTGTGTTAGCAAAATACAAACTACTAATTAATATCTTGTATTCATTATTATAATTCATAATAGTTGTTGGCATCTAGGAGGCTTCACCAAGACCTGGATCCTACACAGTGCTTTGGGAACTTGGAACAGGCAGCTCTGCCTTGTGTGACTTGGTTTAAAAACTAGACAGCCATGGCCAAACAAAATTAGATCCTCTTGCCTAAGTTCACACAGTAGAAACACAGAGCTAAGGCAGGGAAAGCAACCACCACAATGGAATAGGACAAAAAAAATTTCCTGTGGATACTTTTACCCACTCTTGGGAATAAATGTATCATCAGGCCTCAAAGCCAAAGAGTCACTTCAGGGATTTTAATGATTATATGAATTGCTCGCTCCCAGATTTCAAAGCAGGTAAACACAAAATTTATTTTCTTTGCTACAAACAGAGAGCTTTCAGCACTACTTGAAGTAGGAAGAGGAAAAGTAGATTTAAAATTTGTGTTTGTTTTGTTAAAGGAGGCATGAACTCTTCTTTTGGGCCAAAGTATCTTTCAGGTCATTAGGACTTTGTGTTTCTGGAGAAAAGTCTGTTTCCTGATGTTTCACAAAAAGTGTAGCTTTGGTCAATATGATTCAGACTAGGGAAAGACACTGCACTTTAAAGGAATGATAACATTACCATTGAACCATTGTTGTTACATATATAGGTACAGCCAAGAACAAAGGGCATCCAAAAACAGAATCAAGAGCAATTGTTTCTTAGAGGCTGCTATGAGTTTTAACATCCAGACTAGGGAGCTAGCAAACAAATAAATTCCTTCATCATAAGAGTAGATTACTGCCTGGAGAGCTAAAAGGACTACATTTTGTTTTCCTGAAAATATACCTAAACCAACCCAACTGTGTGGAAACTGAGTGCTGTAACCATTTTCCACTAGGAAAATAAATCCTCACAGCATTCAGAAAAAGTGGTTTATGTACCATATTTTGAAATGCCTAGAAATATGTCCACAGGACACCAGGCACAGAACAGGTGAGACAGGTGCTGAAGAGAGCCAGGGGATGTACAGAAGAGCCATATTATCTTGCAGATGAATGCCATGATCTGACAATTTCAGAAACATTTTTAACACAAAAAGTGTGTGTAGGTGTGGCAGCAGCTCTCTGGCAACAGAGAGCAGGCACAGACTTTCCCAGCATTTTCCTGGGGAAGGCTGTGAGAAGACCAGTGAAAAGAATTAGAAACAATTCTTATCTCCATTTGCTGCACCTGTTGTTGTGCACACATGGAATGTGTTATGAATATTCTTTACCAGAGGGTGGTTTCTCAACTGGACACTGGTGAGGGTGTTTGGATTGATTGACCAGTTAGGTCAAAGCTGTATCCTACTGTCTGTAAGGGTTACAGGTTTCTTAGTAGTCTAGTCTAGTACAGGTTAATAAAGCTATACTACTCTATATTATAGTAGAAGGATCAGCCCTCTGCAATCATGGAGCCAGTGCTCATTTTTACCCAGCTGGGGCCCTGCAGTGACATGTAGGTATGAGGGCACAGAAGACCATGAACACATGGAAGGTTGTGGAAGTCTTAATTAGCTTGGGCTAGTCTCAGAGGTCAACCAAGAGAGACAAAACTAATTTACTAAAAATCTCAGCTAAAGAGCCCAAAGTTCCCATCACAAAGAGAGAGAGAACATTTCTTAGAGCTGAAAGTTTCTCAAAGGGGTGACAGATGGGCAAACATGGAAGAGCCTAAAGAGCAAGGAGGAGACACAAGTGAGACCAGCTGTAGAGAGAAGAAAGAAAAGATCTCAAATCCTTGATACCCTTTGTGGCTCTGCCTTCCTTTTCACAAAAAAGCCATTTCTTCACAGTGAGTGGTTTAAAGAATTCTTTCAGAAATTCCACCTGGTCCTAAGGAGTTTGCTCCCTTGAAAACTCTCAAAGGCTGGCTATTTTTAATTTTCCTTCAGCTATTTCCATTTTTATCTGCCTTCTGGACAGGAACATGTACTTGGCACAATTCATTAGTTTTTACAAACTCTAAGTCAACCACCTTGTCTTCTACTCTGGGCAGATTTACCAAGAGACACTGAAAACCCACCAGCAGAGGATGGATGGTAGGAGAACTAAAGTGAAATCTCACATAACTCAAAGATCTACCATGCATTGCACCCCTGCAGAAAATGTTGTTGTCACATGGTCCCTGAGGTTTGGTGATGATAAAAAATATGTAAAAGAATTTTCATAAATGTTATGATACCTTCACATCTTCTTTTCTTTTTTCCTTGCCTTGGGAGACATGTCCCCAGTCTCTAAAGAAAGACAGGAAAAATAATTCCTAACTGGAAGCTGCTGCTGGATCCTGTCCTGCAGCTTTGCCCATTGTTTGTTACAGAGATGGGAACTGGGGCATTGTACCAGCCATGGAATTCATCCAAGTAGATCCAAAGAAGAGTGAAGCAGTAAAGAATACAGAATTAACTAATTTTTTTGCCTCCATTTAAATACTCAACATGCCACAGAATGACATGGTTACTTTTACAGTTATTTTAAAATGCTGAGTTCTCCATTTCCTGAACCAAATTTCTCTTTACTCACTCAGTTTAATGTTGGTTTTCAACCATGCACTGTTTGTCTGCTCCTACAGCCATCTCATCCATGGTAGAAATAAAATGTTCCTCCTAGTATCTGATATTGAGAAGGAAGTAAGGATTATATAAGGGCTGTTCTGGAGTAGGTTTTAAAAAGAACAAATTTTGTTTTAGCACATTTTGATACTATCTCCACATCTGAGGAAAAAAATCTCTTCCATCCATTTGGAAGTCTTCCTGATGGTGTCAGGATCATTTCTATCGTGTTACAGAGAAATTATGCACCATCATCTCTCCTTAACTGAGCAGCGAAGAAAGATTTTAGAACTAACAGGATCTTAGATAAGCCTTGTCTGAAGCATTGCAAAACCATGCTTCATGTGTATCTACAGTATAATGATACTAAGAAGTTAAAGAAGAAAATTAATACATTTAAAAGTCCTCAAATTAAAAATGCCTTTCACTTTTTTCCATTACTTTTCTTAGGACTCCTCAGTTTCAAAGTAAAATTCAACAGTACTTTTAATTTCTGTGTATTACAGTACTTTTGTTACCTATTAAGTATGATTGATCTGTTTTAATAATGAAATAAGAAATGTTGACACACTCCTGGCAAAGCAAAAGTGTCGAAAAATAATTCCTGGATTACTGGATATCCCTTGGAAACTTTCAGCCACATGTAAAAGGAGAGAAAAAAGAAGAGTGAGGCTTGGTTTGAAAAAGGGACCATCAAGAATTATGAGGGGAATAAAAGCTAATAAATTGGCTGACAAACCAATGTTTGAATTTAAACTTGGTAACTGTTCATTTTTTCCTAGAACTGTACTAAGGGTCAGATGCAGATGAATATAATATGGGATTCATTAAAAAATCATATCTATTTAATATATAGAATAATAAAAAAAGACAAGTCACATCTTTACCTCTCCAACAGAGTAAATAATCTTCACACACTCCTTTTTTCTGGGGCTGACAGAAAGTCACCATATGGGTCATAATGGAAACAGTATCTTCCACCTCTTTGTACCTGAGCAAATGACCTCCTTTCAAGATGAATTTTCCAGAAAACAGGTAATTGAATTACTTGAGTGCTGATCCACTTCAAAGGTTGTCCTTTATAGGAAGTATAATCAGATTCTGATGCTTTGATCAAGGGAATCTATGAACCTGTTACTCGATCACAAACTCTGCTATTTGCCATGAAGAGATAACTAATCAATTACAGAAATACATCTGCTCTGAGTAATGTTATTGATGACTTGACAGAAGGAATGCATAATTCAAAGAGTAAAACCCTTGGGAAAGCTGGCAGTGACTGTGGACCAAGGAATTCAAGTGAGACAGAGGGTGGCCAGGCTAGAGGTAAGCTGGCAACGATTAAATGGGAGTATCTCCTCTGGCTGCACTTGAAATGGAAGACAGCAGTGAAAGGAAGGCTCTGCTGCTCAGAGCTGGTGAGAAATATGGGCTGTCAAATCCTGGCACCTTCCTCTTCCCTGGGCAAGCCTGCTCAGCTCCACAGCAGAACCTGATTTTTCCAGCCATACCAGGCTAAGCAAGTATGGTTCTCTTCCAGAGAAGTCTGTCCAAGGGCAGGGTTCATTCACCTGTCTTGTTTGTGACACACAAACCTGTGTGAGAAATTACAATCAGTCTATATTTTTTAAAATGCAAATCAGTTCACCAATAATTGTACTTGACTGCAGTAAAAGCAAAATTCAACTGTAATAATTACACCCACGCGCTAAACTTTCACTATTGTACTATGTGAGCATCTCAGAGCATCTTTACAATTCAGGCATGCAGGAAATAAGTGTCACTAACTAAATCTGAGTAACTAAAAACATTCTTGTAGAGTAGAGTGCCTTACAACTCTTGACTGAGTTACACCCAGACCCATAGGTGCCCTTCTTCTGTTCATGAGCAGTGGGTTCCACCAGATAAAACATACATATTTTCAAGCACAAAGTCCTCCACCACCACCTGAAAGTGCCTTTCAAATTGTAAAATCAACTTGAAGCTAACATAGGAAAGAATCTGAGGGGAATGTCTGGAGAGCTTCAGAGTACCAAAACAAATGACTGCAAACAAAGTCATCTTTGCAATCTTATCTACCTTAAGTACTGAAAGTTCAAAATATTTGTCAGTTAAAAATTTAATTTTTCCTATATCAATATAAAATGGAAGCATTTTGGTTTCTTTTTTTTTTTCTTCTTCTTTACTGAACTCAGTTGAATTTGGTCAGATTTTAAGGTTGTATTTAATTGCTTTGCTTTTGCTCAGTGCTCCAATGGGCAGTCACACACTGACTTTATTCACTGCAAGCAGGATAAGAGGTAACTGGGAAGAGATGAAGGTAGCCCTTAGGAAACAATCTCCCCCCATTTTTGCCTTGAATTGTAAGCATTTGCAGAAGACAGGAGAATAAAGTGTCTGAGCTCTGGACAAAATTTTGCTGAATCAATCAGGTGAGCAGCTCAGCCAAATCTGAGAACCTCCTGCTGCAAAAGGCTGCAAATCTTTAGTGGAGGGTACCCTTCACAAAGTGGGGTTACAGCAGCTGGAATTCAGTGGCAATAACTGTCCACAGGCTTTGGAAATCCAGGGATGCATGTGCACCTCTTATTCTTTCTCACATTTTGCATCTATGTGAAGCTGTTTATTTTATTACCTTTTATTTCAAAGATGAAGGAAAGATGTAGTCCATGCACAGAATTAACAAAATTAAGGAAAGGGGGGGAAGCAAAAGTTATTTGAATTCAGTTTTTATGCAGCATGCCAAAATAGGGTAAAGATAAAAGTGATAGCAGTGCACTGAATGAATTGTAAGGTTTGTTTTTATCTTTCTTATTGAACAGATTCCTGCAGTTTACTTTTTTGAGCATCTTACAGCATCTTTGGATTAACCAACAAAGAAATTCCTTTTGTACACAGCATGTGGTCAAATGAAGATTCTGTTCAAAGTGACATGAAATCAGAAATATTGGCTATACAACAGGTATTGTCTTTTTCTATACCTCTGTTTTTCATTGTCAGTAGTCTCCATAACTGAAGAGACACACTCACAAAGAAGTAAGAAATGTTCAAAGTGGGCAACAGATGCTTTATTAGAAGGCAAACCTTTCTCTTTTCTCTATTCATTTTATCCTAACACCAGCAGGTTTCCAAGGGGGAGAAAAAGCAGCTTTGAACTTTTTTGCCTTCCAACTGCTGTATTTTTCAAAAAAGGTCCTAATTTCAAATGCTTTAGTGAAGTTTGACTTAGTGCTCTTGTGCTACAAAACATTTGATGCTTTAATAGAAGGATCACTGTGGGTTCCCCTTTATATTTCCAATTTTTTCTGCTTATTAATTGGACAGACAAGTCCCAGTTATTGGTACTTCAGAATTCTGCTCCTCCAGGACCCAAACAATGCTCATCTTGGGTGGTAGGGAACTGTGGGGGACCTTTGACCCAAATAGCCTGGGAACAGTTCATGGATTCATTCCAGTGTCCTGTATGAAAACTGTTTTTACCTCCACATGCATACAAAACTTGTGATGTTATCACTTTAAAAGGACTCACTACACTAGCGAGGAGTCAGGCCAGCCTCTTAATTGAAGTCAGTTGGAGTCTTGCTCAATCTCTGAAAACCCAAATGAACGCAAAGGAAAGCGGCAGCAGCCCCAAAGAGGGGCAAACCAGGGTCTCAGCAGAGAAACCCACCTGCACCCTGCCTCAGAGGGCAGTGACACAGCCAACAAGGCAGCATCCCTGGAGCCCTGCCTTACACAAACATTTCACTGCACTGTGCTCAAACTTGGAGCTGGTCACTGTAGTTATAGCATGAAAAAATAGCAGGGCCAGCACATTCTTATATTCCATGTCCATGAACAGGGATGAATAGGCATAAATAGGGCTGAATGCCTATTTATGGGGCTGTGTGGGAGCCATGGGGACTGGATATACATCAGCACCATGTACATTCTCTCCATTGCAGCACATTAGCTGCCATTCTAAACAAAAGTTTTGTTTAGACCAGCAAGAGTGTCAAAGTAACAGTTGACCAACCAGGACTCAGGGACATGAAAAGAGATGAGATGTTAGTAAAAGACTCAGCAGTCAGCAGGGAGAGTTACTAGAGTGAAATTTTGTCTGGCACATCATATTTGATGTCACTCTAAAACTGCATTGTAAATGAACATTTTATTTCAATACTACTCAGTCAAATTATATATTCTGTTCAATTGCTAATCAACACCTCAACCTCAGATATTGTTCTCCATTTGAACAGCTTAATGTGTTCAAGAACATCAGAACAGGATGTTCTTGAGCTCTGGTTCTAAGATTAATGGACTCTACAGGGAACCAGAAGCAATGAGAAACCAGTCAGAAACCAGTGAGCTGCTTATCTTCCAGGGGAATTCAGGATTCTGAAGTCTGTCTTCCATTGTTTTTTTAGCTCCTAGACTGTACCTGAAAGGGTAATGATCTGTTCAAATTCTCTTGGGCATCTATCCTTTTCATTCCTTCTTTTCTTTTTTCAGAGAAACGGACAAAGCAACCCTCGGCGATTTTTCTAATGTATTTTAGGTAAGAACACAGAGACCAGCCTTTCCTACATTGTACTTAACATTCCCTCATTTTCCAAAAGCACTACTAGAAGTTTTAATTACAAACTACAGTTTCAACTACCAACTTCTGCTTGCGGAAGAATTAATTAGGAGTGGTAACTTTGAGAAATCTGAACAATTGTTACATGCAACAAATCTGTGATTCTTTGTTAAAATCAAAATCACCTGAAGGAGGAGCATGAAAGCAAGAAAATTATTTGTGGAATGAGACCAAGCATTTTGCTACTGAAAAAATATATGTGTTGAAAGGTATCTTTCCCAAGAAAGCAAATTAACTTATAAAATTAAAATCGGGAAAGCAGGATTACATGAGGAAAACAATAATGGGGAGGAGGTCAAGAAAGATTCAGAGAGTACATTACCAAAGAATAAAGCTATTGTGTTGATGAACTGGATTAAATTAGCCTACAGCGCTGGGGCTCATTCAGAATAGAAAGTAAGAAGTTACAATTTTTAAAGGGTGGAAGTGACCCAAGTGCGCAGAAATTGAGACATTGCAGTGTAAAATAGGATATTGTGGCTTGTATCTAAATATGTGAACACAATCCAAGGTTCTGCTGAACACTGAGCTTTGACCCTGTTAGTATGGCCAGAGTTGGCTCAAGAGGGAGCAGGAGGCAGCTGTCAGAGGAGGAGGCTGTTGCAGTCCCTAGTTCTGTCTTTCTGAACAGTAAGTCCTGTGTGCTTTCTAGTCCCCTCACCTCTACATTTCTATTGAAGGAAGGTTTACTTATTATTAGAGCAAATCATCATAACTGGGAAAAAAAAAAGAAAAAAAGGCCATTTTTACTTACCTGTCACCAGTAGGTTCAGAAATTAGTTGTTCTTCTCACAGTATCAAAGCAAGCTTGACAAAATACAGCAGTAGATGTTGTTGGATCAGTGGTCAGTGCTGCTCCTACCCCAGAGGGCAGTGCAAAGGAAACCTGGGGTGGTCACAGATACATTAGGTGAGAGCTGGGGAGGAAAGAGAATATAACTAAGAGCAGTCAGTATGCAATGCACTGTGAAACACAGTGAAATTGCTGAACTCCTCTAATAGTTCAGCAATTCCTCCTACTGAAAAGGAAATAACATGGAATAAATTTAGAAAGCAAGTCTTGAATGACAAAAAAGAAGAAAATGGTCAAGCTGCAAAATAAGTATGCAGCAAGCAGAAAAAATAATTTAACTGGAATATGAAAAAAAACCAAAAACATTATGGCCAATGAATTAAATCCTAGGTCTAGTAAATTGAATGGTTTGGCTTGTTTGGGATTTTTGTTTGTGCTCTGTCTTGTAAAAGCCAACTTCAGAAAGACCAGCATTTGCCTAGTCTATTATTATTTACTCCCATAAAAGAAGCTACAAGCATTCTGCTTCCTGAAGTGCAATACTTTAAGCACTGAGTTTCCAAAAGGCATGCACAGGGCAAGAATTCACTCAGACAATAGGCCTGTTCACTTCGGAATTCCTCTTTCCCTGGAAGTCTCCCAGTTAAAGAATGTTTCTGTTCTCATCTTTAAATGCATGGGCAAAAGCCAGTGGCATATACAGAGAGAGAAGGGACACAGACTACTACAGATATGATGACTGATGAAGTTCAGCCCCAGGCAACTACTTCATACTGGCAGATGTCCTCTCAGGATTGCCCAGGGTACTGTACAAGCCCTTACAGTTTCATCTGAAGCCTAGGGTTTGGAAGCACCCAAGTGGTAAAGCATTAGCCCTGGAATGCTGAAACTTCCAGGGGAATAGTATTTGAAGAAGGACAGAGGCATTTTCATCTGGTATCCACTGCTGAGAGCAACCTTTTAGCTCGGTGCTGGGATCTAAGATCTGAGAAAGATAGGCCCTTGCACTTACATGATCATCACCTATATCAAACATCTCAAACAAAAAAGAACATCTCTCATGTAAATCTCTTCAGGAAATGAATAGAAAGGCCTGAAAAGGTTAAAGGCTACAGCGTTTAGAGCTTTTATTCATACCAAGGAAAAAAAAGGAGACAGTGTTCAAAAGTTTTATTCTTAGGCCGTTTTCAACAATTCTCTTTTAAAAAATCCTACTTGTATGAGAGCCCTCTTACCTTATTCAGAAGGCTCACAAATAGTTTCTTTTTCTTTCCCTCTCTGTATGCCTGTGTGTGTCTGAGAATAACAGCAAGAGTGTAAATCTTTCACTTGTTCTTTATGTACTCCCTTACAACAAATACCATCTGAAGAGTCAGGGGAGTCAATTTAAGCTCTGTTATGTTTCAGATTTAAACATCCCCTCTCAATTAGATTGTTGCTTCAAGTATTAGAATGATTGTTATAAGATACTCAGCACAGGCCACTCTATGTATTTTTAAAAATACAACAAAAGCTACACACATTTATGTCCATGTATATCACACTTGCATATACATACATATTCCATGTAAATAGATATGAAAACCTGACCAAATTGTCCAGACAACTTTTCTACCCTTGAGATGTGTACCTACCTACACAAGACCATCTTTTATTTAGTTGTATCCTGAGTCTTCTTTAGTGAGTTGCTGCTCTGGAAATAAGCATTTCAACAGAGCCTTAAAACAAACAAAAAAACAAAGTAACCCAGATATCTCAAGAAGAATGAAAAATATACCTCTAAGAACACCCATGGCAAAGTTGTTCATTTTTGTGGATTCTTCTTTTTCTGACAACATTGGCACTTCAGCATCCTTGCTACTACAAGAGCCTTTTGATCTCTACATCTTGGCGCCACAAGGTTTGCCCTCTGTGTGTTGTGAGAACTTAAAAAGGATTGTTTAAGGAGGGCAGCTTCTGTGTAATTGCACATTAGCCATACTTAGAATGATTATGGCTTTCCTGACATCAGAATGATGGGTTATTAGCAGTATTTTAAGGTTTCTCTGATGGGAATTGCAATTCCTCTCTGGATGGCCAAAAGAGGTGAGTCTATGGCAAGGATGAGGGAAAAGTTGGTTCACTTCTGTATTACTTAAATCAAGACTATTGCTTATGGGATTACAGTGCTAATATGCTCACTCCCTTCTCTATGCTACACCTTCTCTTGTTGTATTGTAGCAATACAGATTCTGAATCTCTCCTGTACTGAAGACTCAGTGACAGGAACATGTCAGAAATCACAACGCAAATGTCATCCAGGAAATAATAATAATCCTGTCATTATGATAAACACTTCTATATTGAAAAAAAACATTGGCCATTACAGATATTGGTCTTACTTATTCTTTTCCTCCTCCTAATATTTCAGTCCTTCTACTGAAGCTGAAATTTTACTGAAAATGTAAAAATGAAAGATCTTATTTTCTCCTTACTTTCTTTAAATTTTGATGATTAGCAAGCTGTCTGCACAACAGTATTTCTAGAAACCACACAATAGTTTGGACTTTAAAATAATACTTTTATTACTAAGATGAGGCCTGAAAATTGAATTTCCTTTACATACTTTCTCCATAATATCTCAGATAACATACCCATGTGCCTGACACATGATGTATAACCCTTGTAGCATACAATTACTGCTATCTATGTTCAAATGCTATTTAGCCAGTCTCCATGCTCAAAGATAAATCATCCAAATTATGGACAACTTCACTGTTAACTACTACATACATAGACTATTTCAGTCTGCCATGTTTTCAAAATGAAAAAAACATTGTTTAAATTCCTTTGTAGTACTCTAATGAATAAACATTATTCTTCTTATCCCAGACCTGGGTATTCTTCACTAATTAATTTCCATAACATTTGAATTGGAAGGAATCAGAACTCAGAAAAAGAGATCAATATCAATTGACTGATGAGTTTTACCTATTCTCTTCAATATAACTCCAAGAGAACTTTTGATCACTACCAAATTTCTAAAGGGAATATGATTTCAATGTTAAGACTAATGAGACTAGTTTAATCTCATCCCTACAAACAAATCAGCTTAAGCCTAATGAAATCTTATTTTTGTACATTAATGTACAAAGGAAACAGTTCAGGGTAAACAGACTTGTAGTATACATTGTTTAGAGACTATTGACTTTCGAATTAGCCTGCTTTTCAAACATTTCACGTCAGAAATATAGTCAAAATGCAAATGCAGCATAAACGGCTCTATAATAAATGCTCATTCAACATTTATTCTTTCTCAAATCATCTTTTAAAGCTCTTTCATGCTAATGTCTAGAAGATGTGACATTAGAAAAATTGCTTTGACATGCTAAGGGGCTCCAAGATTAACAAAAAGAGAAAGAACAAGATAAAGCTTTCAAAAGACCTATTTCAGAGGAATTATTACTTCCTTTGAAAGTCTTCCAAGGTTGCAGTACATTTAAGCTTGTTGGCATACATGTAAATGAAGGACTACAAAAGTATTGCACTAAATACAACTTGAATTAAACCTTCAGGCTAATGTTAAGGAATAAGGATAAAGGCCAGATCCTAGGCTAGTAACAACTCATATAAATTAAAGTTCTTTATTTGAGGATGTGAGGGAGAATTATTTTTTTTAAAAATCAATACAAGAAATTATAAATGTAATTCCCATGTAAAATGGCAAAGACTGATGAAGTTTCCTGATTGAGGAAGTGGCATTCTAAAGGGGTATATTAATGTACTATAATGTACAGCCATGCTGCAAAACAGAAACAGTCTCAACTAGCAACTTACTCTCCTTACTTAAAAATTCCCATCCACCACCAAAAATTCTTGATTCCATAACTAGAAGACAAGGGGGATGTAGGTGTGATGAAAAACATTGTTTTGGCTTATAAGCATTAAGCTGAGATTTAACTCTCTTGTCCTTTGAGATCCAATGGAATGTTAGGTCAGTTCCAACTTTCTCTTTAAGGTTTGGTGTTGGAAAACCTCATAGAGAAAGGTCCATTCAGCTGCAGAGGTTTGTAATATTTGTATAGAATACACCATCAGCCCAACTCTGCCACCACTTTCCAGGCAGAAATGTTCAAGAATTTTAGACTCAGGACAAATTATAGCATTAATTACACAAGGGCAGATTTATAAACAAATAAACAAGAAGCAGATGTCAGACTGGGAGAGACAAACATAAACACCTATGGCCAAAATTCTCACCATGAGACCTACCCTTCAGCTGCTGTGTAGCTCAATAGGCACCAAAATCTAGAGTTAACTTTTCTTTCTTATAAAGTATTCTGGCCTCCAATGTTAGAGCAGAAATCCTAAGTTATCCTCTTCTCTCTCAACTTACAGACCTTTCACCTGACCAATGTGCATCCTCCTTTGTCTTACCACAACTTTAAAAGAAACATGCTTGTCTATACTACAGAAATTAGATTGAATAATTAATTAACTAAATAATATCTCAAAAATATCTGGAAATATGCAAAGTGAATGCAGTTGCAAAACCCAGTGAGTGTTGTTATTTAAGAACCCCCCAGTTTGTTACCTTCCATTCACTAACCTCATGCTACTTGGCAACACAGTAGCTGCACCATAAATTTCCAATTACTGGTAATGATGCCTTCATGGCTCCTTTTTTCAAAATGTTTTGGCTTTTTATAAAGCAAACTTGGTTTACATTTAATGGTGCATGCAATGCATTCCAGAAAGCATCAAAGGCACTTTTAATCATTACTTTGCTAGTAATATTCTTATTACACAAAGCCATACCTATTCCTGCCAGTAGATTATGGCCTTGTCTCTCACTACCTTCCAGCATCACAGACTTTCCGTGCTGGCTGTACCTGTCAGCCTCTGAAGAGACCCACTTGCTGGAGATATGACATTGTGTGTTTCTGCCCTCCTTGCCTTGCATTCTCTCTCATGCCCGTGTTTCATTCTCCTTCATGAGAGGTATTGCTTCCCAGAGTAATAAAAAATACATTACTTGAAAGCAGACCAGGATGGACTAAAAAAAATGTTCTTACTTGTCTGGCCTGTCTGGTCCTCTGTGGGGTTATTCACCAAAATCTGTCCCCTAGTGAAAGACACAGTGATGTGTTAGACTGCATTTACAGTGAAAATCCAGCCAGGTGTTATATGAGTGAGCCAATTCCTATGTAATACCTCCATTAAATGATTAACCACATTAACAGCTACATTTGCAGATGTGTTTCCTCATAACTTGCAGTGTGTGCTATCATAGTTTGGATGGTAGATCAAGTACTGCCTCAAAAGAAGAACATCACAGCAACAGCAGTTGTAGGAGACAGGGCTGCAAGACATCCTTCTCAGAAGGATCACCATTTTCTCTAAGCAGGCTGCCTTGGAAAAAAAAATCTCTATTAGCATTTAAAATTTGCATGAATATTAGTAAGAATTTTAAACCAACAACATATGGCAGAATAGTTCTTGATGTGTCTGCAAGAAAATGTGGTTTAAGAGAAACAATTAGTGAGGAGCACAATCTATATACATTTTCTGAAGTATCCCAAAAGTATATGCCATTTACACGTGAGTCATGTGAAAAATCTCCAGTTAGCATCTGCACTTTCTACAGCTACAAAGTCATAACCCCACTAGAAACCCCACTACAGCTACAAAGTCATAACCCCACTAGAAACCCCACTAGTCATAACCCCACTAGAAACTTGGTGGTGTGAAACTTGAATTTGGGTAGTTTTTTGAGGGGGGCTCATCACCTCACTATTCACAATTGTAGATGCATTAGAAAGGAAATTTATTCTACAGCAACTGCTAGATAAACTTAAATGATGCAACTTTCAATCTGTAAGATCAGAAATAGCAACATTCTTGTAGAAAACTGAGCAAGCACAAAGTAGTGTTTAACTAAGTCTTCACCTAACTTAAGCTGCTGGGAGATGTCAGTGCACATATCTAATTGATGTGCCCAATTAAATTAGAAAAATAAGATACATCTATCTCCAGTATTATAATGAAATTCACACTTTGAAATACTGGCCATTGAAAATGTCATTGTAGCTTAAAAACGGGCTAATTCTTCACTACAAAAGGATGTGTTCATATGTCTTGCAGTTACCTTAAAATAGGCACTACAAACAACAAAAAGAGAACAAAAACACCTTCCTCATTTTAGCCTTACACTTTTTAATTCCCCACAGAAACATCACATGATACAATTAGAGAATTTTAGATGCAATTCTACAGATTTCTTTTTCTTGGTTCCTTTTCTCTCAAGGGAAGGAAGGAAAGGTTCCTGAGATGAATGTAAGGCTGTCAGCATTTGCTTTGGTTGCACTTATATTCCACCTGAACACTGAACCATAAAAAAAATGAAGCTCTTTGATGCAGACTTCCATTCATCTGCCTGTAACACAAAATGTCTGGAGCAAAACATCTTCTAAGCTGCTACTTTCCTATATGGGTAGTTCACCTGAGACTGCTGAGCAGGGAATTGAAAGAGATCATCTCCATAAAAATCTGCTTTGGATAGTAGCTTTGATAGGCCCAATAAATTTTGTAATAGAAAATTTAAATAAAAAGTGGCCTTCTTATTCCTGAGATTTTTTTGCATAGTGATTAAATCACAAGGAAACACTTCAGAATACAACACATTACACTATTCACTCAGCCCACAGATGCAGAAACAACTTTTGTTGATATAAGTAACCATATATTATTATGATATAAATTAAAGTAGCTGATTGATGCACACTATGGTGAGTGGACAGGGCAGTGCTCCTAGAAGAGGGAACAAAATGCAGTGTCATTAAAATTTTCATTAATGTACCAGCTGCATGTCAGTGTTTCCAACAAAGCTGCTGCTGTTCAGGTGTAAACCCCCATGGAGTGGAAATGCTGCAGAAAAAGTGACCTCCTGCCTCCTCTATTGTGTGATCTCTTCCTACACTGCATTCACTTGCCAGACTGATATTCCAGATCCAGCCCAACAGAAAAGCAGTCCTTCTGCATTAGCTTGGTCTGGCCCTTAGGCTATCAAACTGACTCCACACATCCTTGGGAGCTCCCAGCTGGTCATGCAGGAACACCTGCATTAGACCCCATTAGCTCTGGACTGTACACACAGAGTTCAATTGCATCTCAATAAACTGCTTTTTGACTTGTTTTCCCTCACACTTTTCCAAAAGGCCTCAGTCATGCAATAAATATTTCAGTCCAAGATGAAAATACAAGGACAAAAGCTCAGCCTTACTATCCAAATGGAGTCTGCAGCCAAATGCAAAGATATCTACAGGTCAAGCAGAATCTATGAGCTCTACATACTTAGATACTAGATGTATCAAAGCCTGAATTAATTCCTACCATGACTTGCTGCACACTTTCAACCCAATACGTTTTTTCTGCAATTACCATGAAAAGCAACACTATGACAGGCATATTTTTATATGCTACTGATACACGTAATTAACACCACTGCTACTGGTCATTCCACTCAGAACTTCAGCACATTATGTTTCTGGGCTTAGCCCCTGTGCCACAAACTCTCCCGTGCTCTTGGGATCCACGTGTTCCTAATTACATTTCCACATGCCAACAAATTCTTGTGACTATTGCAGGTCATCAAGAGGCATTTTTTCTACACATGTAGCTGTGTTATTCTTTCCTAAATCAAACAGTCCAGCAGAGATCTGGTATGGTTCAGCTATCCTTTACATGCCACAGAGAAATGCCTTGGAAATCAGGACAGGGTGCTCAAATTTTAAGGATCATTGCCCTTGATGGAATACAATGCCTCTTGGGATTATGATCCTTGCAGGAATAGAATTCTGCTTAGTCTGAAATTGTACATATCTCCAGCAAAATTAAATTAAACTAAATGAAATTATTTATTTACAAACAAAACAACCATTCAGTCTCATCACCACTAAAGACACACTGAAGGAGAGAAAAAATATGATGCTTAACTGTCTTATCATCTTACCAAAAACATTATCCTAGAGCCCCACACAGCTGCAATCAGAACAGCAGCTCCATAGGAGGAAGCCATAAAACTTTTACATTAATTAATTCAGGCTATGCCTGAAACATCCTAATGTTGCTGTTAGGAGTATGGAAAACTCTGTACATACCAAACACATGCCTTTTTATCTGTTTCAGTTTAGCAAGAGTCGATGTGTCTGTAAATTTTAACATGTATCCTCAAAGAATGCTTGTCATTATCAAATATACTGTGATACTCTGATCTGCAAATCATTTGACTGTAAAAGAAAGGTTTGCTTTCATGATATTAAGATAGAAATACCCCAGAAAAATGCTTGGGGAAATCAATCTTATCAACAGAAAGAAACTCAAATCTAGAAGAAAAAAAAAAAAAAACAAACAAAAAGAAAGGCACTCTGCACCATGATTTAGAGAAGTTAGTCTTTTACACTTCTATATTCTAATTCTCAGATACTCAAACAAGATTATGGGGGACCCATGTCTAGATTGGTACCAAAAATTCCATAATCATGTCTTTATTTTTAAGACTGATGCATACAGTGCTTTCATCTGTGGCTGCTACCTATTTTTCCTAATTAGCAGTTTGAAAGAAAATGCCAGAGTTTTGTAATGCAGAGGGAATGCTTTTTTCTCATCTCAGTCTGTTCCAAATGTCCTGTCGACTAGCAGGAATCTTTGAAGTTGTTCTGTGGCTCTATCCCTTGAATCACAATCATGTATAAATGCTCTTAGTCATGCTTACATTTGGCTTCTATTTTCCCTGCTTCCTGAAGCAGGCAGTTATTTGTCCATTATAAAACACTCTATGTCCATGCCTCACAATAGTCATAGAAAAACTAAAACCTGAGAGCTCCTTATTTTAAATACCTTTCCACTACACATGGTATAAACCCTCCTGTTATCCATAAAGCAGCAACAGAATCAGTGGAGTGAGCTGCACCCTTCTGATTTGGGAGCATCAGCACAGGCCTCCTTCCATGGCACACCCAGCAGGAGCAGCTCCTGGTCTCTCAGCATCCCTACTGCACCTCATTTACAGAATCACAGCACACCCCAGCCTAGAAGGGGCACCAAAAGGCCATTTCTCCAATGCTGCAATGTCTCTCTGGAGAGACAGCACCTCTTCTAGACTTTATTGCTGGTAGAAGCAAGCATGGTTTACACAAGGGAAAGGTGACACTATTTAGAATCAGCAAAATTGAGCTTTCCCTTTCCCTCAGCCAACATTCTTCAGGCTTCAGCGATGGCTGTTCATCTAGAGCAGACTTTGCAATGGCTGTGGAAGGAAGGATCAGTCTCTCAGAGCTAACAGCCTATGCAAAACAGAGAACTCAGCTGTCCCTCCTGGTGGACAGGTGTTTCAAGAGACAGGTGTACCACAAGAACTGTACAGCTGACAAACTCATAAAACCCTTTTTCTTCATCAGAGCTTTGCTAGAGCAGATTAAAGAACATTTTATTCACCTTTCCTCTTAGAGTCACAGATAAGTAGTGGCAAAAATTCAGCCTGCTGCACTGTGTGCCAAAAGATTTTCCACCCACGTGCTCTGACTGGCAGGTACCAGAAGCTCTGGTAAATACTCTCAATGGCCCACCTAGCAACACCATTTAGACAGATTTCCTGTGGCTTAGCATGTTACATTTTCTGACAACCGGCACAGAATTCTCATTTTCTAGTAAAATTTTAAATAAGGCTTTTGCCTTACTTCAAATATTTTTCTGACTAAAACTTCTTCCTCAGGCAGCTGTTATATTTTAGTCCTAACTAAAAATATGGTACGACCCTTAGGAATTGAAATCTGCTTTACTGTTTAAGGCTTGGAAGTGAAAGCTCTACTGGGCACAACAATTAAACTCCACACAGTTTATGGCCCTGGCTAGAACTGTTTATACAATTTTGTCACGAAGACAAAATGAACCAGGCAGAAAAGCATAAACCACTTCAACCCTAGAATGGGCAGAGTTATGCATTGGTATCTTGTTTGTCTAAATTATCATTTTGTCTTTTTACAAGCCACACAGTCCTATAAATCAACAAGCAGTATAAAATCCTGGTTTTGACCTTTCCTCACTAGACTAACAGCTTTATTTTAAAGCATTATTGGAATCTGGTTTACATAGTTTGCACGTGAGGAAGAACAAACCAAAGACTGACATTTACATGCTATAAAAAATACATTTGAATAACTTTTTCTAACCATTTTTGAATGTGAAATAGGATGGTACCAGCTCAGCAAGGTAAAAAACAGATAGTGAAAAAAGCAAGAACTATGAAGCTTCCCTTGCTAACAAGGGAAACTGATAACAATTAAATAAAATTGGTATTGTGCCTCTAAATCTCTAAAGTCACAAGTTAAATTTCAGAGTCACAGTGAAATATTGAGAATTTTGTAGTTAGAGGTATTACATTGTGATAGCTGTTTTTTCATCCTGAAATTCCTGTTTCCACAAACAATACTCTCTTAAAGTGAAACCTGTCATATCTAGCATATAACTCTTCCTGGAACAGGGGGGAGCTCCATTTGTTGAGAAACACTCAGACTTGTCACAAAGCACTACCATGTACCCTTCAGTCTTGTAAACAAACATTCTGCCTTCATTCTGCACCACTTATGGTATAATTAAACAGCTCTTGTCTCTTGTCCAAACATCCACTGAAAGACTTCAAACAGCAAGAGAGCAAGTTGACTCTAAGAGAGGGACAATGTGCAATAACAGAACAAAATCTTCTCCCATCCTCCTGACAGCCTGGGAGTTCCTGCATTCTGCTCTTGCAGGACTAGATAGTGATTAAGTTCCAGCTTGATCGATTTTGTCTTGCTAGAGTGAAAAAACTTTTTCCCCCAACAGTGGATAGTACTGTGGGAAATCATCTCTGGGCCTCAATCTCAGAAGTGTTTTTTTCATCCTGGTGTTCTGGTGCTTGGTCCCCCACTACCATTTTGTCACATGAGTCAAACCCCCAAAATGTTTCTCCACAGATGCTCCAGAAACTGGAACAAAATTCCCTTTATCTGTAGATGCATCTATGCAAAGACAGATAAAGATGCCAGGCTAAAGTTCCAGCTGCAGGAGCACCATCTCATTCATGCTGTACTGCAGGTTCCACATGCCAACCAAATAAGCAAGAGTCTCAGAATTTAAGTCCTAATGACTTTTATCTTAGAATGTGCAATTACCAACTAACCATGGTCATGGACCACTGGAACACTAGAATTCTTTGACTAGCCAATAGTTCATGTGACAGAGGAAGGATGTGGTCTCTAAGCCAGTCATTGTTAGGTAAAGATTTATGGGTATTTTTATTAAGCTCTTAATTTGCAAAAGCTTTACACAAGCAAAATGTCATTAGAAATTCAGAGCATTCATCTGAAATACATGGTGTGGACAAAGGATACTATAGCAATGGGCCAAGTCAAAATCTTACCAAGACACATGCTCTGTGATGGCAGAGAAATCAAGGCTGTTTTTTGATCATCCCTGAGCAAAAGTAATTTGGCATCACTTCCTCAATTTGTAAACACATTTATCCAAGTATGATTTCAAATCCTTTTCTTATAAAATCATGTGGTCTGGGGGTGTATTTTCTTCCTTGTTACTTCTCTGCTGTACCTGCAGCTTTGTTGTTTCTATGTGGCTTTATTTTTACAGTATTCCAAAGCAAAAACCTGCCTTAAAATTATATGATCCTTCAGAAAATCCCACTGTCTTTCCTTTTTCAGGAGAGCAGCCATGTAGTCTTTTTTTTTTTTTAATTCTAACATTAGTTGTGGGTACCTTTCATAAAATACTTCAACCATAACACATATGTGGTCCAGTTATGCCTTATTCATTTTGATCCTTCATCCATGTTGATAAGGATTTAATCATGGGAGTAATCCTCCTGGTTCATTTGAATGACCTTGATTAACTGGACCCTAAATTTCTAAATATTTTCATCTAGATCTCTTTAGTTTACAGTAAGGTGCCATAACTTGACATTATCTGAATTTACACTTGAATAGTGATTTCATTTCAAACATAGTATTAGTTTTTCTTTTTTTTTCAGGTGCCAAAATAAAAGAAAACTTTAAAACAGCAGTAGCATGGCAAGCAGGGTAAAGCAAAAACTTGCTCATCTTGAGTGATACACTGGAGAGTTCAAAAATGTGTGAACAGAACAGAAGAAGCAACAAACAGTACTTTAGGACTGAAAAATTTAATAACCTAGAAGAAAATCAAATGAGAGAAGAACAAAAATAAAAGCATTTTACTGAAAATTTTAACAAAAATAGAATGATGCTAAATTACTTAGGAAGGATTTCTGAGTTGCAAGGGGATGCTTTTTGCTGCACATATTTTGCTGGCAGTTGCCACTTCTGAGAAAATAAATCACTAATAAGAGAGTTTAAAACTTCAAGCAATGTATGGTCAAATGCACGGTGCCATTGGGAGGATGTGGTGCACAAGGTTACTCTGGATTTAAATATCACTGGCATTGGCACTTCGGTACCGGTATTGGTACTTCATACACTGTTAAAGCAGACTGGCATTCACTGACCCCTCAATTTTTGTAAACAAGACTGAATGAAAGCCAAATTGCACAGAATGGCAAGTGGAATCAAGTTAGTTAATGGAGTGCTTAAGCCAAAGATGTTTATGTAATTTTGTTATGTAAATGTTAATATCTGAAAAGCATTAGCTAATGATAACTACAGCACAGTGGTATTTCTATTCATACTACAGGATTATTCACAATACTTCAAATACCAGCTGAAAAAGCTCATTTAGTACAAGCTATTCAAGAGCTGTACTTTTGAATCCTAAACCTCCAGCCATATGGCACTGGAAAGAGACAAAGTACTTTTCCTTAGAACATTATAGTAATGAACAGCTATTTGCACGTCAGTTTGGAGTTATGTTTATCTTATATGTGGGCACTGTACAGAAAAATAGCTCATTTCCATGAGAATAAAATAGTACTAAACATATCATATCTATATCAGCAGCCGTTGATCTGAATCTCCTTAATTGTCATGCTAATTTAAGCCTCAAAACACAGTCCTCCCTTACAGAAATTCTGCGAAGCAAATGGAGAATCTTAGTCACAAAAAAATGAAGTGATGATTATCTTTCACTCGAGAATAAGTTTAATAACTTCCCCATCCTTGCCTTTTGTGAATAAAAATAACAATCATCACCAGCTATAAGTAAAATATCCTAATTTCCTACCGTGCCTATAAGCAAAGGGATAAAATAATGAGAAAGCAAAGCAGACACTTCTGTGGTAAGAAGATAGAAGACAATCTGCAATCCCATACAGTAGCACAGCTGATAAATGGCTATCATACTATAGTCCTTTGAGTCATTTTCCTTAGGATGACAAAGTGCTGCTGCTGAATTCACAAAAAGGTAGTTTGTCCACTGAATGCAGATATACAATTTAAAATGACAGTATAAGCTCAGCATAAAGGTCTGTGAATACGATTTGCAGTAAAGCTTTGTAGAGATTTGAATTTCTAGTTCCAGGAAATGAAATTATTATAAATAATAGCAGCTTTTCTAGTGTATAGCATGTGCTCGGGTCTTTGAATTAATTGCTTTGCCTTTGTAAAGGCTGGGGCACAGTAAGTGGTATAACCAAGAAAGCCAAATGTTCCGAATGGGAGGAGGGAGGCAGTCAAATTGCTGGCTACAAATCACTCTCATACCATGCAGAATAGACAGTGGGATGTACAGTTAAGTTAAAAGGTGGAAAGAAAAAGAGATAAGGTAAAAAATGCACTGCACCATTTAGAAAAGAACTGTGGGGTGGCTGTACTGCAAACAGAAGGTACCTAAGCAGGCATCTCCTTTGTCAGCAAGTCTGAGCTTACACAATTATTTAGCTTCTTCCTTGTTCACACTCCATATTCATTTCCTACCGAATGTTGCTGAGAAAGAGAAGTAGACAAGAAGCTCTAGAATTCTAATAACACAAAGCCCTCAGCTGCTTGTTTAATTTCACTGGAGTTTTGTGGCAGTCACCGCATGCACTTACCCTAAATCAAATGCTCCTGCTGTGCACAGTGCCAGTACTTACAAGATCAAAGCATTACAATAGATTATGTGAGTTAGTAAACTTTTAAAATATTAAAATTTAAATGGGACACATTTTTAGCAATCTCCTAATTTCAAAAGTAAGCTTTCTGTGTACCATCTGCACCCACAAACACTCCCCCACACTCGTGCATTTGAGATCTTCCATTACCTTATGTTATGTCAGTGTTGCTAAAGCTAAAACCCAAAGGCAAAGCATGGATACTATGGAATTATTGTTTTCCATCCCATTTTAAATGAGGGACTTCTTACACACATTGCCAAATGTACTTCAGGACATATTTGCTGGATGTTCCACAGTTGCTGTGACACTGGGAGCTCCCATTACTGCAGCTAAGGCCCAGCCAATACACTGTTGCTGCTCAGCTTGCATTATTTTATACTTTGTCATTAATTTTGCTTTGCTGTATCATGCTACAGGACAGACTTATTTAAATATTTCTTAGGTTTGAGTTGGACTGCAGGATCCTTGTGGGTCCCCTCCAACTCAGAACAGTCTATGATTTTACCTCCAAACATGCCATGACAGCAAAGTGTCCACAGACAAGCAGCAGCTCCTAGAAATGTTACACAGATGCACAAAGAAGGGAGATCACATCTGGCAGTGTTCTCCCAAAATACCAGTGGGGCAAAAGGCCTTTCCAATGCAGACACATGTATCTTAAACAACAAGGTAGTCGTGTTGAATGACTAGAATGTAAACGTTTTTCATTTTATTCTCTTTCTTTAAGTCCGTGAAACATACCTGAGTTTTCTATTGAACAATCTGAATAGTCTTTGATTAAAGTGTGAAAATCAATTGTAGGCATGAAGAAACACCCTTCACAGGAATGGGAAACTAGACATTTGGTCAGTAGCCTGATTTAATAAAATAGCAGTAATATAGTGGAACCAAAAGGAACTGACATAACTAATCTCTTAATCCTGTCTTCTTCTTCTTCTATCCATTTGTGTAAAGAATAAAGGGGGTCAACAATAAGCCATAAAATGCATATGTTGCCCAGCAGGGTTTCCATTTTGGCCTCTTTTATATGCTATGGAATTGACATTCTCATCTTTCAATCTGAAAGTGGCCAAACCATACATACAGCTTGTCTTTCATACAGGCTGTAGTGCTTCTATCACAGATCACTGCTGGTATATGAACAAAAGGAAAATATACTGAGAGTCCAAAATAAAGAAATAGGTGGAAAGAAAGAAAGAAAGAAAGAAAGCTGAACCCTCTCAAACAGCAACCCACAAAGGCAGACCACTCCATGTTGGTACCTGTACAACAAATAGTCACAGCTACATGGATAAATCCAGAATATTTTTCAAGTCAGAGACAAGCCTTTTAAGATTTGCTAATAGTAAAAATTTAGATCAGTTAACTCTTGGATATTGTGCAGGATATTTTATAAATATTATGTAGAAATAGTCTTGCCTACTTGGTTAAAAATGAGTACAGTCTTAATAAAACTCAGGCACCAGCTTCTCTTTATGATATTATCTCTAAATTATTACTTTTATCATCAATGTGTCATTACTGTACTAACTGAAGCTTATTTTTATTAACAACCAATTTTATCCTCTTTTTTTTCCAAAAGAGGTTGCCCCATGGATTATCTTTTGCTGTTGCTTGAATCTTAGAAACATTGGTTCCTGTAAGCCAGTCCAACACAAGAGCAAACTAGTTATACCATTGACCTTCAGTTCTGCAAACAGCTCAGCAGGTGGTTTGCATAACTAATCTCTCTAATTAATCATCCCTATGCAGGAGTATTTCCTACTAGTTTTTAAAAGGTAGTAATTTAATTTATCAGTGGCAGTTAATGTTTTATTTTTGATATAGTTGTAGAAGAGGCAAGCATCTTTCAAACTGAAAACAATTACTTTTCCTCCAGTTAAGTTCTTGAGTTCCTTGCATCAATATTTGCAGATTGAGCTCTGCTAGTCTGTTACAAATTCTGCTCTAAACATGCAGACCCATTTTCTGAGATTTCCTTTGGAATCCTCTTTTCTCTACCATAATTGTCACAGAAATAGCAGTAGGTTTGTGTGACAATTTGATGTCTATGAAATACAAAACAACTAGCAATTTTCCCCAGTAAAACAGGAATCTGTTTTTCATACAAAAATATATTTGCTATTATAATCTTGCTATTATAATCTCTAGTTTCTGCTGTTGTTGTCAACAAAGAGGAAATAGTTTCAGCAGAACTAAATGTGCTTTCAGTCTGCTAGAAGAGGAGTTCTGGTCTGAAAATAAGAGTAAATATGTATAAAAATGCTATTCCTTATATTAAAAAAAGAGCAAACAAACAAACCTGCTCTGTTACAGCGACTGCAAGGAACTCTGGAACTCTAACTACTTTAGTTCCAATAACTCATTTTAACCTCCAAAAATATGCTCACAGGGCTCCTTTTTATGCATCAAGCAAACAGAACTGCTACTAATTTTGTTCCTTGCAATAGTATCAAACATAATGAGTTTGCACAACTGCTTCTGTAAGCACCAGAGGATTGGACTTGGATGATTTTTGTGGGTCCTTTCCAACTCAGGTTTTGCCAGTACTTTATAAAGACACTTATCAAAATTTACCATTGCATTACACTTCTTTTTTTATTAAATTGTAGAAGTATCATAAATAATAAAGGTTATTAATTGAGATATTATAATGTCCTGTATTGATTTTCACAAGTACTCTGTCTTTTCCAAATCCACAGAGATAACCACAAGCATGGCACTGACAAAAACTAAACTGAAAATATCACAATTGGTTCAGATTTTCAGCTCATACATGACAGCTCCATTCATTTAAAACAGACTACCATAAAGATAAAATAATTCATATCAGCTATAGATCTGTGTAACTCTATAGAGTTATATAGCTCACGGGATGTTTTATTGCCCTGCCAACATCTGTTTAAATTTCATTTCAACTTCCTTCAGTAAATTGTTCTTCTGCTCAGAATTTATTCTCCACTCAAGATCTGTGCAAGTCACCAATTATTTGGGTCGTTCCATCACCAGGCATCTTAAAAAACACTGATTCAGTGGGAGCTAGATATGTAATGACTATTGACATTTATAAAAATCCCATCCTCGTGCTACAAACCATTTTTGAGCAGCTCTAGAATATTTAGCACTGTCTGATTAAATTGGTTTGCAGTAATGCCTTCAATAAAGGATTATAGTATACCACAATTTAAAGAAAGTGTATATTCTAAATGCCCAGAGATTACCCAGAACCCATGCACTAGACAATTCAAGCTTTAAACCCATGGATGCTTATTAGTAATCAAGCCAATCTCATTTTGATCTATGGTTGTTACTTGGCAGGAGGAAACAGCTTACAGCTACTCAAAAGCAGAACTGAAGTTCAAAACCAGAAGCCCATGGAAAGGCCTTTAATTATACGTACAGTGTTCTTACTTCCTCTTTCACTATCTTCAAATATATAAACAATCAGCAAAAAGAAAAATAATTCTTTGATACAGCAGCACAGAGGAAATATATTCAGAAGAAGGAAGAGGAAGGCAAGTCACTATGAGAACAGAAGAAACTATTTCAAAAGGATTATAAAAAAGAAATCCTAGGGTTTATGCTTTGAAACATGTTACAACTTTGTGAGACTGAGAAGACTATGATAACATAAGACTAAAATTATTCATAATTAAAAAGTTTTCCCCAAATAAAACATTTTAAAAACTGTTAAAAAGTAACAATACATGGTTTCAAAATCTACATATGCCTTGAAAAAACATGCACTAAACTGAAATGCTTCATGATTAAACATAGCTACTCACTTACCAAAATTTATGAGAAAAAGAAAAAAGTTTATTACAACTTACTACCTAGTCCTGACACTGTATAGAACACTCCCACTTAATAAACCAAATTAATTATGTCTGTGTGCTTATGCATATTTCTGTGTATACCTATAGATATACACACATATATAGATAGTGAGCATTAAGAAGTCTGACATTAAAAAGCTGAAAGATCTACCATTCTTACAGGGGCAACAGGCAAAGACAGGTTTGTGTGCACACCCACAATTCAAGCAGCTTTGGATCACATTCATCATTTTTCCGTCCTTTTGTAGTTCTCCAATCTGTGTCCCAGTCTATCACCCTTTGCTAGCTGCACAGCCTCTTGAAAGCATGCTTAGCAGAACACTCCTGAAAAAAAATAAAAATAGGCCTTCAAAATTTACCCAAGATGGACTTACCAACCCTAATTCTTATTCAGGAGGATGATGATCCCACTCACACCTTTTCAATTCTTTTTACTAGTGGTTAGCTGCCTGAGGTAGAAAATTCCACATCTGCCAATTAAATAATGGCTGCTTATAAGTGTTGCTATTTAAAGCTGATAAACTTTGATAAAACACATATGTTTCACAGGCTGCCAGGACTGGAATTTTAGTTTCCACATTGCTACTCCAATCCATATTTTATTGGGCATATCTTTTTTTTTTTCCTCTGTAGTGTCATTAATATGCTCCCTGGCTGTGCAGAATAATATCCCACAAGAGCAGGCTGCTTTTTGAATATTTTATTATCTCCCATTGTATTTCCAAAGTAATATATATTTACAAATTCAACCTCCTACAGGCAGAACTATATTGTTTTCCCTCTATGTTTGAGAAGCAAGGCATAGATATTGAATATAAATAGAAAAATCTATCTACACTCATTCACATTGAAAGAAAGAACCAATCACATATCAAGCTGTGCAAGAAAAGAGGGAAAAAAAGAGATTTGCATACTGCAGGAGAAGACAGAGGGGTAGAGAAGTACACAAAGGGGTTATGTTCCTACTGGAATACATCTTTCAGTTCTGCTGAAGGACAAGGCTTTCCAGGATGCCTCTCTCATATCTGAACAGATTGTATCCAGTGGGAAGTGCACTGGAAGGGCTTGGCTGAGTATCCTTCACAGTCCTGACTCGTTTCATCAAATAATTTCCTGGGGTTCTCTTTTTGACACAGAGCATTTCCTACCTTACTTTGACCTGTAGCATTTTGGCAGGAAGAGGAGTGAAAATACCCTCCCCTGCTTCCCTCTTCACCCCAAGTACTGGCAGCCAGCACGGGCCCCAGTGCATGGAACCGCCAATGGCTCCTCCACTGCAGGGAACTCCCATCAGACAGTGATGGATCTTCTCCAGTTTCTGAACAAGGCAAGGCTGAACTTGAACTTGGCTCTTCATAGGTGAATACTCAGTAATATCCACTTGGTCCTTCTCACTTGATTTAGAAAGAGTAGAAAATCATCTTACAAAGGGGAAGGGAGACATTTTCATAGGCAAGGAATGGTGTTTTGGAAGTGCTTTCACCATTCTGTCACAGATGTCCCGTGTGTCTTCAATCCCTCCAAGAAGTACAACTCACCATACCTCATACACCTGTAGAGATCATGAATGTAAAAGTGAGGAACTGGGAGCTCTCTGGGAAGATGAGACATTGGATTCACTAGAGCCAAAGGCAGTGCACACTTATCAGTCAAATTATGCAGAAGCTGAAAAAGGTGCACAGAAAGTGCGACGGAGCTGCCCATTAAAAAAAGAAAAAAGCAACAACAACAAAACTCATTGTGTTGAAGGCCCCAAATTCAGTTTTTCAAGGCATGAATATGAATTTCAGCCTTGAAATTGAAATCTTTATAAATAAGAAACATGAAAATACCATGCACAGCATTTGCAAAGCCTTTTCATTTCTACAGAGCTTTGTTGGCATTCTTAGGTTAAGCACAACAATCCAACTATGTAAGAATATCCCAAGACTTGTCTAAACTATGGAACTAAAGCATGCCTAAAATAGGTCATCTGATATTTAGAGAGGCATGTATGTCTCTCTGTATGTGGGACATATCACAGATATCAGATTTTCTGCTTTTTTTGATCCATACAAGATATGAAGCTCATTTAACCAGATATTTTATACTATATTACAAGTATCAACCATATGACCACTGCTTTACATATCACTCATTCTTCAATAGGAGAATGTGGGAATACATTATTTAAAAATACACGGTCAAAACCAGTGAGCCCCGAATATGATGCACCCATTTCATAGCAGCTCTGCATATTTTATTCTCTACTCTAAAAGCTATATATTTGGATCTTTTTCATTGTCCAAAATAAATAACACAACAGCTATTCAGCACCCATATTCTTCAACTACATGAAATTGTTATGGATGAGCAATTTTTCAGAGTAGGTGAAGGGTTGTACACTGTCGTGCAAACAGGTAATTTTTCAGCAAAATCTCCTACAAAAAAAGAATTCACAATATCCTTTTACATTTTCATTTTTTATTATTTCAGTTCCCTGTCAGATAGCTGTTACCTAAACTTGAATTGAAAGATAATAAAACAAAAACACTGCTTATTTTTAATTGTGGTTCTTTTTAGCATTAGTCTTGCTTTTCTACCATATTCAAAATTAAAAGTATGATGGTTTGTTTTCCCTTTGTTTGTTATTTTAATTCAATAAACTCTATGCAAGGACAGATTATTTCTCTGTGTTTCACTTGTGCTTTATCATTAACGATCCTTGTCCAGGAGGCTCTGAAATTTCTAGAAATTTTTGTTCTCTTGAATAGATTTTGGATCACCTTAATGCCATCATTATCTCAGGGCTACTGTTATAAGAAAGACAGGTTTAGTTAACAAGCTCAGTGTTTTAAAAAGAACTGCCTCATGTGAGTATTTGGAGCTGGTATTACACCTTTTGCAGCTGCATGATAAGAGGCTGATACACATATTAACTCCTAATTACCTAACAGTATTTTTCCGATATGTGCAATCACTTAGCACTGTGCTTTTTAGTCATAGGAAAACATTTCCTCAAATAATCCACCTCCCATCTCACTCTCCAAACCTCATAAAAAATAGTGTTTTGTAACAGATCTGGAACTATCAAATGGAAATCATGAAAAGGCTTCACTCATTCATTTTTGGTAGGCTCAAGTGTTCTTCAAAATTATCTATAAATCTGGGTCAACACTTTCCCTTCACCAATATTAAAAAAAATTAACAAAAAGCTAAAAAATAATCAGCACCATCTTATAAAGCCGTTTTCAGTGCATTCCACCCTTCAAAGTGAGTAACAAGTCTTTATCCCATTTTAAAACATAAGATGGAGAAAGAAATTAGCCCCTGAAACAAAACCAACAAGTGATTTCAAGAAACTTCCTCCCCATGGGGGCAATCCTATAAGCTTATCTGTTTGAAATAATCTGTTTGCTGCGAACACACTATTATTTCTTTAGGTGAAAAAAGTCTTCATCTTGAGATTTTTTTGTTCCAGTGTACTTTTGCAATAATATTTTACTGGTGTAGTTTCTAGCACTGAGATAGTAACTGTGCCCAGCTGACAGGAACAATCTTCTCATGCCTTCTCTAATACTGGTTTTAAACAAGCTTTCCACCCTGGCTTTTCCAGCTATTCCATTTTCTAGATTCTATCTTTAGAGGGATAACTTTTTTGAAAAAGGGCTGCACTTGCTACAGATAACTTTTACACCTTGGCAAGGTTTACATAGAACTACAAGTCACATTCTGAAATAGTGACAGATATTTTTCTCACACGCTTTTCTTGAAAAACTGCTTGTTTTCTAACCTGATCTGCACCAGAGTTTATACTATTCTGTTAAGCTCAAATCGAAATAACAGTAGTAAATCTAAATCTGCAGAATCTAATAATTAAAGTTTTTACTGACTTTATTTACAATATGCACAATATGAATATCGAAGCAAACTCCAGTAATCTGTACTCATGTAGAATTGAAAACAAAAAGGTTTTAAAAAAGAACCAGGCAAAGGAAGAAAGGAATATACTTGTTAATTTTGAATAGTGTTACACAAAGGTAAAAAATATAACTATAAGACTAGATAAAAGAAATTAGAGAAAAATAAGTAGTGCTTTCTAACTCTGAAATTAAGGAAAATGAAAATAAATAGCATGCAATATTTATAGTAGCATTAGTGTCTTACAGCATGGCAGGTAAAATTTCCTACCCTACAAGGACTTCAGCAGGCATATTTCCTATTAAATAGACATTTTAACAATTTCCTCTCTCCCTAACACACTACAAATAAGCCATCAAAAAGAAAAAATACCTACACCCCCAGAATGGAGCATTACACAACAAAGAACTGGACACCAGATGTTTCTGTGCCATCAGGAAGCATTCAAAGCTACAGACATCAGTGTTGCACTTTAAAAAACCCTAAAATTCAATAATACGGGCCCAATATCTCCAACAAAAAATTAGATAGTTGTATTATGATCTATTAGGCATTCAAATTCACATCAATTAACAAAAATCCTGAGCTACTGAAGCAGCAACATTCCTCAGCTTTAAATTCTGTAACCGTCAAAGGTTAGGAACCCCACATGCGCTACAGACTTATTTTAAGATCTGAGTTCTATTTTAACCTTTGAGAAGAAAGAAAAGAGTAAGTATCAATTTGTGTTAGCCATACAGAAGGGTAACGCCTACAATAAATGGCACTACCATGATTTAATGGAATGGCAATTCTTCCAACACGGCATTTCCCCATTTCCCAACACCCTGTGCAATCTGTTGGTTTCCCTTTTCTAGCAGTAGGATTGACAGGAGCAATGTTTAAAAAGGCAGGATCATCCAAGTGCAGGTTCCTCTTACTATAAAAAGACGTGAGTGCTTAAAAACCCCAAGTGCAAAGCAGCTGAGAAGGAAGACACCAGCCATGACCTCGCCCTGCCCCAAGGATCTGCTCCAGCCTGTTCAGCTCAGCTCTGGTTTGACAGCCTGCTCTGCCACAGGAAGTGCTGCCATACATATGAATGAAAAATAAGCAATACTGTGCCAAACCTCAGCAGACACACATTGAATTCTATTGACTCAGGATAGCCAAGACAATAGGGAATTACCACACCACACAAAAAGGAACTGGCATTCTCTTGAAATGGTTCCCAGGACCAAGGCATTAAAAGGAGACAACTCACTTCCTATTTTGCTTTCTCGGACAAGGAATCTGAACACAAATTAAAAAAATGCCAAATGTCTCTCAGAGTTTCCTGATTGTAGAAATTTTCCTCAAAATCTAAGCTTTTGGAATCATCTTAAGATAGGCCAAACTTCTGCTTTCTTTTCTACCAATTTCTATCCATTTTGTTTGGAGAATGTGGTTTAAGAGTATGAAAGTTTTCGGGTGAAAAACAATGCTGCTCCTTAAATCCATTTAAATTTCTTCTTAAGTCCACTTCTTTCATAATATATCTAACAAACTTGATGCCATGGAGATTAAGAAGTCATTAACCCTTCTGTTAAAATTAGGGAACCAATACATTGACTTGCCAAAGATCACCCAAGAGCACAGCAGGAGAGTTAGGAACTACTTCTCTGAATCTCAAAAATCTTAACCACATGACTGTGAAATCTATAACAATTAAGACATATATTGCATGCCTCTTGTGGGAGAAGGTCATGGAATAATGTTGTTAACAATGGAAAATACTGTTGTGATCTCTTGCTTTCCTCACCAAGAAAATGTGTACACAAAAGTCATGCAGAGGCATCTTTCTGGACACAGCTCTAAATCAAGACCACTTTCTTCTCAGTGGCCAAGGAGCTGAGAGTCTCTGAACAGTTTTTGGAAAGCAGCAGCATGCAGACAGGTAAGGATGTAAGACATATAAACACTAACACTTTTCATCCCTTATAAGAATTCTTTTTAGCTCTACAGGGTGAATCTCAGGGAAGTTCATCGATGAAATCCAAAAAGTCAAACACCACTGCAGCAGCTCAGAAAGCAAAGGATAATGTTTGGATCAAAGTACCTGGGTCAGTATTCAAATGAAGCTGCTCTGCTAGATAAGGAAGAGATATTTTATTTCTTTCTATTTTCAGATAAACAACTACTTCACTTCAATGACAAAGTCATCCAAATTTATAAGCCTGGAAAAGCAGAATAACTAACTAACTTTCCTTATTCCTCATAAGAATAACTGTTTTGAATAGAAGCACCATACCTACTAGCCCAAGGAGCTTAAAGGCCTCCAGAGCTAGAAGCAGACAGGTCAATTCACAGCCTACCAACAGTAGTTTCCTTTTTTAGCAAATTGGTCTTGAATGCAAAGGGTCTTGACAAAATTACCTTTTCTAACACATCCCCAGCACATATGCTAATGCTGTTGTTTAATGAATAAAACCCTACTGTAATTTAAAATAGGGTTTGACATAATACTCAATACATATACATTTTCATTTAGTTCAATAAAGTTCCATTCCCTACATTGTAATGTAATTACATACAGTTTATCTAGAAAAACATATAATTATATATGCAAAAACATGGTAATTTAGAAAATTATTTTTTATTTTATGAAACAGTTAAATGCATAAATATAAAACATTATAAACAATTAACAAATTTTTTTCTGTTTGCAGAATTAGTATTCAGTTCTTATATTTTGATTTTTCATAAACTGGGTAGATTACTATAAATAAAAACAAGCACTTTTTAGGCAATGTAAATCCTAAATTGGTTTCTCTGTACACTAAAACTTATGAGCAGAGTTTAAAAAAAATCTACTATGCACTAGCTCAGCAGCACAGAATAAGAATTAAACAAGAAATGCTTTGCCAAAATGCAGGAATAAAACCCTATGCATTCATGCTTTGTCCACACGGGCTATTCTTGCTCATGTACTGAATACACACAGTATTTTAAATAGTCTGTCCATCCAATGCAAAATGAGTATGATTAATGGCTAATTGCTCTTTCTTGTTTGCTATCCTTCACAGGCTATGATATCAGAGTTCCACAAGGGCAAATGTAGTGGGCTGGCCAAAAAGCCTGGAGGGGAAAATTAAATCCCCTTCTTAAGCAGCAGACTAGCAGTCTCCTCCAACAAAGGCTTTCCTTCCCTTGGTGGTAATGTGATTCATTTTCCTATAAAGAAGAAGGCTGGTATTTCAATGCGTAAAGACAGCCATTACTGTGACATTTAACAAGCCTGAAACCTCTGGCTTTCTTGCTAACCTAGATCTGCCTTAAGGCTATCAGAGACAAAAGAGGCCTTCTCCTCCAGCAAGCATCAAAGACCTAATAAAAAGCCAAGAACGAGTAGGCAGTCAGCTTCTGTGTCAGAAATGCAAAATAAAAATATAATCTATGCAAATTTGAGGCATGCAAAAAACTCATGGAACATTGCTTGTGTGTACAGTTGTACTCATAAAACCTGTAATGCACTTTTTGAATTATTCAGCAAGAGGAGGCTGAAAAGCAGCAAAGAAGCTTATTATGTTTGCTTTGCTTCATAGACTATTAGGTGGACAAAAAGAAAAAGGAATTTAGTTACGCTTGCTTATCTCCTAACCTTATAAACTTGGGATTAACAGATCAAAGGAGGATTTGGTTCAGTTGATAGAAAATGGAGCTCTTTTATAGTTGTTTGGTCTCCCTGTCCCTTATGATCAAATGAGCTTAAGCAATTGATAAAATAAATGGAGGTTTGAATTAATGTGGTTTAGTATATATATTTAATATTTGTCGTATTGCATTGTACCTTTGCATGCAAAATTAAGTAACAAGTAAAAGAAGATTAAATATTGCACTTTTTTTATTCTGCTTATGCCCTGCTAGTGGAACCCGAAGTGCAAACACAAGGTGCTGTACTGATAGGATGTAATTTCCTTCATGATTTTATGAGGTACGCAGGGCAGCCCATGTAAAGTGTTTCTAATGCTTCATTCCCTCATCTTGCCATTGGTCTGAAAATTAACCCACATCTGAGCTCCACCTGGGGCACTGCACAGCCTGGGATGTGGAGATGGAAACACCTGGTCTGAGGGTCAGGCACACTCGGCTCACGCAGCACTGAGATCAGGCACCTGCCAAATGGTCACTGGAGATGACAAGGCATGATGCTGCCTCCCTTCTTCCCGACATTTCCAATTGCAATACACCAAAAAGTCACCTTATGATAGCAAAGATGGTGCTGCTTTTTATTCATTCACCAGCTCTGTTATTCGCTCTGAGCTGGAGATGGGTGTATTCCTGGATAACTTAGAGACAGTTTCACCTTTTAAAGGACTGCACATATTCATTATGAATCAAAATTAAATTACACATGCTTTTGAAAGCTGAGGTGAACCCATTTAGCTATGAATACCAGAAGTTATGTATCATTTTATAAAAAAAAAATCATGCCCTTCACATGTAAAATCATTTTTCTATGTCAATTAGGCCATACAATTTCCAGCTACAAAGCACCATGTTTAAAAAACTAATTACATAGCTTGCCTCACTAATTTTTCTGTACTCACATTGGAAATGCATGTTTTGACTGCAGTTTTACCACAAAGTTGTAGCTCTGTTACTACAAATGGTTTCTTCTAGAATAACTGAATTGGAATTGCACAAACTGCCCTCCCATTTGTTTGGTTAATGTAATAGCTCATGGCATTTTCCAGTTGCCAATAAAGGATTGTTCAGGCTAGTAAAATGGCTAAAGAAGAATACCAATGTCTTATTTACCCCTCAATACTTCAGCATCAGTTATCACTTTGGGATATTTCTATTACATAATGCTCTTGTTCATTATATTATATAATACTTTTGCAACCAAGACAGAACCATTTTAAAACTAGCACAGCAAGAACTTCTAAGAGTTTTTACAAGATTAAGAAACTTCATGCCAGAAGAAATTTAAGGAGAGATTTATCAAAGTCATTTAAAAACATGTCAGGGGAAAGAGGCAAATGAAAGCCTTTTCATGGGAGGAAATGTGAAGTACAAAGAACAGATAAAGTCAGAATTCTGTAAGTGACCCTTCTTTGGATGGATCTTGAAGGGAGAGGCTCTCAGCATGGCTGAGTTAGTGGATGACTTAGATTGAGGTTTATCCCAGATAAGGTTTGAATCAGCCACTGAGCAGAGAATGGCCACCGTGCTCTAACTGGACAAGTGAAATCAGAATGGTGCGTCATTACTGAATTGAAAGGTGCAACTGGGAAGATTCAGACACTGAGGCTGGAAGAAAGCTTGCTAGGTCCTTTGTATGTATGCAAATTAGACATCACCCCTTTTTTCTTGCAGCTTAGTTCAATAGTTGCAAAATGGTAAACTCCAAAACACATCTGCCAGACCCAGCAGATCCAAAATCTGAAGACAGCTATATCAGTTCTGCTTTTCCCATGGTGGATTTTGAGTGGCACATATTAGATCTGATGTTTATACAGCACAATTTTGCGCTGCATGTTTGCTGGCACTGTTTACTCAGGATCTCAGAAGAACAGGAGGGGAAAAGAAAAAGTAGAAGGAAAAGAAAAGGAGAAAAAGAGGGGGAAAGGAGAAACCTCAGCGATGAATACAGAAAGGCAAGAACTACTATGTAAGTTTGAGTACCAAAAAGCCAGGAATGTTTTTCCTAGCTACAGAAGTATCTCAAACAAGAGGATAAAAGGTTACCTCCTTAACCATACAATTTTTCAGAAACTGTATATTCCTTTTCCATTTAGGGCTAACATTACAAAGAACAAATAAACAATACAAGTTGGCTACAGATTTTGTCATTTCATTCAAATGACAGAATATCGTTTGTTTTTGTTGGAAATATAACAAACAATAGCCAAGCAATACAATATTCTTTGGCTACAGCATAGATCTATGTACAATTTCACTCAAATAAATTAAATAGACACTGGGGGGATAAAACACTATGTTAGTGTATTGTATTACAAAGTTAAATGTTAACACTTCCAAACTCGCTTGGCTCAAAAAGACATACCAAATGTATTGCAAAAATATCTTCAGGAAAACTGGTCTCAAAAATTACTTTATAAAACCTTGGTATTTGCAATCTAAGACAAAAATTAGAAATGGTTTCATTTTGGTAACACCTTAACAAATCAAAGGACAAGAAAAGACTGCATTTCCCTTTCCTAATGTTTAAAAGGAACACAGTGAGTAAAGGTAGTGTTAGTTTCTGTAGAACCTCAAATTCAAGTTCTTTAATTCATTCTATATTAAAACAATGTGTCAAAATTTGTTATGTTAAATAACAAGTACTGTATAAGAAACAAATGCTGAAGAAGTTGAAATGTAGACCTATAGATGCCCTTATCTGTCTTCTCATTCCATGCTGTAGTTGCAGTATTGCTGAAGCTTTGCTATTCAAAATTACTAGTGAGTAAAAATTACTGAGAAGCAATTTATGGTACTAAAGTGATGTAGGGAGCATCTGTCTCCATCATAGTGCCTGCTGCTTCACCTTGCATTTAAATACTGTGTAAGAGCATTGGTTATCTAGCAGTCTCAGGCTGAAAGCTCTGGGAGGTTTTATTATTATTATAACCAAACACTGGGGTCCCCAGTGTTGTACATGTGGTATAAAGTCCTGTTGCTACTTGTGGTGTAGAGTCTTAAATTGAAAATATATGCGCTTAGAAAGGGGCACATTTTGCTTGTTTATAATTACAGTGTAATTCTGTAGATACAGATTAAGAACTGTTGGCATTAAGTTTTCCTTAGACTCCAGAAGGTCAAGTTATGGTTTCTGCAAAGTGATCTCTATTTCTTTCTGCTGGTGGACTCTCCATTCTATATTGAGTTGGGTTCTTTCTAAAGGCATTTGCCATGTAAATCTCAATGTAAGATCTCAATTGTAAGGTAGATGCATTCCCATGCTGTAGGTACTACCATTTTGCAGACCAGTAAGCTGATTCAAAGGAGTTACATGATGAATCCATGGGCAAGCAAAGTTTGTGACTGAAGTGGAATCACCTCTCTATTCTTAAAGGGACTCTGTTGAGCCTGTGCAAGCAATACTAATTATAAATATTAGATTAAGTCATATTGTGCTATATAAAAGGTTCCTCCAATACACATAATTTTATACAGTTTTACTACATAAATATTTTCTGCAATACCTCTAACTTATTTGATTATCAATTCAAAAATAACATTTCTGTACACAGAAACATGCAGTATCAATATGCAACAATCTAAAACACCACAAGAACTTTCAAGTATACCTTGGTACTCTTTGAATGATTATGCAACAGCTAATGCTTCATAACAACCATTATGGAATTTTACTGTAATGAAAGAACTGCAAACCTGCGCTAAAAAAAAAAAAAAAAAAACAGCAGGCACATATACAGAATAAATTATATCCAGCTTCTTAATATCTGGTTTTCCTTCTAAAGTTATTGCCAAGAACAGACACACACTGCACATTTTATATCCTACAGTTAAAGTTCTTAGAAGTATTATTAGTTGCTTTCTTTGGCAATGCAACAAAATATACCTCCAATGTGCAGGTAACTGGATATGGTATTAGCTGAAGCAATTTGCTGAACACAGGCTTTCATACTCAAAATATGTTACAGAACTCCACTATATCACTAATAAATACTACAGCTAAAAGTCATCAGAGAAAGTACAGGAGAGTCTACACATGTGAGTAACTAAAAGAAAGTCTGGTTTTATTTTTAAACTTTTCATGTGCAGAAAAATCTTCAAGTTGAAGAATTTCAATCAGAAAAATTCTAGTTTAATTATGACAAAAATGTTACTAGACTAAAGACTCTTATAAACACTCCCTCTGTGAACTCCTTCAGGAAAGGCTGTGAATATCATTCCCTAGTGAATAGTTTCACTCACACACAAAGTAAGACAGGAAACAATAACAAGGAGGAAGGAAAATTGAGCAAGACCACTTTATTGCTCGTTACTAGAATGTAGCATAAAAGGATTGCAAGACTAAGGGGATCTTGAGACTTGAGTTATTTGAATGAGTTCCCATAAAATTCCACAGCAAAAAGGACACTGGTGCAGGTAGAGCCTGCTTCCTAGAGTCCCCTCCCTCTGTGGAACTCAGGCTTTGCCAGGTCCCTGCCAGGTCTTCCCTCAGTGATTTAATCTACTTTCTCTTAGCTCCCTCACTGCCAACAGGAGATATACTCTGCCTCAGCAGCAGAGCAGTTTGGGTTCTCCTTCTCTTTGGACATGAAGAGACCTTTCCTTTGAAAGTGTACTGTTTTCTGAATTAATGATTCACCTGAACTGCCCATTGACAATAGAGTCAACATTATCTGTTTTCTACCTTCCAGAGAACAGTATCAAGGCAATAACTAGTACAGGTACAAGGACAGCCCAATACTGCAATTATTTCCTTTAAAGATAAGAAAATAGTTATTAGGAGCATACCAGTGGGGTTACAGAAGATGCTGTACAGAACAGCGGTTCCTTCTGGGACAATTCACATGTTGGCAGCAATCTTGTCAAAAAAATCCCTTTGAGCAGCACCATTCAAAGAATAAATGTCAGAAAAGCAAAGGATTCAGGGACAACAGTTCAAGTGTAGGACAAGATTGCTGATTCCTAATTTACCTGTAATAGCTCTGCCCATGACCAGATTCAGATTCCACCGACTGAGTCTGCATTGTTTTATTCCAGCAAGGACTAAACTCCTTGAGGGCAGCAGAATCACTGCTGAACCAAGAAGCATTAAAAGAAAGGAAGGAGATGCAGACCCATGCTGTTCTCAGAACACCATGACCAAAAGCTGGTTATCATTAATATCTTATGAATTTAAAGGTTATCACAAAGTCTAGATCCTTCCTACTCCATTCTACTGATTATTTTCAATCTATTCACAAGATAAAAAAATAAAGGCACACAAAACAAAAAATTACAGAAAATGCCAAGTCAGTTTAGCTTTGGAAAGAAGAGTTAGAATTTAAATTGATAAAGGGAAAGTCTAATATCAACAGCCTGAAACCCAGCAGAGGTGATATAAGCATGCATAAGGAGGAGAACTACTAGAGAAAAAATAGCTACAAGGGAACATAGGAGAGAACACACAGACACCCACCAAGTAATAGCTATCACTTAATCACTTTAAGCAATAAATACAACCAGACTTTCAGCTGAAATCATTCTGTGTCTGAAGCAGTTAAATAAACTGAGGAACCCTCTCTGCTCAGAAGGGACAGTTCTTTGCTTTTAGAACAGCTTTATCAACTGCTACCTACTAAGGTGAAGAAGCAAACAAATAAAGGGGGAAAAATCAATACAAAGAATAAATTCCTGAACTGAAGGGTGCCCTGGTACCAGGTATTTAGGACTTGAGATAAATCTCTTCACAGAGATGAAGAGCCCTATGGAGGCAAGAGCAAACAAGAAATAATTCTTTGCTAAGAAAGAAATATTACAAGTTCTTAACTGAGTCAGAAAGAGTTTATACCAGGATTCAGCGCTGATACACAACTAATTTTGTTTTCTGAGCATCAGACTGGCTGTATACAGAACTGTGCACCTGGGAGTGCCAGTGAAATACCACCTATTAAACATTCACTTCAGACAACACAAGTGTTTTAAAATGACCAATTAGGAAAGCATCTAACTGCTGCCATTTACAGGATTTTTCTCTGCTTCTCAAGTTCAGCTGTAGATCTAGGTTAAGAGTCTCAAAATATTCACTACTTGTGTTATTTATCTACATTTTCTGAAACCTCATTCATGCAATTAAGATACTGATAGCATTATTACCAGCAAAAGAAAGCTTCTCCATTCCTCTTAGCCTATTACAGATCTCAGGGGTGCTTTTACAGAAAACAAAGATTCTTTTGCTTAACATTTGGCCATGAAAGATGCTTTTTGCAGGCAATTCTGGGACTCCAGAGACAAACTATGTTAAAAAGCATAATGTTCAATCAAGATTCAAGTAGACATTTTCTCTATGTGTGTGTTCAGAAGACAGACTGCAATGTTGACAAATCAATGGAAAAGAGCCTTACAGCAAAATAAAGTTAAAATTTGGAATATTCTGTGCTGGTTTAAGTCTTAGTTGTGGACAGCAGGTCTCAAAACTATCCTCACTGCTGAACGTGGTCTACTCTAACATAACAAAGATAAGATCTCATACTCTGCAAGACCTCAGGGATTTCCAAAAAGAAGAATCAGAAGCTCAGTTTAAGGTGTTTTCTGTGTTTAATATGGAAATGCTTAATTCAGGAAAAAAAAGCCCTGAAAATTGTAAAAATCTGGTCTTGTTGAAAATTGATTCTAATGAAAAAGTTTTTATAATGCTGATTGATTTTATCTTCCAGAAAAACATTTTGACAGAGAGCTTTAATTTCAAGTTGCATACCATCAGCATACATGTTCTGTGAACATTTCTACAAAAACAAAACCAAAACCAAAAATCATCCCACATGCAAGAATTATTTCTCTGCTCTGTACAGGTCTCTAGCCCCAAACTATCCATGCAGTGATTAGCTATCAGAAGAAGTTTAATAGGATACATAACTAACATCATTCATGTACCCCATTCTAACAAGTTATATTAAGAGACATGGAGCACTGTTTCACTTTTTTTTAGCTCATATTTTCCTGCCCCCTTCTTTTTACAGTGTCTGATTACTTTCTACTTACTCAGCTCATATTACTGAAAGAAACAAATCTAAGTTTCTTACATATAACTATATACAAATATATAAATGTAGATGGGATATTTGATGATTTCAGATCCTTAACTGAAACCATTATCATAAAATTGCATTTCTCTCACACAGAAATACATTAAAATATTTTCCCTAGTATTTAATTCAAGAACATAATAATCTGAATAACATAACATCAAAATCAATGTTATAATTTACAAAGAGAAAAAGTAATAAGTATGCATGTATTGTCAGGTATATGAAACTACATAACAAGCTCCATTTACAGAGGAAAAATAAGTAGGAAACAAAAGAGGAATTTTTACTATCATTAGATTTTCTGATTGTGAAAATAAGATCCCATCAGGGACAGTTAAGTACTTTCAAATTTGTATCAGTTGGGTTGAAAACCATCCCAAAAGGAGCTTTTGAAGAAAATAAAATGTTTACTATTTTTATTATCAAAGATGTTGAAAGTTAAACATTTCTTTATGGTGGTTCAGCAAATGTTTAGGTCATTATGAATTTTTTGTCTTACTTTTTCCACAATTTCTAACCACTCTGAAAGTAAAATAAAAGGTATAGCTATTTACACAATTTATAATAAGAGCAAATCATGCATCTCAGAAGGTATATTTGGGCCAGCTGCTTTCTCACTTGTCTTGATGAAGATGTCATTGTTGTCCATAACTTTTTCAAAGCACACTAAATTTCTAAGTAGGTTTCCATCAGATGTTAAGCATCCCATGAAACTCTTTCCTGTTTACATTAATTCCCAAAGAGCTCCATATGAATTAGGTAGCTAACCACCTTGAATCTGGTCTGCTCATTGGAGTTCCATTCACAACCTCAAATACCTCAACACCTTTGAAAATAGGGTCCTCATTGGCTTTGGAAATAGAAGTTTTGTGCACTCATTGCCTTCTTCCATGCCTTCCCTGAAAATGAAATAAGTGATCCAAAGCTCAGATATTCAGACCAAGATGATTTAATACAGCATTAAGCTCAAACCTAACATATTACCTCCACTACTTTCAGAGATAAAACCCATTTTCCCTGTAGCTAAAGCAGGCTTTATTATCTCTTCATCTTTATAGTCTCAACCTGCTCCATGCCAGATGGGTGAAGGAGTGTGCAGCCTATGAGGATTCACTCACAGAACTGAAAAAAATGGCTGGGCTGTTCCAAATCTAAAGGAGTTCAAGATTGTCTGAGGCAGTTCTTAATTTGATTGGGATTTAAGCACTTAAGTCCTCTTGATTTCTTTAAATATCTGTTCACTGGCAGGCCAAGTGAAGGAAACTGCATAGTGAACACAATCACCTCCACTAGGAGCCCATCTTGGTGCCCTTCTGTGTCTGCTTGTTGTTTCATATCAACTCCAATTCAACAATAAACTGTCACACTAATTAGGACACATTTCATTGTTATATCATCCTTTTGCTGAAATCTTAAAGGGAAGTATTGCAAATCTACCAATTGCAAAAAGAAGAAAATTGTTGTAAAGGATCAAGACAATATTAAGTAAGGCAAAGAAGCTTGGAATACAAAGCTTCTCTTGGCAAACAAACCCTTTTTACAATAAAACTGAGTCCTTTTGCTAGCACACTGGTGAAGAAAGCAGTATGGGGGGTTTTTTGGGCTTTTTTTTTTTTTTTACTTCTTTCTTTGAGCAATTCATTCATCATTTAATGAAAGCACCTGTAAGTAAATAATGGTTCAGAGTGAGGGCAATCTAAATGGAAAAGTACCTGAGAGGATGTGAAATGGCTCACTGCATTAAAACAATGCAGGACAACAGTTCTGATGTGCTATCAGCAGAAGTTCACTACACAAATTTGTTTACATCATTTCACCTTCATAGATGTTTTACTACATCTATGTAGTAGACTCATTTAAGCCATAAACTAGAAGAACAAAATTAAATTTGTAACTAAAATTCTTGCATATCAAAATATATTGGAATCTAGGCTGAGAAGAAAATTAAAGCAAACCATATAAAGAAATATAGTGGTGGTATTTTTGAAACCTATGGCTTAGAAAATTTTGGAGACCACCCACAAATTTGTGGCTTATCAAACAACAATTTTTATTACAGCCTATTTATAAAAATCCTCCCAATCATTGCATCTGGATACATACAGCTATGGCCCATGATATTCTGATATCTTCTAAACACTCTCAATCAGGGGCCTCCAGCCCACATTTTTTAGTGGTCCTAATTGAAATGGTATTGTTTTCAAGTACATTGGATTAGAAAATAAACTCTACTGCTGATTCTGAAAAACTGTCAAAGACATAAAAAACCCACTCAAAGCAAATAGTAAATTAGTCTGTGATTTATGCTTAACATAGTAAAATGATCAAAGCCAGATACACATTCTGAAATGTGTAGGGAACCAGAAAATGTACCAGGTCTTGCTAATATAAGGAATTATCAAAGACCTCCCAAATGACTTAAGTTAATTCAAGCCCCTTGTTCACAATTAGACTGTTATCATGAAATCTGCCATTCAGTTCCTTACCATCACATCTGTGCCAAGAAAGTAGCACAGACTGGAAAAGAGTTAGATTGCTAAACCCTTACATCTTTTCTTTCCCATAAAAAAAACCCTCTTTTTAAAGAAATGTATTTTCTTTCATGTGAACTTGATGCTGTCTAATTTAATTCTTGATGTTTCTTCCATTGTACGGTGAGGCGTCCTTTGAGGAAGGAAAAACAGCTTGTGTTTTGATAACAAACACACAAAAAATAGTTGCATCTCTGCTTTCAAAGAGACAAGCTGTTTTTATTTCCTCTGAAGAAGCTCATTACAATATGATGGACAAAATGTCAGAAATAATTAAGTGCAAAAGGTGTTTTTTTATTTTTCCTTGAGAGATATCAACTATTGGAAATGCTGCTGGTTTTTGCAGGTCTCTCCTCCCCTCCCCCCCCCCCCACTTCTTGGTCACTTAACAGGAATTTATTGCAAAACTAATTAAAAGCAAAAGAAAACTAAGAAGGGAAAGATACATCCAACATGAAAATAGCATTAATGCTTTCACTAAGTGGAAAGAAAGTTAAAAGAGCTTGCTGCTGGAATAGACTGATACCTGACTGATGCCTCACATGCACACACACAAAATCCAACTCTGCACTTTACAGGAGGAGCAGAGCTCTCTCAGGCTGGACAGCCTTTGCACTGTTCATTTCAGATTGAGGGGGTCGTGCTTCCCCCCAGCCTGGGGTCAGCATCGTAAACATCAGCCCATCAAGATAAGAAGGTTAAGGCAGATGATATTAATTACCTGTCCTTTCAAGTCATCCCTGTCTCACATCTGGTTTCCTCTGTGTAACATTCATCTAGGCCAATAAAAGCAGGGAGCAGGGGGAGAGCAGAGAAGCGCTTGAGCAGCGCTCTCCTTGCCCAGGCAGCGATGGCACAGCCTGCTCATCTCCCTGCCCTCACCCCTGCCTCCCCCAGCACACCAGGGCACCAGGGCATCCTGCACACCCAGCCTGGCTGCACCAAAATACCGGCAGAAATTCCCTCTTTTACCTTTTTCTGCTTTTCACATAAATTGCTGGTGCCAGTTGTGCTTTTCCAGGTATATCACATATGTTTCCCAAAGCCTGCCACTGGGAGTCTTAAGCAGATCAAATATTGGTGCTTTAGTTATTCAACAGGCTGAACAGACCTCACTGTCTGAACACCTCTCCTTGCCTTTATTTCACTCTGTTACTTGTCACTCAGACCACACAGATGGCAACTTCTACACCAGCATCTGTCAGGTCTGGACCAGAAGGGGAAAAAAAAAAAAAAAAAAGGGAAATGCTTCTCAGATCAAAACACATTAAAAAAATGTCATTTAGCAAAACTTTTTAAGCTTATGTTCTTCTTTTTTTCAGGTGATATCAGCGTTGTTTTCGCTGTCGTTTAAATGAAGACTTCACCACATTAATTTTGAACAGGAATGCTGTTCAGTTAAAAATTTTGGTTTTTTTATAAAAAATTTTGTTTTCTTATAAATGTCACAGAGAATTAAGAATGCCAGGGTAACCCTCAAGGTAATTTCTACTTTAAATTATTTTTTAATGGAAGGCATTTTCAAATTTTCTAAAGTTCTTTGACAAGATCAGCATTTAGAAAGTATATTCTTAAGTACAGGCAAAAAAGCTAATTTACTCCACAGCTAGATTCTCACTAATGCAGCCAACCTACATTAGTTTCAGTTTATAATTTGAAGTGAAAAGCAACATACCTAATTTTCCATTCCTTAACCCATCCTGCCAATACATTTCTATCTGCTTTCAAAGTCTGAACTGTTATTCTATTTAAATTTTCTCCTATTATTTTTGCAACCACAAGGCTATTTTCATGTGTGTTATACTATCAAATCTAAGGGCCCATTAGCTACATCACATGTGCCTGGAAATCCAATGCTAAAGAGTTGTGTGTCTGTTTTAAAGGAACAATATACACACAAGCTCTTATTTACTGAATGAAAGGATATGAGGTCCTTCAGAACTCTTTTCATTTTGCTGCCAAGGACAAACCAGATAAATACTGTGGGGAGATCTGTTTATTGATTAATGTAATTACAGCTATTATCTACAAAGAAAAGTATATGATAGTAGGTCAGATACAGAGTTATGTAAACAATGTTAATTTCAGCATAGTTTCAATTTAATCAATCACTTCATGCATATCAGTTTTCAAATTGCATGCACTTAATTACATGCTCACATTTACCCTTTTTCCACAAGAACCCTGCCTCATTTAGTGGACATTATCTTATCAAAACTTGCGTTAGACTGTGGCTGCGTGTGTGACAACAAGCTAATTTCTTGTGTAATAGCTGAACTGCTGTGTTTCTTTCTAGAGTTCTCAATAAAATATATATCTATAACTGAATTAATCTCTACAGAACATCCCATGTTATTGGGGAATAATGGTGTCAGTCACACCTGTACCAGCTAAATGAACCCAGCAATAAGAATAATCAATTCATCCCTGTTAGTGCAGGACACTGACGGAACAGCACACAACTGATTAGCAGCACTCACTGAACAGTGCAATGCCATCAACCACAGAGGAGCTGGAGCAGATTTAACAGTCCCATTGCAATAGGTTGTGGGGCCTGAACTGTCCCATTTACAGCAAGCACAGTTATCTCTGCCCACCCAGCAATCACTACAGCATATATGTCCTTTGATACATCTCAAATTTCTGATGCAGCCTTTAGGAAAATACAGCTGCTGCTCTTTTTCTTGTTAGTAAACCCAGGGTAACATTTATCTCCCTCTAGCATTTAAGAATGTGACACAGAAATTAACCAGTTTAGAAATTATTTTCAACACAGCAGTATGTAAAAAAAAAGATTTGAACTATTATATAAAAGAGCAATTTATCTAGGCTAGTTAAGGGACTGAAATATTCAGGCCACATGATCATGAATGTTCCAAACATTCTGGTTTAACAATGTGATAACTGTGAGCCACAACCAAATCAACCAGCAGTGTGACAGCAACGAACATGTCCTTATCTCTCAGGACATAATGTGATAATTAAGCTCAGAGATCCTTAGGAAGTAACACCATAAAATACTAACTAGTCAAACAATTCTTAGCTTGTGCCTGGATTCAAAGGCTCAGTAGACAGCAAGAGCTGGACACAGCACTCAGTTATACATCTCATGGGGGACTAAGGTGTTACAGCAATGCTGTGGCACCCTGAAACAATACATCCAGTACTGCTCTGGCAGACATATCCCTTCTGGTCCCCAACCAGATCAAGGCATGCAATAGTTGTCCTTCTCTTTTTGGATGGCATGCATAAATTATAAATTTGCATCCAATTCTCTATACATAAAAATCTGTCACATAATACTTACAGCTCTTTCAGAATAGCATCCCTGCTAGACAAAGCCTTAAGAATTTTAGAGGCCTGACTACACAGCATGCCTGGTTTCAGAAGCACCACCCAAGTTCACCTGCTTTGAAAATGCTGGAACAGCCCAATTTTCTGACATGCTGGTGTACAAAAACAATCACTGAAATATTTTCTCCAGTGATAAGAGCATGATATATCCCATTACAAGTATTTAAAGGAGAACTCAGATTTACCTATTGATTCAGTAAATGAGTTTAACAATTGCAGATTACAATTATCAGATCTTAAATCAATTAAATGTTTTCAGATAAAATACAATGAAATCCAGTAGGGATGAGCAGTAGATGCACCTCTACCATGGCAATGAGTCTTTATTCTTGTCTCCTTTTTACCTTTTCCAACCAGCACATATATTCATTTGAATAGTCTATGTGCAAAGGCAGACAAAACTTTCATTTTTAATTTAATTCAATCCTGGATTTGAATTTGCCAATTTGATTTCAGCATATTTGTTGAGTAAGCACTTTGAAGATTAATACAAGGACTTAGGCTAAACTCACCAATTAACATAAGCAGTTTCAGGTTTTGCCAAATTTTTTAAAAAGCAACTAAGGACTTCACTTGATGTAAAGTCCTACTTTCATGAAAAATAAGAAGTCACAAAAGTTTAAGCAATGGATTAACATTTAAATGATGTTTCTGCCCAGGACATTGCTGACACATGCTGAACTCCTTGTGTTTATAATGATAGACACAGATTCACCCTTTATCTGCAGCAAATCACCCACTGAAAAATGGCTTTGCACCTGTACTATGCCTTTAAATGTCTAGCTAGCAAATGTCAGAACTATTTGATCTGGTTTTATAAAATGAACTTTCAAGACTCTTTGAAAGATAGTTTACACTTTGAAAATGATTAAAAACTGCTGTGTTGATCTCAAATAATAGAGAAGAGTCACATACTTCAGGGGAAAGGAGGTGCACTGCAATATCAAAGTATAAAACCAAGCAAGCAGTCTAATACTTTCTAGGTACCTTTTCCAGCACAAATTTAAGACAGATACAGGCAGCATAAATCCCCATGAAAGCCTCTTGGTTAGCAACATAAGATGCTTGATAACAAATGAGATCTATAACCCCAAGAGCCATGCATCCAGACTGACACAGAAATTAACAGGGAACTTAGAAAGAGACATGTTATCAAATTGCTTAAGTGATTGAAGTTCCTAAACACCATTTAAAAGCACACTGATCTTTCAGTGTGGCTTCAGAACTTTCATGTATAAACCTTTTCTGAAAGTATTTATCTCCTGTTTATTCACCAAATAAAACAGTTCTGTCAACTGCACTAAAATCTTGGTGGAAGATGTTCTTTGGATGAATCCTAGGACAGGAGCTAGGAGTGCACATCCATCCATCTGCACAGAAGAACAGCAGGAACAGGTTCAGCAGTCAGAACCAGCACTATTAACAAGCTTGGGTGCGTAAACACTCAATGAAAGAAGTAATCTAGAAATTTCCATTTATCTTTCAGATGAGTAGTTTCTACCCAAGCTGCCAAATACTGTGCCCCTTTCAACTTCACCAAATAATTGTGTCCCCACTGTAAGCAGCAGCACAACACCTCAATTTCCATTCACTACCACCAGCAGCTGATCTCAAGAAAGAACCTCAAGCTTAATAAAAGAAGGTAAAAACAGAAATAGGAGAGCCTACAGCTGCTTTTCTTTAGTTATTCTACATTTACTTTAAAAAAAATCACTGGGCCTACAATTACAGGCAAACTCCTAGTAGTTAAGGACTTTAAAACTATACAACCAAAGCCCACATATTTAAGGTTTGTTTTTTAGTTTTTTTTAGAGAAACATGCATTCTGTGGATATTGATGAATTAATGTGGTTCGATCACCAGCATAAAACAGAAAAATTAGGGCCAGGTTTAAGATTTAGCCCATACATATTGTATGATAATGGAGAATGCCTACATTTCAAATTTCTTTTCAGAAGGACAAAATGCATTGCACTATCAGTATGGCACTGGGCAGCTCATTGTTAAGTCCTGCATCTTTGTCACCCAGTTTTATGGGCTGGGGCCAGCTCAGGAGCCTCTCATACAGGAGAAATCCTCTCACAATCCCAGTCTGCTATTATTACCTCCTATTTTAAGGTGCACTGACATATTAATGTCAGCCATACAAAATCCAGACACAGAACACATGTGATGTGGAAGGAATAATGTCTGAGCTAAACTGAAAAAGCAGATAAATCTCACTCCAATTCCAAAAACTCCACTTATCATTCCTAAATGTTGTTTGTTAGGAGGGCCATTGAATAAAAAAGGAAAAGGAGCCATTAAGAATATGCTATACAGTGCAAATGAGATCACTGATAAAAGAGTACAGGAATACTAATGACTACTAATAATTAATATTTAGCATTTCTAAAGCCTTTTTATCTGTAGACCTAAAAAGCTTTTAAAATACACAACTGGTACTCTCTTCATTTAATAGATGAGGAAGGTGAAGAACCCACAACAGTCTCCAATTTGTTTGTATTGAAAAAGGGTGCACTGCTTAGTGCCCAGGGACCTGCCCAGTACAAGCCCTGTTCTTCCAGGTTCTGTGCCTAAATCTTCTCATAAAATAGAGATGCCTTAGACAGCTTACAAGTGAAAGGGGCAGAACAGTCAAAGGGTGGGGAGAGAGTAACAATACCCCTGGTACTGAGCACAGAGCCTTTTGGTAAGGGTTTGGGGGTTTTTGCTGTGGGGCAAGGAGGGCGGATGAATTGGAGTGGCTAAAAGAAACAAAAGCAAAAAGACACCCTGAAGGAAGAGAATGATGGACTGTAGAGAGTTTAAAGGAATTATCAGGAGAAACATGGAATGTTGGCAAGGTTAGCAGAGAGGGGGAAAAAGCCAGTAAACAGTAAGACAGAGGAAGCTCAAAATGGACTATGCTTTGCAGTTATTATATGAACTGAAGCACCTGCATTTGATGCCTCCTGGTATCTGAATTGATAAGACTCCTTTGCTGGCTCCTCTCTGCAGGCACTGCCCAGCCACTGAGCACCTAATGACTCCAAAGGACTGATCCAGCAATGGTGATGGCTATGTCCACACAGAGTACCATGGTAAAAGCTGCTAAACTCTGCATTCAGCTACGGAACTAATTTGCTGGAGCAATTAGGAAGTGACAGACTAGACATAGAGAAATATTTCCGTATCTTTGTACATGCATTTGTGTGCATGACTGCCCCCAAGTATAGGGGTCCTTTGATTCTCCAAACTAGCGGATGTTGCAACAACCTGAAAGCTCAAGAGGGCCTACTCAGCTGGAAGAGGACAGTCTGGTCAGACAAAGCCTGAAGAGCTGTGGCAACAGACAAAAATCAGGAGTGAAAATGCACAAAATATCCAGGACATAAACGAAAATCCTAAAAGTTATTATTCACGTTACAGCAGTTTTTAAGACGCTCCATACCCACTTTACAGGTACATGCTGTGAAACAGTCTTGCCTCACAAAGCTTGTCATCTAAACAGAAATGCAAGACAGGCAAGAAAGAGAAATAGATGCACAGAGCAGGCCAGCACCTTGCTCAAGTCACCCAACAAGCTGTGGGCCAAAAGATAGAGTTAAAAATGTTGAAGTGCTGGTACATTAACCAGACTACTAGAAAAAAGGAAACTAGAAAAGTCTAAAAAGCTATTATTTGTCAAGGAGACACAAGTGTTAGTTCACATAGGCAACACTAATGTATTTCTGTCCAGACTAAATCAACTTCAATTACAATTGCAAGTGAAAAAGTGAAAGTACAACTTAAAGTGAGTTAAAGTCACAACAAAAAAAAAATCCAAATTGACACTGATGGTCAAATACTACATGAGTGAGACCATGTAGACTGCCTGAATACTACAGAAAGTGTCAGGGTTTTCATATAGTGACACTGGTTTGCTAAAACAGAGATTCAGCATGTAGAACTACATTACCTACATATAGCTCGTTGACATAAATCCTAAATCACATCATGAACTATTTATATTCCTTTCATGAAGGCACACCACTTCTTCTGCACAAATACAAAAAAATTCCCTATAACATTTGCTTCCAGTAATGTCTAAAGAAAAACTGCATAGTCAGAAACAACAGACCTTGTTTACAGGCCAGAGTAGGAAGGTTTCCTAGAAAAGTCTTTGAGGAATTTAGACTGAATTGCCATCTGATACTGACCAACTAATGAAAACACATAGAAAATTAAATTCTCATATGGATGGAGTAAAAATAAGTGAATTTTGTTACCTTTACATTGAACGTTGTTGGACTCAGCAGAAATACTGTGTCTGGTACCAGCTTCCACTGCACAAACAGCCCAGAGCTATTGATAAAATGATGGCTCATGGAGAAATAATTGTGGAACCCAAACAGCCTGGGCTAACACAGAAGGCAAAGGCTTGTTACATTCTGTGATGACCTAACGGGAAACAAATGTTTGATAGTAGCTACTTCAGCAGACAAACACATTGCAAAAAGAAAGGCTGGGAGGTTAGAATCAGGTAAGTTCAAATCAGAATTCTTTTATAGGGTGAGCAATGACTGAAGCCACTCTTAAGTGTAAATAGCTCGTTATTTAAGGTATATGCACATGCAGAAATGAAGGTTCAGGTTTACCTATAAGATAAGGTTCAGCTCAGGGAAGCCATTCAGTAAAATCCCCATGTTTATGAATGCATATTACACTGGGAACAGGAAAATGTTCAAACTTTTCAAGTTTCCATAACTACACAAAATCTGCATTTTGATAGTAAAGCAGAAAAATAAACCATGCCTGGACTCTAATATGGGCCCTTTCAGAGATCCATTATATTCCTACCAGGCACACATTTTTAACACAGTTTAGCATTTCTACTTGTGAGGCCAGATTTTCAAAGCAGTGAGTGGGAGGTACATGCATAAATTCTGTTACTTCTTAAGAGCATTCCTGCACAAACTTTTCATGATCCCCTTTGGAAATGTAGCCTGTAATCTCCACTGGAGAAATGTCTCCTGCAGGTGTAGACATGACTGGTGTCAAACATCACTTCCAATCTCTTCAATTGCTCCAAGTAGTATTCCATTTTCTTTCCCATGTTTTTAAACTGAGAAATGTATTCAGGCCCATATAGCAGTTCTGCTTGTCAGAATCTACATTCCATGCTCTGGTTTTCAAGACTATGTACATAGAAGGGGGATGAGGACAGGAAATAAGACAATTTTTCAAATCTTTCACTTATACCAAAGTGATTGTGTGATGATGTCTGCTTACCAACCAACCAACCAACAAAAAAAAAAAAAAATCAGTTTCATATAATGTTTCATTGTTCCATTACTCTCAAAATACATAGTTTTTCAATCAAAAGGAGGCATTGGGAATTAAAAATGAAAGCAACTTCCCTTCTCTTTCTACATAATGCACATATAAAGAAATGGATAAAAATAGATTAAAAACTTGGTGAAACAAAAATAGCAAGCCTAGCAAAGCCACATAACTGGATTAATTCAATCTCTCTGACATTACAGGAATAGGCTCTCTGTTTTCAGTGCATTGCAAAGAGAAGTTGTGGCAGGAATCATTCCTCATGTTATAATGGTTACTAGAAGCTGAAGCTGAACAACTTTTGTGATTGCTTTTCAGATATTTATGTTGGGAATCCAGCAAAAGTAAAGTTGCAGTTGTAGATTTGCTTTGGCCTTTTTTTTCTTCTCTCTGGTAGCAAATGCAATTTTCACTGTCAGAGTGAGAGTCAGCTGCCTCAAGAGACACCCTTGAAAAAGTTGTAGATCATCCCACCATACCAACATATATATGTTCAAAAATTCAAAAAGAATGTGACAATGCATTATTTAATAACAGTTGTCATATCTTTACTTAGACAAATAGCTGTGCAAACTGAATATTCAAAACACATCAAAGTTAGAGATGGCTGAATAAATTGCAGCAAATATTTTTATTTCATTGCAAACTGATTGTTTTACAAAACTCTCCTGCTGTAAAAATAAGTTAATTTTAACAATTTTTTTTAAGGGAGATTTCCCACTACTATAATGGAATTCTGACAAAAATCTGTATGTCATAATTCGTATACAGGCTCATGTCAACACTCTTTCCAGTCAGCTCAACCATTTAGGGAAGAATCTGCCTCCTACATTGGTGGCAGAAGAATTGAAGGTCTATCAACATTCAAATGATATTTATGGACAGATTCCTATATTCAGAATCCAATCCATAACTGAGATTGCACAAGACAAAACAGAATCACAGCACAAGCAGCTACATGCTTGCTCTGTGAATGACATGCAGAGTCTTGTGCATGACATGCAGACTATTAGAAAAGATGTTTATAAGAGCCAAGGCTAAAAAATAAATATAGCCATGGCCTTAGAATTGAAAACTAATAAGAGCAGAGATTTATCGTGCTTGCATATATCAGTTAGTCAAAAAATCCAAACTGCAGCTATGAATAGACAATGACAACATCCAACACTACTCTGGGTGGGGTGTCCCAAAAACAATTAAATGGTAAAGTCTCAAAACAATTTTTTTAAGAACTAAATTATTGTTTCAGTCATGTGTAAAGGCCTGGTCCAGGAACAATAATCAAACTGGGATATTTTTTAAGGTGAAATCTGTTGTATCTTTTATCACTAGTCTCTTTCATCCTATAATGATCCCATAGCACACAGCAAAACAGTACGTAAGCACTGAATAGCCAAATAATATGTGACGATATTTTACAACTTGTTCATTCTATTGCTTAATCATTAGAAGTAAACAATACAGTTTAAACAATAAATATAGTGCCATATGGATAGGGAGAGATAAAAGACTGTCAGGAAGATTGCCAAGGTTGGTGTTTCTCTGCAGAGGATATAGTGTCTACAGTGTTGCCAAAATAAAACAGGGACAAGTGAGGACGGAAAACCATCTGGGTAGATTGCAGCAAAACAAAAAATCCCATACTGAGCTAATATAGAAGAGAGAAAAGATTGAATCTAATAACCAAAATCTCAAAAATCCTCTGCCATTAATTTCATATCTGTGATTTGTTCAAATTATTATTCAGTACCCAAAATTTCCTTTAAGAATAATTTTGTTTTTCCATGCACAACCACTTCTGTAATAGTTTTGCAGAAGACCCTTTATAAGTATTTTCTCATTGAGGTGTACTTTGTACTTTTGACAATGGCAAGTGTAGGTCTGCACTCAGATTAAGTGCAGGATTTTCGTTAGCCTTGAGGGATCACTATAGCTTTTGTATGCTTTGCATCTAAATGTATATTTCTGCTTATTTGTATTAAATCTCTTTAGTAGAATGACTTAAAATCAGTCAACTGACCAACCAAAAGTAACTAGCCCAAACAAATATTGGCCAGAATCCATAAAAGAAAGACTGCTCCAGAGCCTGCACAATTATTAGTCATCAACTAGACAAGGCTGAAAGTACAAATGTATAAATGTATTGCACATATGTTCCTCACAGCCCTTCAGGGGCATTCACCAGCTGTCCTACAGCAGGGAAAGGCCTCCCTCCCATCTATAATTACAGTCACTGCTGTTGTGTGGCTCTGGACACTGAATAGCCACAAACTCAACAGACATGCACACGTCACATTTCTTTGCCAATAAAAACATGACAGGGTGAAAGATGGATGTTTATAACAGGATTTTTGTAGTCCCCACTGATATGCTCAAAAACATGACAAGGAATTCAGACAGTTAAGTACCTAGATGTTGCCATTTTCATCAATAAAACACTTGACCATTAGAAGAAACACATGCAGTGCTGTATCCTGCAGTTTATATCTTGGGGCATGTTTCTGTCAGCACATGAAAGTGCTTCTATTTTTTTTTTAATTTATTTATTTATTTCATATTGACTCCACTGTTGTATTATAAAGAAAGAAACTACTCCCTGCCACCTTCACCTGCCCCAGTCCCTCCCAAAACAACAATATAGGCCAGACATATTGGTATAAAGCAAAAACTCAAATGCCAGTTCGTGGTCCAGAAAATATCTTTTAACTATTTCAGAATAACTCACTCTGAATGACAGAATTAGACTTCACCATGCCTTTGTGCATGTTATCATTCCCTACGCTCAACAATTTCAAGGTACTCAGATCTTTTGAAATGGGTTGCCAAAGAAAAGGAAGTATCATTGCAACTCATGGGTAAAACCAAGGGCTGCTATGCTACATATATTTGTACAATTCATTTAGAGAGTAAAAAATCTCATCTCTAATTCAGACCTCTCCAAGGCACTGAATGTTTCCTTGAAGGTGCAGAGCGCTGTCAGTTTATAAACCAAGGCACACAGCACCTTCCATCGTCTGTGTAAGATTTCTGCAATGCCAACTCAATTTGCAAATGTGCATTACCATAAGAAACTCCTGCTAGGATGTCTCTGCCAGCAGAGTGAGACATGCACATCCTCTTCAGCTGCTTAGATAAGTCAGGTTAGTTTCAACCACTGAGGAGAAGAATTTAGCTAAGTTTGTCAACTCTGCACTGGCCCAGATGATGACCACACACATTCTGTTCCACCTGCAGGAATTCTAGGGCAGAAACCTCCAGCAGAGAGGCAGCTGGAGGGACAGCATGGGGAAGGCTGGGGGGAGGGAGAAATGACAGGAACGTTTCCAATCTCTCCAGCTAGAAGAGAGCATCTGGCTATGACTTAGGTTTTATTGTTTTAGGAAAAAAACAATCTTTCAGTCAGAGCACAGGGCATAATGCATCTTGGCTTATTTCTGCTTATGAAAATGAATAAGTGAGAAAATTACTGTAAATCTTTCTTAATATAGCTTACAAAAGATAAACATAATTAAACACCTATTAGTATTCCTTATTTGCATTGATTTAGTGTTGAACTTGGAAAATCCTGCTTTACATAAAGAAAATAGAGGTCAGATTAATTAAATTCACTGTTGTGGTCTATTGCTCTGTCATAAATATTTGTTGAAAAGCTTTTTGGTTTGGTTTGTTTTTTTGGTTTTTTTTTTTTTGCTTTGTTTTTATTTAGCTCTACAAATAAAAAGTCTTGCTTATAACTCTCTATGAAATATCAAAATATCTTTGTCTTAAGAATCTGCTGGAGTTGAGCTTTTGGGTTCTGAGCGTTTCCAGCATTATCAGGTTAGAACAGAACAAACAGACTAAAGTCTGACATCAGCACTCTTCCCAGCAGGATACACTACTTTTTTCATTAGAATCTTTGAGCTTGAGATCAGACACAGGGAAAGATTAAAACAAATATGAATTTAATCAAGGGATTCTACTTTCCTGGTGTGGGAACAGGAACATGCTGACATAAATAGAGGACGAAGCACTAGGGCGTCTGAAACAAATCAAAGACGGCTTGCTTACCACTAACTGCTCAGATGATCCATATCATAACAACAAAAAGAAAAACAATTATTTATTCTTTTTGATGTTGCTGCTCAGAAGTAACTTCCTTTTTGAAGAGAGCAGGGTCAAAGCCAAGTTATTGTTTTTGCTTGAAACTTTGTCAGTAAGGGACTAAAAGATATTAGGTATGACTTGCTTTGGGGATTTTTGTAGGAAACTTAGAGATGCTCATTTCTTGTGGGTTATAACTTGGGAAAAAATTAATTGTAAAATGAACTGAAATTTCATCGTTGTTATGGAAAATCAGACCATTAAACTAAAAAAAAAAAGCGGATAATGCACTTAAGCTCTTTAAAATAGATGGTAGGCAGCCAGCTCTCAGCCTGAGCTAATGGCCAAAATCAAGCCTAGAGACTACATAATGCAAAGATCCTGCAGTTAGAGATAAGTATGATCAGCACTTGAACATGAGTGGGCATACAGAAAACTCCAAGATTTTCTCTAGTGCAATGCAGATTTAACAAATGGTAATCAAAGTCTCTTTTGATCTAATAGTTATTGCAACTAATAAAACCAATTAGAGGGACAAAGTCAAAAGGGACAGGCAAAATCAAGTATCTGCAAAAAGACAGATTTGGTGATTTGAAAGAGTGTTCTCTACTATTTAAAATTCATTACAACTCTACCCTCAACCTTATAAAAGACACAAAGACAAATCATGCCCAGAAGAGTATGCATGATAAATTCTTATTAAGAAATAAACTGAGGAGTTCAAATTTGCATAACATACAAACATTAATGTTCATAACATGCTTTTTTGAGTATAGAAGCTTACTGGCCCCGTTTTACAGATGAGGAAAGCAATGTTAATGTCCCAAGTGGAAAAAGAATGCACAGAGTGCTTGGATCTCAGTGGGAGACACTCATTTTACATTATAGATGCAAAATTATATAGCACTGATATTCAAGGGAAACAAACCCCAAACCTGAACTTCAAGTGTAACTACAAGATCTTAGTGCCCCTCACATGCCATCTAACTTCTCTCTTTTTTTTTTGCATCCCATGTCAGATGTTTGGACCTCAACATAACTTCTGATAGTTACAATATTCCAGCCCTTCTCCCACTCCCACATTTTAGAAGGGGACAGAGCAGGTGCAGAACTATTATATGGTTATTTTGTTGTAAAGGGAGATATAAGTGACAGTATTAGATTAAAATTTTGTTTCATTTCCTAAACTTCAATTCAATGATAAGGGGGTTTCACACCAAAATGGAAACTCAGTTTACAGCCTGAGTTAATGTGACACCAAACCATGAATCCCACTGAGTATGCTATCCCCAAATTCAGTCAAGTTCAAGAACAGGTCTCAGATTTTCTGAGTGGGCAATAGTGGAGTCAAGGCCACAAGTGTGACAAGAGCTATCATTAGAGATGCTGTCAGGGAAGATGACATACCTTGAGGACGAAAATGTTTCTCTTTCTACGTAAGAATTCAAAGAAAATCTAAGTTCATTTCACAGGAGAAGCCGGAATCCGTGTATCACAATATGTAATGGCAAACTCAAACCAGCCTGTTCCATGTCAAGTACACACTTGAACACAACACATCCTTGGGAGGACAGAATCTCATGTCTCTCCTCTTCCTAATAGTGCACTAATTCTTATACAGCATTCCCCAACTAATTAATTCATGAACCTATAAATATTAAACATGGCAATTCTACAACTCCTGAGCAAGACATCAAAAACAGCGTCTTAGAAAACATTAAAGATTTTTGTTTCAGATAAAATGATTTGACAAACAAAGGAAGCATATAGATGACAAGAATATTGTAGGGTCTTGGAAACAGCCCTGGTGAAACAAAGGAGGTGCTTCTGAGGCAAATTTCTAGGCAAAGCTCCCATTAGTTTGGCTTCCATGACGAGAAAGAGAAGCAAGACCACAAAATACATTGAGAGAGAGAAAAGTGAAAACAAAATCTGAAGAAATTGTCTAAAATCCTAAAAGATAGGGTCAATTAATACTTCATAGATCAAGGAAATGGAATGTCTACAGCATTCAGGAGGAAAAAGAACTATCTCTAAATAGAAATAAAACGTGCAAATAACAGCAACTGGAATCCTTTTATCAGTAATAGCAAAGATGATTGTCTTTCAGTCCATGTCCCTGTTTGTATATCCTAAGTATATCCTGTGTGCAACATAAGCCTTCTTTTTCTGTCTAAAAGTTGGAAAGGCAGATGCACCTACATCTGCTGTTTCACTAAAGAATCGCCTCTGTGTTTCCTGCACTTGATTCCTCTCTTTTTTCCAGCAGGAGGGATACTGTGCTGGTGATGAGGGAGTGAGCATAACACAGAGCAGCTAAATCAGAAAACAACCTTGAGACACCTAATGGGGAAAATGCCAGGGGGAAAAAAAAAATTTAAAAATTAAAAAAAATCATTTTTCAACCTCAAGAAGCTGCACAACAGCAAAGCAGACCAAAACAATTGTTGAACAGCAGAGTAAAAAGAGACAATGAGGGAAGGGCAAGAATCATGCTGATGCAGCTGATTTTATTCAAACTAGAAATACAGAGATAAGCCAAATGCTTATTTTTAAGATGGCTCTTTCTAACAATCAGTCTCACTTTCAGTATCTAAAACACTGACTTCATTAATACATCAACAGTGGCTTTTTGGAAAAGTGGGCCAACAACTGGGGATCTGCCATACAATCCAGACTATTGCACCAAATCTGGAACTACTGACAAAGGAATAATCCCTCAATCATCGCACAGATGTGATTTAGAAGACTTACACACATTATTCAGTCAAATTCTTAAAATCTTTAACATATCTAATGCCACTGAGAATGTTACAGAATGCACCAGAGTCTGGAAATGTTTTTGAATTAACATTTACATCATATGAGGGGAAATGCGCATCCTTACTCCACTGACTGACAGATTGACCTGGACTGGGCAGATTTCATTTCACCTCCACCACGAACGAGAGCAAATGAAAACATAAACCAGACAACAACTATATCACACCACCTGGTCAGCTCCCAGTGAAACCAGTCACATACTGAGTATTTGCAATACTAACAGTGCCTGAATCGAGATGCTGGGAAAAACTGTGATGGACACATTTGAAAAAAGCAGCAGTGCTTTGGGTGTTATCCATAATGAAAGTTAATTTCAGTGACCTCAGCAGGCACATATAATGTACTTTTGTGTACATTGGAACAGAGTGAACCAAAATCCTTCTGAGGGAAGACTGCCTGGAGTTGCTACATCCACATGGTACAACACAGCTCTGGGTGGAGATGCCTACTCCACTGCCAAAAGATGCTGAGCTGTTGACACAGGATTATGATTAAACTAACACACCTCTTTGCTCAGTAAGGCTAATTCACTCAGACTCTCTGGGATTTCTGCATTGTATTCTACTGTACACCACAGACATTTCAGTAATTTGTCCAAACTTCGCTTCCTGATTATCACAACTTGGAGCTCAGATTACACAGCCTCAAAATGCTGCAGTCAGTGGCAATTCACAAAAGTCAAGTTCTGACATCTGTTCTGCAGCAGGAGTGCTCCTGAGCACAAACCAGGACTTCTGCCACAGAAAGACCAGGTGTTCTGATTTAGAGAACACAGGACCAAAAATCATTGTGGCAAAAAAATTTACGATATCCTTTTTATCTCCAGCCTCTCTTGAGATGTAGGATTTTTCCTATGTTCTTCATTTAAATCCCAATACTGGAACATCCTAAACATCATCAGTCCAGAGAAGTAAGGATACACAGCTTCTGATTAGAACCCTGAGCTAGAGGAGTGCTCCTTGCAACAACACTCAGTAGGAAGCACATCTCTATTATAGGTGACCTGCAACAGCAAAGGACAAAGGAAGAGGTGAGGGAAATAAAGACTCCTGGGATCCCAATCTCTGATTTTCCAAAAAGTATGGTTAGTTACCCTGCTGCAGGACAGCCCTGAACAAGGAGCACAGCTCATGCTAGAGATGCCAAAGTTGGTTTAAATGCTGTGCTGTAACTACAGAGTATTATCACATGAAAATATTTTAGCTTGGATTCCCAAGACGATAGAGCTGCCTTAGCAGGATCCTGCAGCTCGAATGCAAGGCCCCAGCAGAGCACCTCTTGGCATCAGGGATTTCTTATCTCTTCTGAAGTGGGAAAAAAGCCCATCCTTACTGGAAACATAACTAACCAGGCATTCATGGGAATCCCTACCATCTGTTCAAATGGGTTTCCATACAGTAGAATTTAAATACATTTTTGGTGGATTTATTTCAGGTAAGAAGCTGCTTCGGTAGCAATTATCCATTACTGCAATAGTATAAACAATTAACGCCTATTTGCCTTATTGTGAATAAAGCCTTCTTTATAATACTTTCTAAAAGTAACATGAAAAATGTGATTGTATTATTTTTCCTTTTACAAAATCCTTGTGAGCTCTTTTCACTGACTTTTGAGAAAGAAAAATTTTATATCTTTGTTTAAAGAAAACAACAATAAAGTACAAATGCAGAAATCTGTAAGTATAAATGCAAAAAATTTATAGGTTGAAAGCTTACAAATTTAATGAATTATGACTGTGATTAGATCACATTTGAATAAACAATGTATGTGATAACAATAGTATTTTGCAATTATTTCTACATCCTCAGAATAGTTTGATCATTATCAGAATACAGCTCAGCTTATTCTACAGAATTCACAACCCAAATTCTGCAGGATATCCACTCAGCATCAGTACCAGAGTCTACTGCAATGCAATATATACTTATGTTTAGAAAAATCATCTTATTTTTTTATCTATATATCTAAGCATGTGTGTGATACATAGACATATTTATATATAAATCTAATGTAAGAGCTCTAAAGAATTATATGTAATAGCTATAGGCCATAGGACTGGTTTTCTGGGAACTCTAATAGAAGGTTATAGTTGGGTTTATTGAATCCAGCTGGCCTAGAATTACTGAAGTGCTTAGATTAACTTTAAACTGTTGTCTACATGCAAATTGCACTGGGATTTATATTTCTGTATCTACACTAAGTACTAAAGATCTACTCTAAAGGATTGCAGAATCCAAACATTCACAGATGCCAACCAAAAAGACACTTGTGAAATCTTGACTCAAACTCCTGTGCTATATGGCATAATTTTTGATGTTATGATTAAAAGTCCTGAGGATCCC